>NC_065514.1:21100614-21435772 GCF_006386435.1 Epinephelus moara | reverse complement strand
AGAGGAGGCCACCCCAGGGGGTGGTCTACAGCTATACCCCTAGCACCCCCCCCCCTCCCCCCTCCTTTCTGACACACAAACTGGACTTTGGGAACCCACAGTCAGTGGACCATGCTATCTTCCAGGGTTAAATGTGCATTTAGATGTTTCCATGCAACTTCCAGTGGCAGACATTTTTAGCCTCTAAATCCATGTCATGTGGTGAATGATATGTTGGCACTGATGGGATTGTTGTTGTGGTTTGTCCAGTCTTGGACACTTCCCTGCAGACCTCAAGTAAGCCTTTAATGAATGCATGCATGGGAAAATGTTTTGTTTAACCTACTTTTCCTCCACACTGTGCTGAGATCTTTTTGCAAAGCTCTTTCACTGAATGTTAATGCCTCATTTACAAATCCAAACAGTATGCTAGTGTTGCGTGATAGCACTTGCACAATGACTTGACTTCACAACAACCAATACAATCCTACGCTTAGAAATAGAAATCAAAACAGAGCTATCAATAGAAAACAGCAAAGAGATTTTATTCCTCCCAGCCTGAGTTTTGGTAAAACTACTTGTACCTCAGATCCAAGTATGCAGCCCTAAAACCCCTTTACTGCAAATAGTTTTATTTATGGTGGATTGTAAAATTTGCAAACGCCAAGTTTCCATCTGCAAGTCATCCACTCTTCAACAGCCTGCTTATCTAACCGAAGTGATACACTCAGCTGATACTGTCTGCACAGGGTCAGTAACTTCCATTAAATCATCTTGCATCTACAAGGTGCATGGCGGACAGTTGAAACTCACTTTTACAAAAATGTCTGCCCCTTCAAAAACCTATTGCACCATGAAATTAAATCAAGTTCAGCTGGAAATTTGACAACTATTGTATCATGTAGCCTCTATGGTTCACTCGGCCCTGAGAAAGGACTTAGGTTTATGTCTGCTTAGGATGCCCCCACAGGTACAAGAGGTCAGGGCGATCCCTTGTCTCTTCTCATGCTGGCAGTGAAAGGCAGGTACAAAAACAACCTTAAGATAACAGATAAGAGGAATGCCTGTGGGACAGCAGAGAAGTGGGGGTGTGTGGGTGTAAAAAGGTGCAGGGAGTAAAGAGGAAGGGAAGAAAGTAAAGTCCCATTTTGCAATCTTTTAATGTAGCTGGATCTGATGAAAATAAAAACCATCAGATTTCCTCCAGGCCCATGACTATGACTCCCTGGTCCGTCAAATCAATTAGACTTAAGACCTGCGGATGAGAGGGCCTCAAAAGAGAAGTTCAAGGCTCAAGTTCAGCTGCGCGGACCGCGTCTTAATGTCGCCAAGCTATCCACGGGTAGTAGTCATCACTTGGCATAAACTAGGTTAGTCAGGTTAGAGGGGCAACATGTCGTCCTGTCACCTAACTAGGACTAGTCACCTCCTCTGTGTGACTACTGTGGCAGAGTAATTGTAGTATAGTGAGTTTTACTGTATCTGCAACGAGTTTGGAGTTACGTAACAAGTGATGTTTTGTTTCAGTTTTGGCTGGAGTGGAATCAGACCTTCTCTAAATGAGAAGAAAGGGGGATCAAAACAAAATAAGGGCACACGTGGGCCACTTTTATTTGAAATATTTATGAAAGCAGTAAAACTTTAATTGCATTTTGTAGTGCTGTAAAAGTTTTACCTTTAGTCAAACGAGCAGTTTGCCCAAAAAAGTACAGTAATGCAGGTTTTGGCTGAAAAAGTTCATCTTAATTTAATCTGTTGAGCCTCTGTGAGATTAATGAAGTAACCCAGATAGCTGCCAAGCCTGTTTCTGATCTCTATTTCCTATGACGTCTGAATTTACAGGGGCGTATCACAAACTTCTACAAAGGCATTGTTTTGGGGCCCCTACATTTACAGCTATTCATCCTAGTATCTTTGTGGCCTTTCGACACATAAGGACATACTCAGTCCCCCCTGTTCCTGTGCCCCTGTGACCCCCTTTAATCTTTGCTCATTATGCTCACCCATATCATGTTTAAGTTTGCATTTTGCACTTGGTGCACCTTATAAAGATGAGGTGATGTTAAGCATTCTCAGCATATCCTGTTCAGATCCCCCATCCACTCCAATAGCCAAAACTTTTCCAGAATGTTTAGATCTATGATTACTGTTATCTGACTTCACACACAGATTTATTTGATGGGATGTCTATAAGCCAATCACAGTGTTCCAAATCATTTAAAGTGGACTGCAGTTGAGCCACGCCCCCTTTTTTAACAAGCGTGGCCAACCATGAGACAAGGCACGTTTCAGTCTATTAATTATATTGTTTAAGTTCATAACTTGTGTTTAAACTGAGTTTAAAGTAAATATGAGATGTTATATTATTTATTCATGTCATAAAATCATATGAAAGATTTATAGCTTTTCCTCAGGATTTTTTTTTTTAAATATCCATCCGAGAATCCTGAGTGCCACCAAAGTGTTTTTTAATACTATTTTTAATACTGTTTTGTGAATATATTTCAGAATTTGAGGATATTTTGAATATTGATGACAGAGACAATAAAAATATATATGTGCATTGTCTTGATATGAATCAGCCATTTATTAAAAAAATAAATAAATCCCTGTTTTTGGTTGAAAAAAGGTCTGTTAAGACCAGTAATTGTCATTTTTACTATTAGTGGTTTCTGCGTTCAGATCCTCCGTCCATTAGAATGGACAGAAAAATAACACATAATAAAGTATAGAGTATACTAATCAATGAATGTATTTATATATTTATTTTGCTAATGATGTATAAGTAAATAGAGTAGACATCCACCATTACATTTTTTTTAACTGGGTTCTGAATGGGCAATTTGATTTGTATGAACACATGACCAACAACAACCCTAACCTACAAATAAAGTTATGCATGCTACCAAAGAGAGATTTAAGGGGAAGTTTCAGGGGTTTTTTTCCCAATGCAAACTGCTCCACAAACCTAATGTTAGGCTGTGTATCTATTTCTGTCTCTCCTGCAAGTTTTATTTTTAGAAAGGGCTTTTTGTTGTGATGACATGTAGGCCTGACTAATATCTCACACCAGGCTCACATTTTCTGTTTTTTTTTATAGATCATATTAAATTCGATGCACAAGTATCAGCCGAGGATCCATATCGTGAAGGCAGATGAGAATAACGGCTTTGGCTCCAAAAACACGGCCTTCTGCACTCACGTCTTCCCGGAGACGGCCTTCATTGCGGTCACGTCCTATCAGAACCATAAGGTAAGTCCTTTATGGGCTGCTTTTGGATTTTGCTTTGTGCTTTTTTTTATTGCAGTCTGTACCGAAGTAAATAACAACTTTAAATCCACGGCAAGATTTTTATGAGGCGATTTAAGTTTAACAGTGTTTTAAACTTTGCAAACAAGTAGCAAGAATACAAACAGAGAGCCATTTTGCAAAATAAAATTGCCAAAATGCAGAATTGTGCAGAGGTTTTATTTTCCTTTCCAAATAAAATCATGCATTTCAAGAGTTTAGTTGAATTTTGCCTGTTTTGGAGAGAATTGAAAGACGCTGCTTTCTCTGTGAGGTTAAAGCTAAAGCCTTGTCACTGTCAGCTGAAAACCTCTGATATCACATTGAGTCACTGACAGACGAGAGAAAACTTCAGATACCCGACTAGACGACGTCTGACCTCAGGAGACTTTTTTTCCAAGTTGCAGGCCTGCAGCGCTTTGTAGAGCCAGACAAGCTGCAGATAAACCGGATAAACCTCAGCAGGCTTCCCTATAAAAGCTAAAAACAAAAACAAAACGGCACATAATTATGAGTTTAATTAACGATGACGCGTTTATGCCGGTTTTAGGGATCTAAATAAATAATAGGCTGCGTCGTAATGCAGCAAAGCGGTGTTACATTATAAACACTTGGAAAAAGTTTGTGCCAATTATTTATTTAAAATTTGATGTGGTGATTTTAAGATAATTTTACAGTTGCAGAAAAACAGCAGGGACATTAAGTTGATTACCAGATTACTGGATTATCTCTAGATTGCTATTTATATATTTATTTTATTTGTTTAAAATAGCCATTTGCGTGTTGGAGACATGCGCAACGAGTTTTTTAAAGTTCATAAAAACAGAAATGTTGATTTGAAAATTATTTTCATTAATAAAACACATTATATTGTAATATAATATACTTAATAAAATTTATAATCGTTCCCTTCTATAATGTTTTCCCAGTGAGGTTTCTGTTCTGTTCTTGCAGTCAGTTGACGGTGCAATAACCTTAATGAATAATAAATTAAAATTGCTGCGGTGTTATTGCTTATGTGAGTGTTTAAAAGCTGAAAATCTGGAAGATTTCCTTGTTTTTTTTCTCCACACAACAATTTAGAAAAGGGTAGCCTATAATAACATTAAATTAGAGTTAAATGAATGTGTGATTTCTTGAGGCCAGGCAGCCGCACACTTGTTTATCACTTCAGTTAGACTTGAGGCAGAAATAAAAACTCAATATTTACTCAGCAGAAATTTCTGAGGGGGGAAAAAAATCTTGGGAATACAGATATGTGTAAACAGCGTCTGTTTAACATCATTTAACCGTGTAGGCCCTATATGTTCTTAGTTTGGGGAATATGGGAGAGAGGGGCGAAAGCTCATAATGTCCCCGCAGCCAATCCCAAGTCTCCGCGCTTCTGGGAACAGGAAGCGCAAATGACCGGCATGCTGTAGAAACCATTCATTATTTTCAAGCATGTTATTGGGGGGCTGAGATCGTAACCCCGGGGCTAATTATTGGGGCTTTCCAGACCTGCAGAAAAAAACAAGCATTTCTGATTTGCAGGCACTTTTTACCACAACTGTCTAATCAAACAGTCTGACATCTGCCAAAGCAATATGCGCTGCAGGCATGTGTCCAATTCACCTGTTAGACTCTCAGCTAATGAAAATGCTCAGAGTCTCTGGTTTCAAGTGTTTCCGGTCACTGCTGTAATTAAAATATTTTCCCAAACTGAGTTTTCTAGACAAAAATGTTTTCCTCAAGAATAAAAAAAGAAAAATTAGAACTCCATAACTTGAGTTATATTTAATAAATTTAGGTTCAAATATCCAAAAGCATCTGGAAATATATTTATAAAAGCCTCAGTTATTTTAATGAGCATACTTTGGACACAGTAAATCTGCACAGTCTTTGAAGCAATGAATGAATTTTGCCCGATTGTCTTGAGTATACTCCCAAATTATTTTTAACAGTATTCTCTGCTCTGATTCTTTCCATCCTCTGAGCCCAAGTCAGGAAAACTCACATGTGTTTTGTAAAATATTTTATTTTCTTTCTCAGTAAAGTGAACTCAGGCTATCACTTTGGTATGAGTAATTGTTTGCGTAGCTGCTTTGTTTTCTTGGAACGCCCACAAGGGGGTAAAAAGAGTGCAGACTCTGAAGTGTTTTTATGCTAAACTTTGAACAAAAAAAAGATGAAACAATATATAAATGCCCTGCCAGGCTGTGTGTATTAACAAGAAGCTAGCGAAGTGTCACACGAGAGATTTTACAAGGTTTGGTGAGAGTGTCAGCCAGCGTGCAGACAAACCTCCAGTCTTGTCAGAAAGCTGGAAGCACACAAGAGCTGCCAACTAATTACCTGCCAGAAACCACTGCTCATGAGAGGGATATCCCTGGATTGTGTTTAACCTCTTTGGGATTAACTCGCTTTTTTGTGTGCCTTTTTTTCCTGTTTAATATTTACAAAGAGATTTTTACCAAAACATGAAGTCATGTAATAAATCACATTAGTTACGTTTGTCAAGCATGCGCCAATTATCTTTTAAGCCAAAGACTGTCAAATGTAACATTATAAATTATTGAGACATGCTTTTATTGAATTGTTTAGTTTAGAGTCCCTAAAAGCATCTTAGGTTTCTGGAGAGGTGATCTATTATTTCATTCCCATTGGGTAACTTGTGAGCAGTCAGATGCATCCAAAAAAACTTCAGAGCTCGTCTGTATGAAAACATGTTGTAATACTGTCATCGAATGAGCCTCAAGCTGAGAAAGATTTGTGTTTTGTGAGGGTGTAGCAGATACTGACATGTTGCATTTTCTTGATTTATCCCTTCTATTTTGAGGGACAAAAAATGCTGATGCATGTGTGGGTTTTAATTAGGCCCATACAACTTTTTTAAATGCTGCATAGCTGAAGACCTTGTAAGTGACAGGACCAGCTCAACAACTGGGTTTCATTAGACAAGATGTTACTAATTAAGTGTTTTTGTTGTTTTAGATAACCCAGCTGAAAATTGAGAACAACCCCTTTGCAAAAGGCTTTCGTGGGAGTGATGACATGGAGCTGCACCGGATGTCCAGAATGCAAAGGTAGCTATAGAAAGTTTTAAATCTGTCTTTTTTGTATGCACTTTATATTATTCATAATGATTTTCTTTATTGATGGCCAGCTTTGATATGTGGAAACAATGACACAATCTGAATGATGTCAAATGAGCAGATAAATGTTGCAGGGATTACTGACATCCTGGTCACACTGTCACTTAACAAGCCCCACTTTAATCCTTCAATCACCCAAATGCAAGCCAGTTATGAGTGTTATTTTCAGTGAGTGTTATTTTCAGTGATGTAAGTGTAGTTCTTGATCCTCGGCCAGTTTTCATGCTGAAGACTTTTATGGCTGATCTGGCAGAACCTCTGAAACACGACAGCAACATCTCCCTTCCACACAGCAGGATGTTCCAACTGCTTATGTGTCTGCTGCATGTGTGTGTGTTGAACTGGTGGTATGGCTCGGTCCGGCAGCCAAGGCAATACAGGACCACATTGCTCTCTTGCTATTATTCAGTCCAGATGAGGGATGGAGCATGCGTCCGTGCTGCGTGGAAAACACATTTTCAAAGGAGAAAATCTGGTTTTGAAACTCACGGCCCACTCGCTCCCCCCTTTTGGGCAGCAGATACAAACGTGTGTATTCAAATGTAAAAAATCCCAAATCTGAAAAAAAAGGAAAAACGGGCTTTTCCATAAGGTGCTAAAATCCTACCTCCTACCCATAACCTTTATTCTGAGCCACAGCATAAAGGTCTTTGCAATTAGGCGTTTCAGATTAATGTCATGGTTTATGCTGTGGAGAAAAATCCCTGGAAATCCAGGGAGGGATTTCCATACTTTCAAGTACTGTTTAAAAATCGCACGCTTGATTGTATCAGACACACGTTAAGATACTTTAAGTAGGTGCATGCCACAATTTAATGCGACGTTTTGAGTGAAATGCATTTCACCTTTCAAAACTTGTAAATGTATAGAGCATGGTGAGAGTCCAAACCACACCATCAATCTTACATGCCGTTGTCCAATCCTGCCGCGTACAGTAAGCTATGCACGTCTGCTCTTGGTTACAATATTGAAGGGAGAGCTTATTGCAAAACCAGGTCACTGTTTCAACTGAGGGGATCCCTGAAATCAAAGAAGCAGAAGTAGCAAAATGATCTATTGACGGATCCTGTGGATTGATAGGAGTGAAATGCACGCTGGGGTTTTCCTCAGAGTGTGTCACTGTGTGTCCTCAGTGGTTGTGACTGTTGTTGATTGTCTGTATGGACTGCACAGGAATTAACTGTTGATGTTGTTTTCTAATAAAACTGTTTTACACTAATATTCTAGAGGGTCACCTGCAGATAATTACTAAAACCTGCATTTGTTTGTGTGTGTGCCTGCACATAGTACCAAGGAGTATCCTGTAGTGCCTCGCAGCACAGTGCGCCAGAGGGTGGGTTCCAGCCAGAGCCCGTTCAGTGGCGAGGTCCAGGGCATGGCCACCCCGAGCGCCCTGAGCTCCCAGTACTCCCAGTGTGAGAACGGGGTCACAAGCACCTCACAGGACATGCTGCCTCAGTCTGGCTCCTACCCCCTGCCACATGAGCACGGCCAGGAGTACCACTGCATCAAGAGGAAAGGTAGGAGACAAACACAGCAGTCACTATCCATATCCATTGATGTTTACACAATGGTTCTATTACAATATGAGCTGCCTTTGCAAGCTGAGCCTTTTAATTAATTGGGTAAATACACAGAGTCAGTGGTTTATTTGTTTTTCTTGATTACCTTTAAATTAGCAGAATAGTGGATTTTTATTTTTATTTTTTTGGTGTCACTGAGACATTAAACAGAATTTAAAAACAATTTATCATTTTAAAATGGTTCATTTTAGGTTAGTGACATAAGTTGTCTGCACACTGTTTACATGACTTAGGGATAACACTTCAGTAACACTCTGTAATTCTGTCTGCAGTGGAGGATGACTGTCACTCAGGTGAGCACAGTTATAAGAAGGCCTACCTGGAGAGCTCATCCAGTGAGGAGGACCATTACTACCGTCCTGTTGGCTACGCCCAGAGCCTCGGCCTGGCCGGTGGGCCCTACCGCAGTGAATCCAGCCAGCGGCAAGCTTGTATGTATGCCAGCGCCTCACAGGGTGCCGAGCCAGTTCCTAGTTTGGAGGACATCAGCTGCAACACTTGGGCCAGCGTTTCACCCTATGGGAGTTGCTCCGTCACCACCATGCAGCCAATGGACCGGCTGCCCTACCAGCACTTCTCCGCTCACTTCACCTCAGGGTCTCTGGTGTCCAGACTTGGTGGGGTCGGGGGCCACGCCTCTCCGCAGTTGGGCGACGGCCACCACGCTGCCATGTACCAGAGCTCCATGACCCACCAGACTCTGGGCCGCCAGTGCAGTCCTGGGGCTGGGATCCAGTCGCCAGCAGCTGGCCTACAGGGAAACGAGTACCTCTATACACACGGCATACCACGTACACTTTCGCCACACCAGTACCACACTGTACATAGTGTCAGCATCATGCCAGAGTGGAACGAGAACAGCTAAAAGAGCTTTTTTCCCACACTCAACAGAGAAAAAATTCAAAGGAAAAACAAAAAAGGACCAAAATAAGGCAGGGTTTAGATGAATTTATATTTATATTTCTAGAGGATGTGTTGCTGATCATCTTAATAAGATCAGGGTTGGTTCACTGACAGCAGTGGATTTTTTTAAGATGGTGTTGAAGTAGGAAAGCAAGCATCTTATCACTTAACCTGTTGTGACAGCATCTGCACTTATAAGCAAACAGCATAAACATGAACAAAGAGGAGCTGGACCACAACATACACAGAGACTGCTCCAGTGCAGACAAAGTGAATACAGTGGGAATCCAGACCCTGAACAGAAGAACAAAAAATGCTTCAGATGCTTTGCCAGCAGCCCCCATGTTGATGGGGTTCTTGTGCGGTGGTGTTTTCTGGATGTCAAATTACAAAACGCTTGTTTTGTATTCATGTCCCGAGTTTATATTGAAGGAAAAAAAAAGACGTTTGTCTTCTGTCACATTATCCTGAGGTTTCATTTTCTTTTAAGTTTTTGTAGCTAACACCTACTTTGTAGTCAAATTGCTATAAGTTAAAAAATGAATAAGCAGATGGGAGCTTTTTGTTGTGGCTCTTTGGTGAATTTGCTTGCTCTTAAATCTGTCCTGTTGCTGGGTACATTTACATGAACGTCCAGGATTGAATCTTAATGCCATTATGAGAAACATGACAGTAAAAATCACAAGTAGGGCAGCCCTTCAATTAATTCATTTATTCATGCACGGAAAATTTCGGGTGGACACCCTTCCTCAGCGTTCAAACTGGCAGTAGTGTCACAGAACACAGATGAGCTCTACAAGATGAAGCACAACAATGTAGCCAATGACATTGTGACATCCCAGTTTTTGCCATCATATCCAAGATTTAATCAGCTACTTTTTACCTCTCAGTTTGCAAGGTGCACTGAATTAAAGTGCAGTGCAGGCATGCCGTGAAAACTTGACTCAAACCCTGAAAAACTTTCAGCTTTATTCATACTAGTGAGAGTTAATGGAGTGGAGAAACAACTGATGTGAGTTATAATCCAAAGTGTAGAGGGCTTATTGCTGTCTTACAGGGATTGTTTTGGACCAAAAAAGCTTAATTACACAAATTAATAGTGTAATTTTAAATTGGAACTATTCCCATTGGCACCAAAAATAAAATATGTCATGATTACCAGTTAATGAATCGGCATTGGTGAAGTAAGACTCAAAACACAGCACAAGCAACAAATGTGATTTCAACTCTAAATGTGTTTGTATAATAAAATATATTTTCCATGCCATTGTTTTAACATTTATAAACAAATCTGGTCTGAAAACAGGATACAGTAATGGATTCTAGCAAACTCTGTGCCTTCAAAGATAGTTTGTTGTTCTGCATTGTCCTGCTGCAAAACCTTGCCACAGTCTTTGCGTTGTGCATGTGTGTACCTTGTTACATTGGAAGAAGAATCTAAATTTTAGTATTCATTTGGATGGTATGATATAACACATGCTCCACTGGGCAATTGGCTGTGACAATCTACAGCATTTCATTTCATAGTACAGTTTGACAAAGGTCTTTGCATCTAAATATTTTGCCCTCTCTCTGACATAACAACCCTGCAAAGTTTGAAGGAGATTGCCTATCTTTGTGTAAGTTCTAGTTGTGTGTTTCATGCAGTCTCATGCTGTACTCAGTGAATGTTTGTGCTTTAAAATATTTTGTATTAATCCCCAAAATGGCACTTCTCTGACAATCAAACTAAATCAACATGTACCACATACAGTAGAATGTAAATTGCAAACAAAATTGCCTTGACACACATAATAAAGCAAGTCAGTTTCACCATACAGATGAGTGTATGTTAGAGGTGTGTTTTACATGTGGACAAAGGCAAATTTCTAAAATGCGTATAGTTGATGGAATGCTATTTGTCAATAGTATTTATTTTTCAACTCTGTAAATCAGCTTGCTCCTGCATCAAAGATAAATGGTCCCATTTCTTTCTTTTTTTATAGCCTGCTTCTTATGATTGTTTATAGGATTTTCTAATCATACTTATATAGAAATCAGGAGAATACTATACAGCTGTCAGAAAGTATCAAAATAAGATTGAAAAACATGGATAACTTTGTAAATAAACATGTACATAACAGAATACATGCAATAAATTTAAAACATTAAAGCAGCGTTCTTTTGTCTGTTTATGCTAAAGTCTGTTCGTGCTTATCTGACTCCCAGCTGTATAGGCAAACTTTCTGTTGCTGCTGTCACACAGGTGGACACAGCGCTCTGTAGCCGCTCTCCTCTCACGTCTGCCTGGTCAGCACAAGCTAACACAACAGCAGCTGTTAAACCGTCCAAAGAAACTCAGACTGACACCGAAACAGCTTGAGTCTGTCGTTAAACCTGTTAATAACTGTTAAGTAACATAAGCCATGTGATGCTAACAACCCTGTCACTTTGTGGGTGCGGGTGGACTCTCACCAACTGTCCCCAGTGCAGAGCTCAGTTTTCCTAGCAGTAGCCTCCTATGGTGGTGAATGAAATTATATAGGCTTCATTTTTATTTCCATATAGAGATCCAATCAGAAGTGGTCACTCGAGACACATGGAGATGCATTCTAACACCAGGTATCAACCGACAGACTTGAGCTGTCATCTTATGATCAGCTCACCCCAAGATGCATGTTAGTAAACAGACTCAGGGTTGCAGAAGTTACTGAGGTCTCACCAGAAAAGGAATGAAAATTAGCATGTCCCCTCGGGTGCCATGTTTCTATCACTGCTGATCGAAGCTGGAGCCGATAAATATCTGTGACTACTGGCAGAGTCATTTGTCCGGGGAATAAATGGTAATTGTAACCTTTCCCACTAAAGACAAAAGCCAGATGTTAGTGGGTGTTAGTGGGAAAAGAGCTTTACTAACGCTGCTTTACTGACTCTACTGCTTGCCTCGCTGCACCTGTCAGGGCAAGACAAATCAAGTCTCTATCATTGTTATATGTACCTGGGGTCTGGTGATCTCGCATAATCTTCAAATGGCTCCGCCCACCTTCACGCTGAGCAGAGGTCGAATCGGAATGACTGAAAACACCTGTGTGGATGTGCAGGGCCTTTAAACTGTGCTGTACGTTGTCTGTAAACCAAACATTATTTGCCATAGGACACAGACACCATGAGATAGCATCAGATAAATGCACTTGCTGGTGACAACTAACTACTGTATATTGTTCCCAGCATCCCTTAACCCTATAGATAATCCCAGGGATTAGACGTCTGCTGTCTGGACAAAGTTGTTTGCTAGCTCAGCCTTTTCCCCTCAGTTTTGTGTAAAAAAAAAAACTAGGTCTGTACAAACACTGTTTATAAGGTTGATAGTTTAGCAGCCAACTGTTTGTGGCAGTTATCACATCGTGACTGTTTCTGCGGCTTTCGTGGGCTTTTAATAAGCTTTTAACTAGGAAGTTATGTAGTGTGTATCACGGTTGAGTGGACATGGGCGCCCTCAGTCACCAGCGAGGGGAGTGCCTCCGCTAAAAGCTACTAATTGAGTCACTGACAATGATAATACAGTATATTGAGTTTAAAGAGTCTGTGTAAAGATGTCTTCATATATTTACCTTCAGTGGCAACAAGTGCAACATGCTATGCTAGTTTTTAACAATGAAATTCTTTATGGCATCATTACTGCCCAGTACTTTAAATTGTTATAATATATGCTATATACAGTAGTTTATTAGTATTAATAGCTTATTATTATTATTTGCAGTCTAAGTTTATTTATCTCAACTTAAATTCCTCTCACCCATGTTTAAAATAATTTATTTACTGGTGAAAGAGTGAACTTTAAATATAACCCACGTGCCAGGAGGCAGTGATCATGTGACTGTGCTGCAGGTTGTTGTGATGAGAGAAAAAGATAAAAGTCAGGAAACATTAGTATAGAGAGCGATGGAGTCTTCTTAGTAAAAAAGGTTGGGGTGATGGATGAGTAAAACAAACACAGGACTTTGACCCAACAGACCAAAGTTCATGTTCCGTGTGAAACCAAATATAAACATTGTTATTTTTGGTTACGTACCTTCATAACGACATGCTGTCACAGTAAAGTACACTGTCTTGTTATGTTGCATGTTACATTATGTCAATGCCCAACCATGATTCTTTCACTCTAAAAATGATTTATGGGGTTAGTGGATAACACTTAGAATAAAGACTTTTTTAGCATAAAAAATTACGTTTGTTACATTAATGTAATTTAGTCAGTTGACAACATATTTTAAGAAGTTTTTCAAAATCCAAAACACTTTTGACATTTTTCAGTAGCATGGAATAAAAATGAATACGTTGGAATATAAATGACAAAATAATAATAATTTGACAACCACATAAATAATAAAGTATAAACATGAAATAATAATAATTTGACCACATTCATTTCACCACAACTTTTGGATCAATATTAAGTTGATTCAACTTAATTAAGTTTTTCAAGGTCAAAGCAAATCATGTTGGATGTACTTAACTATTTGAGTGTGTCACACTATACAAGACTCATAGCATTGGCTCAATAATGAACTACTTTTTAAGAATGCATGCAAATTGTTACATTAATTTTTTAATTGAGCTGAACCAGTGGACTCATCTGTACAGTGCATCCTAAAATGGTTCATGAGGTAAGTGGATAACGCTGAAAATAAATACGCTTTTCAGCATGAAAATTATGTTTGTGACATTCATTGTGTTTTAGTCAGCTGACAACTTGGATGAATATTATGCTGATTTAAATGTTAAATTCAAAGTTTTCAAAGTCAAAGCAAGTCATGTTGGTTGTACTAAACTAAGTGAATTCATCAGATTATACAAGACTCATAGGACTTACTCTATAAGGCCAAAGTTGGAACTACTTAAAAAAGATGCATACAAATTGTTATCTTAATTTTTTTAAGTTGAACCTATGGATTCCTTTACAGAGTGTAACCTAACCAGTAGGGGTGCTAATCACACAAATTATGTGCGTCACTTTACTATCATATGAATCATTGTATTAGGATACAGACAGGTTAAGAAAAATAGGTCACATATGAAACTGAAACGTTTACAGGAAATTAGAAAATGACAAACCCTGCACTGTCCATTTCCCTTCCCCCCATCCCTTGACCCTCACAGTCTCTTGCTTTCTCTCCTATTTATCTTTCACTGTCTCTACCCATCCCTCTGCCTCTTCATCTCCTTTCCTCCCCGTGATCCTGCTCCCAATCCCTCCAACATCCCCTCCACTCTCTCCACCACCCCATGGCCAAACACAGTGACCTAGACTCCCAGCCTCCTTTGATGTGAGCGATGTGACCCCTGCGCTCCAGATGCCCCTACACCGCCAGTCTTATCCTCTCCGAGAGCCGGCACAGCCCACAGAGAGGGCCAGTCATTAACCCCGCACAACCCGGGCCTCCCCTCCACTGCTTAAACACATGATGTATCACAACACCCACCCCCATGCATCCCCCTCAGATTCACCCAAACATGCATGTGTGGGCGAGGGCCGATGATGCAATAGGCTCTTTAAACATTTAAAGAACGGGTCAGCTTTTCAAAGGGAGGAGCTGGAACCTTTGGCCACTGCTTCAGTTATCATGGTCAGTGGTTGAAAGTCTGGTGATATGTCATATGGAAACAAATGAATGTCTAATGAATGGAAAGCCTGGATGATAAATGAAACTTCACACTGGTACATCACTGGTTTATTTGGATTATGAGTGTATATCTTTGCCATACCTGTGCTGATAGGGTTAGATAGGATGGAAAAAACAATCCTTTTATCTGCTATTGATGGAATATGATGAAATGCAGCAACAATCCTAGGAGAACTGTTTATTAAAATATGTTGACACTTAAATGAGTACAAGCACATTGGAACAGCACTGAATTCTTCATAACTACATCAAGTATCTTTCAGTAAACCCTACATCTTTTTGTAACTTCAGCAGAGAGAAAATTAAAACAAGTCATCTCAGAGTAATGATGAGTCATGGCCTTAGTCAACCTTAAATCTGAAACCTAAACAAATCATAGTCTGGGTGCCCCGCATGACAAAGGAGAAGAGTGCAAGAACAAGAGCATTCCTAGGGGTAGAAAAACGAGGGAGGGGATTACTTTATTAAGATGTACTGAAACACAGATCACCACAGATGGATGAGCGCCTTGCACAAAGAGGGTTTTCAGAGAATCAAATCCATCTCGTGCAGGAGTCACAAACATCTGTTTGAAAAGTCAAACTGTTACAACTTTGGGTCTTTCATTAGAAGCGGGGAGCCTCCTTTTGAAAACCTTTGGACAACAAGCTAAGACATCAATGTCAGAGGGCTCTGTCTAAGCTTAAAAAGACAAAGAGAGAAAGGGACAAAGAGGTGAGTTCTCCTAATAACCACAGGGCTGTGCTTCTTCATGAAACTCTAATAAAGAGGCTCCAACCTGAGCCTCAATCGACAGAGCATCTGGAACATCCACGTAAGGAGGCAAATGCTAATATTGCTCTTGCTGGCAGATAAAATAAAGTCTAGCACACTTTTCCTGGCACATTTCCAGGGTAGATGTTTGATGCTTGGCTTGAGACTTCTGGTGAGATGGCAGTGGGGGTCAGTCTGGAATTAGGAGAGCCCTCCATCAGATAACACATTTTCTGGTTCATGTAAAGATGTCCGGCATATCAACGGAGACATGCATCACAGTGATGGGAAATCTGCATCTGTGCACGGCGGCCAGTCTTTGCCTCCGCAACCAGCCGAGACAAGTCCTGGGATGGGAGCGCTGAAATGGGAGCACAGACCCTTCCATCTCCCACCATTCAGTCTTTCAGCACCACTCCTGGCCAGAGGCCTGGGAGAGAGTGGGAGGAGAAGGGGGAGGGCAGGGAGCGTCCTCCGAGAAAGGCAGATGGGGATGGTGCAGCAGTGATAGGGTGAGAACCAGAAAGTGTGTTGGAGGTACAAAGTAGTGTAAAATGTGTTAAGCCACATCTACACGGTAGCAGGGAACGTTTAACTGAAACTGCTGGCTGTGTGATTTTGCACATAAGTACATTTAAACAACCATCTGCCAATAAATAACAAAATGTCCTCACAACTACATGCCTTCAGGGAGATAATACTGTAATATCCACCAGCTGCAACAGTTAAGCTTTAACCTGTCATAGTGCAATAACTGTGCCTGTTATGGATATATATATATATATATATATATATATATATACATATATTAATTTGTATAAAGAAAATAAATCTAAATATATTTATTATGTAAATATATTTACTTAAATTTACTTAATTGTTTAACTATATTAAAATAGGGTATAGGCCTATATCATTCTTGATATAAATGAAAATACTGGTATATTTGATATTGAAAATACTGATATGTTGTTAATAATAGGGTGCAAATGATCCAGCACCCCTTAAATCATTTTTGTTTCTTTCCAATCTTCTTTCAATACATTGCAATTACAGAGCAGTTCAAACAAGTTTTGGGATTTTCCCCTCCATCGATGGGGAAATAAACACAGGATGGATGACAGATTAAACAGATTATTTTAGTGGTCATACAAGTTGAGACTTATTTCCTATCATTTTATCATGTCACTACACTCAAAATACAAATGTAGAGAGGTGGTGAGAGAGTCTGTAACCATCACTCATTTGCCAAAAAAAGGGACACTTTGCACAATAAACAAAGGTAATGCTGACTTTGACTAATAGTTTTATTACTATTTAAATTTTCTATAGTTATCTCATTAATATCGTTATTGCATTAATATCATTATTGTGAACTTTTTTGGCCACGATAATCATGTAATGAAAATCTGATATCGTGCCAGTTCTTAGATAATATTTATTTCCAATAGGACATTGCAATATCCATCTTTATACTGACGATACCATATTGTATGCCTTACTGTAAACCTGCCCTTCTCTAGGTTACAGTCTGGTTTTGATGACCATGGTACATCAACATGTCTAAATGTACCCATTTCACAAGAGCATGAGCCACTTATATTCCTACTCTGATCCACACTCATGGTTTAGGAACTTGGTTAGATGGAACACTGCACTCAAAACCTTAAAGTTAGAGAAAAGTTTGTTTCTCCTCTTATAACTAAAACACATTACAGTTCACAATTGCATGTACACATAAATTAGATTATGGAGATATCCCATATGTTTATGCTGCTTCCATTACTCTTTAACCACTGGAAGTCATTTAATGTAATGCCATTTGATTCATTTGTCAAGAAAACTCACTACTGTGAGTTCTATGGAAAGGTTGGATAGTCACCACTAATATGAAGAAGGCATCAGCATTCCTGTGTTTCTACTGCCTGTATAACACCCTTAGTGAAGTTCAAAATGAACAGCCACAACACCAGACCTTCGCATAAGTTAGCTTTAAAAGTAGAACCTGGGTAGAAGTGGTGTCCAGTACTATGCACCTTAGTACTGGACTGGACTGAAAAACTTAGAGACATTCATTCCTTGGAGGTACAGTTATTGTCAATGAAATATTTGCTATTGTTTTGATAAGTGATCTTAAGTGATTGTTTTAATAAGTGTTCCTGATGTTAATGATCAAGATCCCCAGATAAATAAAGCATAATTAGCAAACTAACTACATGGCAGAGAGGACCAGCACATTAGAAAACTGATATGAAGACAAAAATGAAAGAGGCGGTTAAGAGTCTCAGTGCATTTTCATCTGACAAGAAACAGATTATGGTACTGGTGAGAAAAATTGTTTTTATCATGTAAAAGAATATTGAGAAACCCAGTGTGACTCTGGGCCAAATCGATTTACAGTAACTGATGAGAGGTCTTTCTATGACAGGTAAATTATGACTGTGCAACATTTCTTATCCCAAAAGCCAGTTCAGTTGGGTGAAATATGGTGCTCTACCAACCACGCTATCCAGTTTAGTGCAAAGAACACACATCTATTCATCAATTACACAATGACATCTTGGTGGAGACTCTTTTTAATCACAGCCTGCAATTAATCAGGATTTAACATTATGTTTTCATCAAACAAAAAGGGTTCACTGTCCTGCACTGACAGGCCATTTTTAACCAAAAGGCTGCGCTCAACTTCAGCTCTCCATGGAAGATAACCAAGAGCGAGTGAAATTATAGCATTTGCTCAGTAAAGCCATCATATCAGATTTGAATGAATGGTTAACATTGCAGAAGTCTCATCCATCCTTGTCATGGTAAGACCGGGCAAAGTAGACCATAAGTGTTTCAATGTCAAAGCTGGGCCCAGCTGGAAAATGGCCTCCAGCTGTCTCATTATTAGAGCTGATAAGGCACTATGGCCAGGCTCCCTCCAGTTCTCGCTCAGTCCGTGGGAATTACAGGTACAGACTGAAGGTACCGGTGAGTAGAAAACAACCCTTTCTCTCATCCACCTGGGTAGTAGTTTCTCCATATGGAACGCATTTAGACTTGTGTCAGTCCTCTGAGATCTTGAGCATGCTGGTCTGTTTCAATCTAAACATCTCTATCTGCTTTGTCCTGGAGAGATCTTAATGTATTTGCTCTGTTTCACAGATTGTTCAAATCTGCTCTAACCCATGTTTTGCTTAGTAATATATGGTCTTTCAATGTTTTATATATGTATAATCTTTTCTTTTTCTGTAGACCATGGAGGTAATAAAAAGTAGAAATGAAAAGATCCCAATAAGCATTGAAAGGTAAATGACAGATGTTTGAACGTCCAATCAAGACGTCCCGTTATGGTTCAAAAATAGTTCAGAAATGAAAGTTGTCCAGGCGTCCCCCCCACATTACCTAGCTGTCAATTTGACGTCCTTCCTGAGTGTCCTAGCAATGTCTAAGTATGATGTACATGACCAAATACTAGATAAACATTGACACACATAGGGCTCAAACCCCAGCCTCCCAGGTGAGAGCCCTGCTCTTTATCCACTCATCAACTATTGGATTGTATAGACTTTGTCACTTTTAATACTATGTCACCCTACTTTCTAGCAAAACATCCTAAATTCCCATATACAACCAAAGACAGATTGAATTAAGACTTTTGGCTCTGGCAAACACCACATATTTAAAAGGATCAGACAGCAACATAATTTACATGTAGATATACATAAAAGGCAATAATATGTTTTTAATTAAAAAGCCATTGAGTAATGCTAGTCTTTAGACATGTGGCTGTATGCTGCAGCCATCTGATCACAATCATTTCACAACCAAACAAATAAATTGTCAATAAAATTATGCTGTATTAAAGAAGACTAAGGGCTGCTGTGAAACTGCACCTACTTAGGGCAACAAAAAAGTTAACCTTAGGTGCATCGGAACAATAGACAACCAAGAATGGACGGCAGAGGAGGTACCTGCACACCAATGCATCTGGGCTGGACAGCCACAAAAAACCTTCACTGACGATAGACAAGGACCCAAACATTTACTGCTGTTATTCGCTTTTTTATTGGGTTTTTTTTGTACTTTGAGCAGCCCTCTTTTTGTGCACGGATGAACTGCCTTTATTTTAGCATTGATCTCAGCCTGTGAACCTTTTTTGTGGCTGTTCAGCCAGTTGTATTGGTGTGTGGGTACCTCCTCTGCCGTCCTTTCTTGGTATAAAAAAAAAAGAAAGATACATGCATTTCGCTTTTTCATGGCAATATCACAACAATGTGTTCAATATTTCCTGGTTTGTAAGAGAGGATCTGACTGGACCATTATTGGATGTGCGAACAATGTCACCATCTGACTGTCTGCCTCATAAACACCTTGTAGTTTTTGGCATCCGACACCATTTTTGACAATGGGCATCACCGTTCAACCAATGTTTGCAGGTGATAAACAAGTAAACAGATGTTAGACAACACTGTGTAAAATTGTTTCAGTTTATTAAAAACATTTAAATACAGCACTATTGACACTGTTACTTTGGCTGTTGCTTTGTTAATTTAGACATGACAGATGGAAATGGTCAAATTATAAATGTTAAAATTAATTGGAAATTTTTGCTAAACAAGGTCACAGGAACACTGATCACACCTAATCTGATACCAGAGGGCATAAATAATCTCATCATAGAAAGCTGCTGATTGTGCAGCACTGTGACAAGAGCACACCACGCCCTTGTGCAAAAACCGTGCTGCATATTACGAACCAGCTATGGGATATCTCAGCCGTGACTGCAGCCATGGCTCTGTAGGAATACTCAGCAGGGAGCTCTGTAACTGCTGGGGGATCAATACCATGCCTACAGAGTAACCGAACCCAAGGGTAGCGAGGCAACAACCCTGCCTGACCCCTCTGTGCTTTCAGAGACAGTGTGCCAACACAGCAGGTCAATATGTCTAGAAGCAACAGTATGGGGCCATCACATTTTGGGACAGTAAGTTGACTTATCATGCGTGCCACAGCCAGACTTGTGAAAATGGTGCATTCAAATAATGTTTTATGAAAGGTTTGAAAATGCTGTAGCATGTGCTTTAATAACATTAGTTATCAAGATATTGAATCTACTTTGATTACTATGATTTCTGCAATTTATTTTTTTTTTTACAATAAAACGGTATTGATCTAAATGCATCAAGTCAATTATGTTGTCTTTCATACTGTGAACACTGTAACTATTACATTACAAGGTGACAGGAGTGGATGAGCCTCTTGTGGGATTACTACAATTTTTCTTTGAAACATAAAAAGAGCTGACTTGAGAGGAGAATATCAGAGATATTGGCTCCTTCTATTAACACCAGTCCCAAATCAATAAATGCTTTTCTCCAGAGGCCTTCTGAGATGTTTGTGGCAAGGTATTGATCTCCCTAAATGCAGGTGTCTGCATGTTGCTCTTGGAGAGACACTGTGGCCTCTGTGTGTGCCAGTTTACTACCCAACCCCCTCCCCCCCTACTCTCTGCTCTTTGCTTTCACTCCCCGTCTCTTTCTCCTGCCACCCGGGCTAAGCAGCCAGCGTAGCACCTCCACAGAGGCCGATGTGTGACTTGATGCCATCAATAAAACCCTCATCTGAGATGGACTTCCATCGCGCCCCGCACAGTTAGTCAGGCCCTCTGCGATAAATCACCTTGATAGAGGCAGGCCCTCGAGGAGACAAACACTCAATATCTCACCAGTAGGTTTTCTCAAATCCATACCAGTTCATGTTTCTGCTTTTTTTTTTCTCCTGCTCTGTGCTCGAGGTCTTTAGGGTTCTGGGTTAGTCAGCAACAACACTCACCAGATAAAGGCATTGTGGGTTCAAAAGTAATAAGTTGTGAAGTGAGCAGTGGATGAATGAGAGGGAAAAGTCAAGCAGAGAAGACAGGAAAGACTTCCTTCCATTTCTTCCCTCTCTGTTTGTCCTACTATCTTTAGTTAGCATAATCAACACCCCTTTTAGTTAATTCATACATGTGGATATAGGTATATTTTTTTTGTATTTCGTGGTTGTACTGATCCGCCAATTTACTGCAATAAAAGTATAAAAATAATAATAAGAAACAAGAAAACTTGACTTATAAGAGCTGTTGCAAAATATGTTTTTAGGAACTGTATTAAATGATCAAGGCTGTGCATTTAGTGCGCTGTGGAATTTAGAGCAAAGACGTTATAAAGCCAAGGGTAAAGTTGCACTGTGGGGAAAATGAGGACTGCAGATCACCAAGCTTTTTGCGTCTGTGAATCAGCTGTTCTGTTTTTATCTTATCCCTGACAGGTTGTTTGGTTTTTGTAACAGCTTATTATCTACGCATGTGAAAAAGGTCACACTTTTGTAAATGTGTGTGTGTGTGTGTGTGTGTGAGAGAGAGAGAGAGAGAGACAGAGAGAGAGAGAGAGAGAGAGAGAGAGAGAGAGAGAGAGAGAGGCTGTGATATCATGCTGGTGATCTTTTTCTTTCTCACACTTGAAAAACAAACTGGCCCTTCGGCAAAATAAATCCTTTATAAAGGACTTTTCCACTTTTACAAGATTAAGCATCAAGATGCCACTTAAGCAGATTGTGTAACCTTTGGTCTTCTGTGAGAGGATTTAGTAGGCTATCAATTGCAAAAGCATGAAAAAGATTTTTATGGCCTGTGAGGAACATACTCAGTAACAGTGAGTAAAAGCCCCTTTTACACAGCAAGGCAGGAATGTCACGCTGTTGTTCCACCTTGCCATTCTTTATAAACGATACCATTGCAGGATGGCGGAATAAGCTGGCAATGGAGGTAGTAACAGCACTGAAACAACGTCTGTGTAAAAGGGACAGCCAGCAGGGCAGGACCATGGACAGGATGGGTATGACATTGTGATGCAACCCACTGCCAGGAGATTTAAAAAGCAGCTAATATCAGTTAGCAGCTAACTCAAAGAAGAAGAACAGCAGCCGAAAAAGGCCACAAATTGGGAAAACTATGAGGTTCAGGAGCTCCTTAACGTCTGAGATAGAACAAGATCAATTCAGTTCAGTTCAACAGAACTTTATTTATCCCGAAGGAAATTCTTGTGCCAGAGAATGCTTCAAATTACAGCAACACTAAGTATAGTAACCACAATTTAATCTCCACAACCAGTAACAACCAGACAACCAGTGGGTTCCCTGGTCATGGTCATTCACTGGGCCCAGTTTAGAAAGAATACAGCATTAGATATCTGGTAAAACATACAAATATACAAGATAAGAAGTGTTTTCAAGGAGCAAAAGCAAAACCAGTGCCTAATAGAGTAACAAAAGGAGTAAGATAAGTACAAGAGTTACTAAAAACTAAACTAAAATGGTAGATGATATCACACCCATCACGTGTCTTTTGCTTCTGGGATGCCGGCATGCTATCTAAACTCACACAGATTGTTTGATTCTGTGTAAAAATGAAAAAGGTGGCTTCATAGCAGCCATACAGCATGATTTCTGTGTCAAAGGGGCTATAGACATAAATCGAACTGAGAACAAGTCTGGACCTTTTTTATAGTCAGTAGAATAATTTGCATGTTAAAAGCATTGGCAAGCAACAATGTGAAACAAACACTTGACAGTTGACAGTAACAGTATGGAAGACACCCCACAGTCCCATATCTTAACAGAGCACCCTATCAAGATGGATGGGTCTGAAAGGACACTAAATGGCTAACCTGACTGATAGGACAACAGACAGACACCAGCCATGATAGCCAAGTCTTTAAGTGCTGCACACAAACATAACTATAATCTCCAGGTGTCATTTGGATTATACTAGTCTGGTCTTGGTGATACATGAGCCACGAGTTTTCACACCACAAGTGACCAAAGAAGTAACCAATGAGGTCTTCTGGAAGACAAGAAAAATTAGGTGCTGCATAGAATCTGGTGATTTATGCCATTAAAGTCTGTGAAAAGGTATGATGTTACAGAAATTCCCATCATAGTCACTGCTATGTCTATGTATATCCTTGCCGGTGTAGTTTAAACAATGGTTTTTTTCTCTCCTTCCAAGATCCAGACTGTAGGTAACCTACTTCTGCAGTGTTTGGGCTCTCAGGGAGAGAGCTGCTGCACCCGGCACTGGTCCAGAATGTAGCTGAGATGGATGAGTGTATGACAGCGCTCTCCCTTTGCTCTTTCTATGGGAGGCTCGCACGGAGCCACGCAGTGTGTGTGTGCATGTGTGTGTGTGTACTGGCTGTATAAACTCACCCAGAGGGACCTCAGGCCTGTGGGAGATAAAGACCTCTCCTAAAATGTAAACACTCTCTGAAGTGGCGAGCGGGGCAGCTGTAGTTGCACACACACACATTTAGAGAAATGCAAGCCCAAGGTCAAGGTTAAGCGGTACACTCTTTCAAAGCTCACTTTCCCTCTTGACCCTCCGTCTTCGCCGTTGGATCTGCTCTGGAGTTTGGGTGCTGAGACATGGGACGTCTTGACAAAAGAAAAACAGTGGGAATGTGCAGAGAGACGGTGTTACAGAGCGGAGGTACTGCTGGCAAGTTTGACAAAAAAAAACTCCCACCAGCACTTCAAGTGAAAAACATAAAAGTAACATGAAAAACATAAAAGTAACAGGTTTCTGGAGCTTTAAAGCTAATTAAGATGTATTTTAAGTGCATTGGCTAAAGTGAGGAAATGTGGAGCGTCCGTCATATAGCTGCTGTGAATTAAATTAATTGGCAGTGAAACTGTTTGGAGACAGATGGAGCAAATCAAATCATGCAAATTATTTACAAGAGTGATCAAGTGTAATTTAAAAACTGTATTAAAGTACAAACCATGTGCACGGTACAGTATAGTATAGTTAGCATTTGCAGTGCAGAGCATGTGGACTTAAATCCAAAAAAGGTGAACTTTGGGGACCACATTGAACAACAGCAAAATTATGTCAAAACATCTGTTTGCAAACACTCAAACAACTCCTGAAGTAGCCTATAATCCAAGTCTCATTTATCCAGTCATATGCTCAGTGCTTCCCTAACACATACATTTTTGCTAAAAACATAATATAAAACATTTCTGCCTACAAGTAGCGTGCCCTGAGTGTGCCTGAGCACCCACGTGCATATGAACTCCGCTAGAGCAGAGTTCAAACACACATACCAGGCCAGGCACGCTGCTCGGCTGTGCATGAGACTTTACTGAAGTATTTTAAATTGTTGTGTTTCAGCAAAAATGCATGTGTTTGGGAAGTCCTGAGCATACAACTAGATAAATGAGACTTGCATTACAATGCACAAGTTTGTAAATGGATGTTTAAATCTAATTTTGCTGTTGTTCAACGTGGTCCCCAATGACTTCAATTCATTAGGAATGTTGGCCTTTTTTTGGATTCTCCCTTCACTATGGAGGCATGCGAGAAAAACAAAGTGCTCTCCACAAATTCAAAGTAACACATGGTGAGTAAATGATATACAGTTGTTCATTTTGCAGGTGAAGTATTCCTTTAAGTGAGGAAAAATGTCAGAGAACATAAGTTTGATTGGAGTAGTTCATGGCAACGTGATAAAATAAACAGATCAGGATTTAAATGAATGACCACAGATTAAAGCCAAAATTCTCCCAAAACACTGCTGCATAACTTTACAGTTTCAGTAATAACCATTATCTCTTTTTTCCGTACTCCCATTTGTATTTCAATGAAAAATCTGGAAAAAAGGTCAAAATATTATGCATGGTCAGTTTCTTCATTCTGTAAGGCTCATCTTTTTCTTTTCTCTCTCTACATCTGACATCTAAGTGCATGTATAATAGTATAGGACAGAATGATTTGAATGTTTTGAAATCATTACTTTGCATTAAGCTGAAATTAATTTAGTAACCGTGGAAAAGTAAATCACAGTGTACAATGTCTGAATACAAAGGTCTCCAAAAAGTCATGTACAGATATACACAATACCACTCACTCCAGTGCTGTGTAGGTGTGCTATTACCAGGGTGATGTTTGTGTACACAGAATAACACACTTAACAAGTACTTAACAAAGTACCTTCTGCTCAGCGAGAGTGCTGTGAAAAATGAGAGTGGGCTGGCAGGAATTGCTGGTAATCTTTGCTTGAGTCCATCTTTATTATCTTGGTCAATGGACAGAAGTGGATCCTGAGGTAAAAATACCCGAGCCTGCTTCTCATCAATGTGATGCTCTTATCTGACATTTGAAATACATTCAGCAGGATGAGCGAGTGCATGATGTATGGAGCCACAGAGGAGATTTGTCTACTGCATTTATATATGGTGGATATAAATATATCAAAGGCCCTTTGTAGTTTAACTTTTCTAATTTATTCGTTAATTTGTCTGATGAAATACATGTTATAATCACTCAAACTGACACTAAATTATAGATACAGTTTCTCAAAATCTTTACTAGAAAAACAACAGAGAAGAATTTGCACCAAATGTTGTGTATTGTTTGTACTCATCCTCAAATCCCACAGTTTAAAAGTTGCATTTTTAGAATGTTATGAATATTTTTATAGTGAGTTTCATTTACTGTGACATCCTGCTTGACTCAAGATCAGAAAGAGAACAATGAAAAGTGAAGACAGAAGTGAAACTGTGACATGAAAAGAACAATGAAAAGTTTTCAGTTCCAGGAAATTTCAAGCTATAAACAATTTAATCAATTTTACATTTTATAAAATGCTTTCCATACACATCCCTCTGAAGGTAACCCTTTTGAAGGCGGTAAAGCTATTGTGATGATGAAGCTATGTAATTTAAAGTTTACGTCAATCTTGGAACTTATCGACTATCAATCTGACGATGATGAGGCTCTGGAGGCGAGGGCCAATATGTTGGGCTGATCTGGTGTAGCCAGTGGAGTTGTTTTTCGTGCACCAGTCACTTTGGCTAATCTATATACACAGATATCTTTATATGAATGCAGATAGATTAAGAAGAAAATCATTATATTAAAAGAAAAACTTTTTGTTGATGTTTTTGACTTTCATGTGCAGTAAAACCTATGATAAAAAGAAATGTGGCTTGTACTTGAAGTTTATTTTTGTGACTTTTTGAAAAGGGTTAATAGGGAACTGTGTCCATCTATGAAGCAACAGATATCAATCCAGCACAAGGGGGAGGCAAGGGGAAACATTAGCTGTGTTTCAGAACAACAAGGTGAGAAATTGCAGCTCACAGTCTACAATAGTTCCACTCTAGTGAGCTATTGATTTTGTTCCCAGTTTTTCTCTGGCCCTGGACACTCAGAAGCCTTTGGTGGCACTCTTTCATTCTCCTCTGGGACACGGGATGAAAGGACGCCGCCACCGAACAAGTAACTTAAATGTGTTGCGAATCATTCAGGGAAACACGTCCAGAGATGGATGTCCTTTTTTAAAATGGAGACAATGGCCCTCTTTGTTTGCTGCTGCATGCCTAAGCTGCTCAGGGATGCAAACACTTGCTTTGAGTCGGTCAAGTGCAAAGAGGAGGAGACAAGGACCTGAAAACAAATAGGTCTGGGATGAGGAAAATGAAAAATGCAGTAAGTGCACCTTGTATATCTGCACACACATCAGGAAGAGTGTCAGTGACATGAGAAGAGAAGTAAGGATGGAGGACAGAGGGAACAAAGATCAGCCACATCACACAGAGAAGGACTAAAGCAACCAACATGTCACAACACAAAAAGATGCACTTAAGCTGCCTGAATGTTGAAGTGTTACAAAGCTTTAGGAATGTATATATGTTAGAAGTTTATATATATATACTGTAGCTATATAGTAAAAAAAAAATCTCATTAACATGCAATAGTATGCAATAAGGCAGTTGGTGCAGGGTTTCGATCACGTATTGCTCTTCAGCCCAGACGCCAGAAAAAAATGTTGTCATCGTATGTTTCTGATAACTGTGGATACCTTAAATTTGTAAATTTCTTGCAAATCATATCAAAATTTCTAAATCTAGGTATTTGTAATTACATATGAGTTGACTGTGTCATTGGTGGAGGGGAGGTGGAATGGATGGTGTGACACTTAGGCGAGACAGCTACCAACCAAACAAAACCAGTTGTTTTGGGGGTGTTTTTAGCAAGACATTGGCGGCATTTCCAGCCGTGATTCTGCCATGAAAAGCATGTGTTTTAAGCCAAAACCTGATCTTTTCCAAACCATAACCAAGGGTTTTTTTGGCCTAAACATAACCACACATTAACCACAGCTGAAATATAAAGTAAGGTAAAGTTTCAACATATCCGCTACATAATAACGGACAAATGTTACAAATATTATTTGTATATATATTTATTCTGGCGATTGAAGCCATGTTTACACGAAAAAGATCTGAAAATGGAATCCTTTCTCATTTTCGCTTTGAAAAAAGTTCCGCGTTCAAGCGAAAACGTTTTGACAACAATCACCGAGCGCACAGATCTGCAAAAATGACCAAAAAGTTGCTACAGTAAATCTACACTTTGCTGGAGAAGCGTTGATAAATTCAAGAAGGTGAGCAGCACAAACAGTTTAGGAGTCCACCATTGTTGTTTTGATGGTCGACTTTCTCACGCATGCCTAGTAACTGGAACTGTAATGAGCATGTACGAAAAGTCTCCGTTTTTAGAGGAACTGCATATTGCAAGTTTACATGAAAATGGAGACAGAGCTGTTTCCAAAAAAATACACCCGCTGTTTTCAAAATGGCACCCAAAGCACTGCTGTCGTGTAATCAGTCAGTCAAAATGCAACTACTGTTTCCGGTTGAAATAGTTGTCGTATTAACAGGACCTGAGTTGTGTTCTTATATTGTTACTGGGTCATGCTGACAAAACACATACACTTGCACAGGTGCCACTATAACACTTAAGTATCAGCCTGAAACTTTGGGTTTATCACATTGAGTAGTTTTAATAAAGTGGATGATGAATTTCTTTTCTAAATTGTATCACCAGGAGTAATGACAATACTGTTCCTCATATCTTATCATGTTCCTCTGGCTTCTTGTTGCTTTATTTTCTTCATAAAACAACTGAAGTGGGCACAGTGACCAGCACTTACAGGAAAGAAATTTGACACAGTTTCAAAAGTTGCAGATAAAAATATAAAAACTGGCCTCATGTCAGAAAAAGTGGGTCAATTAAATTACAATCAGGTATTCAGCACAACAAAAATACACTATTTCCAGCAGCGGTGGATAGGCGGCCACCTAGACCACCACCCAGAGGGGCTTAGGGCACTGAAAGAGCTAGGTCTGGCACTGATTGTCAGCAAACTTAACAGGAACAAATTAAAATTGACCATGTTAAGATCAATTCAATTATTAATATGTGTCAAAATGACATATCTCAGTGGGTTTCAATTTGTTGCCACGTTCATCAAATTGATTTGTTTTTGTATGGCATATGACATAATGATTTACGAGATTAATCCCTTTGATATCTTAAATATTCTGTTAGCTGTATCATCTGCCTCAACCCATTCCTATGCAGCAGTGCTGGTAACTATGATTTAGTTTCTTCAGAGCAAAAGTCATTTTTCCTCGAAGTGTTCTTTTATTGAGTCTCTGTACATTAAGTTGTCAAAAATAGTTAGAAGTAAAGATGGCATTAGCAATCATAAGTAACAGGTCTGATCATCAGTTTTTCAGCTCTTCGCAGACACAAGCAGCAGAACGGCAGCAGCGGTGAGGGCATTAAGGCAGCAGGCAGGCAGACGGGCGGGCGGCAGATAAAGAGGACTCTATTAGTCTCGGCTCATTGTGCCACTCTGATTTCTTTCTACTTCCTAATTGGCTGGCTTCTGTAGGCTTGGCGGCCATATTTCAGTTTAAAGGGGAAAGCTCCGTGGGTCACTGGAATAAAGGGGCCCATTTGACAGGTCAGCAGGCTGATGTCTACAGCATAGTCTTGGGTCGAAGGTCAAACTAACATCAAGATAGGCCGTGGCAGTGTGGGTCAGCTCCTACACCGGAGAGCCCAATAAGTAAGTCGGCAGACTGACTGGAATGTTGTATCTTAGCAAGTATATCTTTGCAAAGACAATGAGGTAATTAATTTCATCTACTATGTTATTTTAAAAACAGTTTTGTCTCTTAGTGTTTGATTTCAGAAGTAAGTTAGAGGCCAAATGCAGTTTTAGTTTTACAGAGTTGAACTGTAATATTCAAAAAAACACTTAATCATTATCATCCTTCAACACTGATAATTATATTCCTTTTGATAGCAACTTTTATGACACAATATGATGTCTCCTGTTGCTTTGCATGAGCCTAAAAAATATAACTTAAGCATAAGATTTAACAAATTAGCTTTTAGTCCTCCCTTTTAATGTTCATATTAGCAAAACACACATGCAGCACACAATATTTACAAGGTTTTCTTACTATAACTCTGCATGATGCAGGGAGCTGATTGATTGTGTACTGTTACATCTAATAATGTGATTACAAAAATCTCATTTGCAGCTGTTATACATTGCAGTTAATAAAAAGCAGCTTTGAGACATCAGGTTCAAGTAAGAGACAAAATAAAATGTTGAAATTACTCATTATTTTATAATAACAGGAGCAAAGTAAGACAAAAAATAACTCAAGTAATCCAATTATGAGTAATCCATGTACTGCAGTAGTCAGAGGGCTTAAGTAACTGACAACAGTCTTTAGGAGGGATTTGGTTTGTACAACAGATCACATTGGAATCAGCACCCTCCTAACTCGATTAGCATTAACGTTCACCTCTAGAAAATGAGTAGCCCCGAAAACATGAAATTTCACCATGCACATCTGCACACACGCATACACACGTATACGTGTGCACACACACACAAACGCAGGACAGTCTGCCTGGCACCAGACAGCAGTGCACGGCCAAATGAGATGTGTGAGAGCCCCCTGCTGCCAAGAGGCGGACAGGAAGAAGAAACAAACCCTCTCTAATGGAGACATGACATGCTCGCTGGGGCGGAAACTCAAACAAACGATTAATGGGCCATGGAGCCTTCAGTACAGCAGCAAAATACCCACCGCTGCTCCCCCTCTGTGGACTCCCTCGCTCTCCCCATGTCCCGTGTTGGCCGAGGGGGTTCGACATTTCAAGACCCAGGCCTCTGCCCCGAGGCGACATATTTCTGCCAACCCCTTACCCCAATTCTACTGAGATCCCTGAACTGAATTAAATGGACAACACAGCGTCAATATCATGAACATCTCACAAGAACCCTCATGCACTGAACACGAATGATTCAGCAGTAGGACAGAGGGGTTTTTACAGCTAAGATAGGAAAACTTATCTATATATGTGCTTGGCTGCCTGTTTTTTAAAGAACCAAGAGACAGAAATGCTCTTTCACTATCAAGACGAGACAAGAGTCACGAGTCATGTCTTCTGGTAAAGAGCAGCTCTGCCCTGTTTGGCCCCCAGTGAAGGTGATGACCTAACAACGGTGACGCAGCAGCAAACGAGACAACACGGCCTGGGAAAAGATAGAGAGCTAATCCACACCGAAGTGTTTCCAGCCACAAGCATGGTGGAAGGTATGGTATAAACTTTTGGTGACATCTTAGACTCAAGCTCTCACAATGTTTCATCTTGAAGTTAGTTTGTTGCTGGTAGAGGCTGCTGGAACAGCTGAGGCGCCTGAGTGAGTCCAGGAAGTGATAGAGTGGGAGTCTTCCATTCTCACGGGGCCATGGAAGTCCATCTAGTCCAGTAGCTGGTTCATTGCCTTCCCCTCTATCTCCTCCAAAGCACCAGCTCAGCAAAGAGTAGCGAAAGAGTGAATGGACAGAAGGGAAGCCCCTTACGTTCATGTGTTTTGATTAGCAGGTAATGATCTTTGATCTAATGCGCTGACTGGGAAAGTGCGGCTCCCATTGAAATCCGGTGGATGCTTGGCCGACCTGGAGCCAGTGTCACTTCTCGTTAGGGCCTGCAGCTCCATGACCTCCCCATTGCCAGTCCCAGCCCCCACCTCGCAGCATGTGCACCCCGCGTAATGATATCAATAGCAGCAGGGGTGCAATGAATACAAATCCGCGTGCAGAATGTTTGGACAAGAATCCGCTCCCAGCCCTCCCTCCTCCTGCCGCCCCACTCACCACCGTTCAACCTCTATCCCCCACACAAAGGGCTAGGTTAGGCTGTAATCTGGATGGTTGATTTCACACAAAATAGTTGACTACTGCAAAGAACAAATGCCCCCTGCTGGCTGGCTATAACTGTATATGTTTCATAGGTAGTCTGTTTGTGAACCGCCTCCATCACAATGAGCCATACCGGGCTTAAAAATCAGCGTGTGAAAATGAGTGTGATCGCACCGAATTGTTTAAATGTATTCATGCATGCAACTCAAATCATTCAAGCTGCAAAGTATATGATAATGACGGTTACATGCTTAACTGAAAGAATACAAAACTCAGTTGTCCATTTGCATGAAATAGGGCAGCTCACAAAAATCTTCCATCAGAAATACTGTTTGTTTCACATTGTCTCAAATATTCAGAATTTCCCCATGATGCCAGGCTAAAAGATTTATTATCTATACGCCAGAGGACTCACATGTTGTTCTTGTGACCTCACTGCAGCAAAATATAATTTTATTACTGTATTTCATATCATAAAATATCCAACACCCACTGGCTGTTGGAGAGGGAAACTAATATACAGTTCCGTGACCAGGCACACAACCAAACCCTATCGAACACTCTGTCCAGTGTTGGGCCTGACATGGCAGCCACCTGATTTCCGTCTCTGGTATTGACACAGCCGTTTAAAGCGGCCTGGCCACCAGTGCCCATAACAAAGGTATGTTCATGGAACCAGCCAACGAAATCAGGGAGGAAAAGAACCAATGCATTTCTCTTCTGAATTAACAAGACTGGAAAAGCTATAAAATCCCTGCTATGAGACCTGTTTATTATCAATTACTGCGGCTAAATGCAGCCACACTGTGAACATACGTACATGTGCTGCAGCCATGTGCCTCTCTGCAAGGTTTGCATGCCATGTGCACATGCCCCGTGCGCACACAGAGTCCTCTCTTCATCCCTCGCCTGGTTCATTACTGCCCTCTGAACACACCTCTGTTGCTTTCTACAAAGCTCTTGGTTACATGGTTCAGTGTTTAATGTGCTGTGAAATGCAGCGGTGTCAAGAACAATGTCCGAGATACCTGACTTTTAATTATAAGTTTGGGAGAAGGGATAAATGAAGCAGAGGAGTCACCCTGAAAACATAAAATTATAAAAGTACTTCAGTCAATTTATAGTGATTTCAAACCTGGTATAAATTATAAGTGAAGGTTTTTGTCTGAAAAAATTTAACTTACTTTAATTTGTCAATGTTTTTAATGTATTTCAACATTTAAATTGCTCCACATTTATGCAAATTGTTTCCTATACTGTACCAAAACAGTATGTAGAGAATACTGCAGCAGCAAAACAAGAGTGATTGTCAAAGCTGTTTTGTTTCAACATTTGCGGGACACATATTAAGTGGGGGTTCTGAGGGTCGGCCCCCAAGAAATTTTGAGCATCAAACACTTACGTTTCTGCACCAGTGAATTTTTATGCAGCAATTTGTGCCTTTTCTGCATCAATTTAAGGTAGAAATGTTGCAGTACATCCTTCCTCAATCTGGCATAGTTGCTTGTTCTTTCCATTTTATGGCAGATTGCAGCCATTAAGGGGTGTGTGCCCCCGTTTACCCCCCAAAATATACGCCTATGGTGACTGTTGTTAGTTGCTGACCAGCCTCAAAGAAGATGTAGGCGCTTGTTACCAGACTTTTTTGTTTCTGTGGTGGACCACTTCTCTAAATGAGCATTTTCTCCTCTGACCAGCTAGTAGAAATGAAGTGAAAACCACGTGGTAAAAGACGACACTGGTCATGCTGGGCACTCCCTCACAACTCTTGAACCAAAGCGTGGTTTATATCATCTTGTGACACAGAAGCTGCAGGCACGACTCGTGTGGGTCTCCATATCCGAGGGGTGTTCCTTGCCACAGTCTGACAGAAGCTTCTAAGCATGTGGTCTGTCATCACTGAGGATGACACTATTTAAAATCTGTTAATTGCAAACACACAAGTGGTGTGCGCTGTCAATCTGCGGCATGAGAGCCAAATTTATAACTTCTCGCAGGAACCGCCTGTCCTCTGCTTCTCTTCTAAAATGCTCTGTGTGGAAATCCTGCACTTTTCTCATTTTTATTTCGTTTAAAAGATTAATATTTTATTAATAGAAATACATACATATTTAATAAGGTTTGTCAGATGTATCAAAGGTCAGATTTTAGATCTATATTTAAGGAGGAGGAGACCACAAGTCAGTCAGTGTGGACTGTTAAATATTTTATTGTGTAATGTATAATCACTCTAAGAAACCCAGCATGACATTTACACCAGTGTGAGGAGTCCCATCTCCTCTGACTCAACACTCAGGGAGTCTTTGTCTCAAAAGCTTTTTATTCCAGTACATCTCAAATGCATTAGCATTAATACGACGACAGGAAATTAAATCTTTATGTGTACATGAGGGAGCTTCCTCGGGTCACACATCTTTTGTTATACAGTGTCTACTATTGCTGCACAGATTTTCTATTATTTTTGTTATTTTATAGGTGGTGCTGACAATATAGTCAACACATCCAGATTATTTTCTCATAACAAGATGTTCTCCTGATGTTTGATAACGTAATGAAAAGTGAAATGGCCTCCAACTCCATCCAGTCTAAATGAGAGGAAAGATTAAGATAAATAGCTACATCTGGCTCTCACTTGAAACTCTAAAGGAAGTCGAGATAACCAAGGAGGGTCTGGTTATTCATCACCATCCAGACATGTGCCCGTACACAACTGTAACGGCTTAAAAAAACAGACACGGACAGACGGAAACTCGCCAGCCGTGCATACCCCAAAGCAGCACCTGACTTAGGGTCCTGTTTTTTGAAAACATTCACATATTAAACTGTAGAGGAGCAGAAAAGGAAAGCAACGGATTGACAGCTGGGCCAGGAGGGAACCTGGTTAATTTCACCTATCATCCAGACCCTTAGTGCCCCACACATCCCCTTGCATCTCTCCCTCTTTTTCTCTCCACTCTTGTTCTCAAGGGAGCAACTTTTCCTCCAGATCCTGACTGACATAAACCCCAGAGCCTCAGACCCCAAACAGAATTCACCGCAGACCCCGGAGCTGCTTGTCTTCTGTCTGCTTCATCTATCTCTTTCTTCCACGATTTCCATCCCCTTAACCATCGCTCCCTTTGTTCTCGCAGTCGATCGAAGCACCATAACTCAACTGGTCTCTGGTGTTTGATGTCTGAGCTCTGGATATCATTTCAACCCTTTTTGCTGAACCAGTGAACCACACTGATAATACCATGTCTCACGAACACAAGCAAATCATGTGTGTACACACACATACACTGACACTCATATACAGGCACAATGTATATACACACATAGTAATAAAAAAGATATTGAGACAGAGGGATAACATGAGGGGAAAAGAGGCTGCGGTAAGTCTTCATACACAGTGAGCCTGAAAACAGTAGGTGATATGTCACAAGACTTACCATCCTGTACAGCTCTCGGTTTGAGCATAAAATAATGTTAAGTACCCTGAACATTAAAACACTCGATGGTAATGTGATAAAAGCATTCCATCAGCAACAAAGAAAGGAAGATGATGAATTTCTTATGGTTCAATTAAGCCTCCTTTAGTCACATATTACATCATAGTAAGTTGTGCCCACGCCCAGTTTGTATCAGAGCTGGTAAATGGATAAGCCAAGTCTTTATTCTAACTTTAATCAAATCGCCTTTTTTGGATTTGAGCAGGATCTCACAAAAGCTCAGCAGGGTGTGTGAAAAATGCATGTAATGGTACATTAACTCAAAAGATTTTAGTCGATTGGCATAGACCTGCGCTTTTTAAAACTTTATCCTTATTAGGTTTGCTGTGTGATGATGCTCCTTTGCAGCAACATCCTGCCTCATTCTCATGTCTAGTTACTGTACGATGCAGGTAAACCACAGTTTTACCTGTTGTTCAGTTCTGTGTTTATGTGCTTTGCTTAAGAGCACCTCAGCAGCAAACAACGAGCAAAGGGCAAATGCTGCTAACCAAGGGTGTAGCTTTTGTTTCAACATTGAAGGGAACACATATGAAATAGGTTTGGTCCTCCACCAGACAATTTTGAGCATCATACACTGAATTTTCTGCATTCTGGTGAATTTTTATGCACCAATTTGTGCATTTTCACAATGGCATAAATGTCTTTAATTTTCCAGAAATAAAAGTCCTATGCTATTTTCATGTTTTTATTAAGAGAGACAAATGTATGCTGCTAATTCACCACCCCCTAAAGATTGAACCCACAACCTTTTAAGCAATAGCTACCTGCCTCATGCGAGGAAGAGGTAAAACAGTGGGTGTAATTCATGCTGACGGAGGGCATATTCACAAAACAAGTAACCTGCATTACTTTATGCTAATTCAAGGAAATGGGACTGTAATTTTCATATACTTAATAGTGGATTTCCTCACCTCATTATCACAATATATTTCAAAACTTTTATTTAAGCTTTACTGCCCTTTATCAGTGATCAAAAACATACAAAACCTGCAACAGAATTTATTGGCCTGTAAATGACATATTGTCCTGTTTAGACAGTAGAGATCAACAGGGAAGAATTCTTGCTGGCTGACAGCAGTGGTGAAAGGACTCAGATGTATTACTTAAGTAAAAGTATCAGTACTACAATGCAGAAATACTCTGTTACGTGTAAAAGTCATGCAAAGTTATTAAATAAATGTAATGAAGACTCAAGTACCCTGAAATTTGTATCAAGTACAGTACTTGAGTAAATGTACTTAGTTACACTCATACAATATTGTCATTTGCAGGTGTCATTTTGAAGAATGTGATTATTTATAATAAATGTGTTACTATAAAAATATTCAAAACAATTCACAAAGTTATTAATAAACATGTTGAAAAAAAAACTTTGAATGTTTAAGTACTTATTTCTGTCACGGTATGTACACCTTGTCATGAGAAGTCTCCACAACTATCTGACAACTATTAAGGATTTTTACAGAACAGAGCACAAACAGCAGTTATGTTTGTTAGTAGTAAAATAGTTGCTTAAATTAACCTTACAGTCACTTTCTTTCTGTGTGGAGTGTGCCAAACACACTGATAAATGAGACTGGAGTAATGCACAATAATTTTATTTCCCAAGCTTAAGTACAAGGTGTAATTTGATATAATAATCTATACAACTCAGCTCCCTCTGAGCAGGCTGCCTTACCAAGCCGTATAGCCGTGAGAGATCTGATTTGACCTATCATGTCATGAGATGGAGGAGTGTGTTCAGGTGCAATGAGCTGGGAGGGAGTGCAGTTGTCATGTTCCCTAACGTGTAGCAGGATGTATTGCTGGCAGAAGCAGCAGGGGAGATCCAGAGTCTCTCCTGAACACTCACAGCCTCATGAAAGAATGATGGTTGATTACCTGCAGGAGATGAGCTACGCGGGCCCTCCAGAGTCACAGGATAGCACTTTAGCGCTGCTGCAGAGCTACGCTGCTGAAGACGACTGATGAGGAGGAAAATCCATCTTTGTCCTGTTTGTAAATTGAGTTTTTTTATGGAATGGTCCAGAAAATAAGACCCCACACATTTAAGGATTTAAAGCATGATCTTGCATTTTTACATTTATTACCTGTGCAGCTTTGAGTCCATGTGTATCTGTTTATGAAACAAATGTGTTACAAGACGCAGATTTGACCCCAGAATGTTGTGGTATGTGTAAGCCTGCAAAAATGAGCAAAAATCTAAAACTGTTTTTGAAAATATGGCAACTTTCTGGATGTTTTTCACAAATCTGTACATAAATATGAACGCCTGAAACTGTGAATGCTCCTGAACTCTTTACTTACTAAATGTTATTACCTGTTTACCTTAAACAGCTGTCAACACTGTTACCTGTCGCTGCTTTTCCTGGATTAAAATGAAAATAAAGTCATATTTTCTTTATATCTTTATGCTACAGACTTTTCTGTCGATACCCTTTTTGTGCCACAGTCCCGCTCTCTGGGAGAACAAGGTCCAGATGGCTTGGGGGCCCCGTCAGTTTCCCTCCACCAGCCACTCTGCTTATCGGCAAGTTCACTTCACTTCAAGGAACCACTGACAGCTCTGTTAATTAGCACCTTTGGCCCTTTTTTTCCCAGACGTGAACAACACAAAGACATTCATATGTCTATTAACTCCTGTCCTCTTCCCACATATTTAGCCTGTTGGGCCAGTCGGCTTTTCGTAGGTATTCTGTCATGCAAAAATACCAAAATAGTTGAGAATGACGATCTATTTTTCATGTATAACTGCCTATTTCTCTGTTTCAAGACAGAATTGAATGAGTGGGTAGCTGACAGAGATCAGAGGTTAAATAAAATCATCATATGTGCAACAAGAGTGTGATTATGAATCAGAAAGTCAGAGTTATAATTACTAAACTGCTGATTTGCTCTGTTTTAGAAGTGGATTTTTTTTCTTTAACTGCACATAGTTGAAGTCAACTTTCCATTACATCCAGATGTTTGGTGTAATCACCACAACACAGGAAAAAATGACAAACCCATGGCAACATTTTGCCGCTTAGTTTTTCTTTTGACTCCTTTATAGTCAACATTAACAGAGACATACAGGAAGACAATGCAGGCACTCTAAAAATATATCAAAAAGGAAGGAAATATTAAAAAGCCTTAACTGTAGTGGCTAAATCATTAAAGATCCAACATGTTTTGACCAGTGAAGGTCTTCATCGAGGCATTAAAAACAGACAAGGGTGTGGCCACTCAATGGAAACCAATGGGAGGCCATCACATGACCCAGAAAACAAATTGAAAATAGTGAAAGCACAAAATAAAAACACAAAACAACATGAGATGAGATTACACAGAAAAAAACTATAAATATACATCGTAGATGGAAGATATAAATCCACATATGCTGTGAGAAAAATAGGGAAGAGACCCAACTTCAAAGCATCCAGCTGATGGATCCAAAAAGCTTTCCTTTGATTTAATTTCTGTGTTCTGTCGCACCAACAAAGATACAATTACCACAGCATTCGATACTAACAATGCATAAACTTAGGCCATTATAAATCCATCGTCTCCGTCTCATCATTATCATCACCAGTACCACCATCTCTACACCACTACTTATCACCAAAGATCTGCTTTGTCTGAAACTGAAAGCCATAAGACACAGTTCACAGCACAGTGGCATCAGTCCAGGGTCAGTCCCGGGCCCTTGGCCTCTACCCTCAGCGGAACTGAGTTCCTGACCTGTCGGTCATTTGTCCGAAGTGCAGGTTAGACCCTGGACAGGCTGCAGAGGAGGAGAATCAACCCGCAGCTTTGATCTGCTGTTACCATGGATTGGGAATAATGAAAGTGCCCCTGCTAAATTACAGTGGGGTTCAAGGGACAAATAAATAATCATGTCCACCAGCTACAGGTGACTGGGACAGATCTATGCCACGTTCTGTGATTAGATAGCAAGAATAATTGCTGGTGGATCAATAGATATCCCTAGATGTATCACAGCAGTCCTGCAAATATACTCATCTTCTGCACCCGTCAGAACGTATTTCATCCAGCCTGAAAAACTTACAGATCTTTTTGAGGTTTTCTGTCAATGAAATTAAAAAAGAAGTGATCTCTGTGACCCGTACATTTTTATTTTCTTATTGAGAAATGGCTGTAAAACCTTATCAGTCCTCTTGACCGTGAGTGATACAAAAATAATTTGGTAATTTATATTAAAGATTAATAAAAGAGCTGGCCATGGGTCTAATCCTCCTGTGTGTTTGAAGTGGCCAGCTGGGAGGCGGGACAAAGGGTGTTGATTGATAGCCACTTGGCCTATAGGGCTGGCTGAGCTTCCTCCAGAAGGTCACGTCCTGTCTGGCCCCTGTCCACTGCACACTTCCACAACATATCCGGGGTCTCGGCCCTCCAAACTGGCTGACGCACACAACATACACACACACGTCCACACACACACAAACTCTGTACCCCCTTGGCGCCACGCTGCGGCGGTGGTCAGGGCCTTGCGTGCCATCCAGGGTCTGGTGTGAGGGGGAGGGGAGGAAGCATGAGGGAGGGAGAGAGATGGGAAAATAGTCTTCAACCAATCACAACTCTTAGCTCTCCTTATGGAAAAGGTTACAGCACTCCTCCTCCCTTTCCCCAGTCACTGTAACTGTAATTTTAGGTCACTCTGTCTTTCACATCTTTATTACTCAACGCACCAGATGTAAAGTATATAACCTGTTAGCTGCACCTGGCTGTGTATATATTAGGCTTCAAGGGACTCCGAACCATTCAACCCTACAATATTACTGAAAAGTGGTGGCCACTTTTCAAAGATGCTGCATAGTGTTAAGTCTGAGTGATCCCTGATGAATGGCTCCTTACACAAACTTTTCCACACTGTCTAGTTTGGCGGCCCTGACACTACAATCACTGCAAGCCCACTCAAAAAACATCCAGAACTCAAACCACGATGGGAGGCCCAGAGAAGCTCACTTGTTTCTAGCCTTCTCTGTCTGACCTTGGACAATGGCTGTAGCTCCATCTTTTGGTCGGTAATTTAAGTGCAGGAGTAAGTGAGGAAGTCTGAAAAGGCTTTTCATAGGGATAACTTTTTTTTTTTAAGTCATTTAAATGAGAAATTGCTTCAAGAATAATAGAAAGAACATACCAAAAAATACATTTTACATGACATTTCATGACAGTTAAACAAAGTATAGCAATAGTTTTATTTAATATTAAAAAGATATTTAATTATGTGGCCTTTTATCAGCTGAAGGAAATAAGCGTAATTATAAAATTGATATTAAAGAGACCTCCTCTGTATTACTGTTTTAGTACCATTGACAAGATCATTATAATACTCTATATTACAGCAAAGAAATTTTTTGATTAATGTTAATAAAATTAGGGTTTATCACTTTGGATGAATTCAAAATGCCCCCCAAACTTCAAAAACTTCTAATCTTTTTAAACCACAAAAATCATGCTTAATACCAGTTTAACCCAGCTTTCAGATTCTAGCTGAGAATGTGAATTGGGCAAATCATTTTGCTCTGATATACCCCAAAAATGCCAAAGAGGAGTATCATATTTAGCATATTTAACTTGATTTTGGCAGAATTTAGCATCATGATGACAATATAAATTTTTCCCTGGATTTTGTTGTGGTTACCATAGTCCCTAAATGTGCGTAGAAAAGCAGGAAATGGGATTTAAATCACATTTTCTTTGTGGAGTGTCCCCTCCTCCTCTCAAACCAAAGTTACACCCTTGGCTGCACACACAACTTTCAATATTAAACATAACTTATAAAAACATATGTACATATGAAAATTGATCATAAAATAAAGCGAAAATAATAAAATGTGCTTAAACAGTTTAAAGGACCCCGCGTTACTAGTTAAATGTGACTGATACAATAACTGTTTGGAGTGGCCAGCATCTCCAGAGCTCTGTCTTAAAAGGTTTTGTCATCTTGTTATCCCTGGGTTTGTCTTAAGCTTTCTCCTACTTCAATGTCCAATGATTATTTTGATTTTCTGTGTTTCTCTGATCCTGGGGAAGACAAATGAAGTGCGTAACCACAGAGAGACAGAGCGCTCACAGAGGGTGAAAAGAGAGTCTGGGAAAACATTCCTTAGACGAGGAAAGGAGAGAGGGGAAGAAGAGGAAAAACGGAAAGATGTGGTAATAACACTTTTCAATATGCTCGGGCTTGTACAATATCGAACTAAATTTAATGGCCCAGATTAGTATGCAATGCCACCGCTTAAGTTAAACCAACTATAAAAAAGGGTAAATAAATAGAAAGGTTTTTTGGTTTGACACTTTCACTTCTGTGTAGTACAAATGCATGAACTAATACTGATTGCTGTTGCGTATTATCAGAGGTTTGACATTCTACATTATCACACTTACACTGAATGTGCATATCTTCATAGGTGCAGAGATTTTAGTTCAGCTTTACACTGAAATCCCATTAACCCCAAGGCTTTGTCATGATATGGTCAAAGCAAAACACACCTCCGCTCCTTCTGTTCATCAATAATGTAAAACAGATGAGAAAGGGGACATTAGATAGGGTTTGAAAAGGGTTAAGAAGAGTGTGGCTGACATGATTATAAACAGTAATACATTATTGTATTTAATGTGAAATTGGCACTCAGAAAAATAAAGGTGCTAACTAGAACCAAGCTTGCTTCTTTAGAATGAGGCCATAGAAGCAGTGGCATCCCCACAGGGGGGACCGAGGGGCATTGCCCCCCCTGGTACAGTTGCTGAGGACCCCACTGGCCCTCCCTGGTGAACATTTCTTTCTTTAAGAGGCTGTGGCACGCTCATTATTTTTGTGAGAGAACAACTGGCATGGCCATTTTCAAAGGGGCCCCTTGAACTCTCACCTTAAGATATCTGAATGAAAATGAGTTCTATGGGTACCCGTGAGTCTCCTCTAAACTTGAGATGGCTTGCTCTCAGAACATGTTTTGTTCCTTTTAATCAATGAACTCCTTGGAACAAAAGCTGTACATTTGTCTTTTTGAAGAAAAGGATAACCACCCTATTTGAAGAACAATGAATCACCTAACACATAAAGATACATAAAACTCAAAATGTTAACTGTACCAGTATTAGTCTATACACATCAGATAATTAGTAATATTAACTGTAAAATAAGAAACCAAAGCATATCAGTATGCAGTTTTTAAAATCTCCATACTGATACAGTTTGCAGCTAGTCAATATAGGCTACTAAAACAGCAAAATCAAATTCCTGAAATTCAGTTATGACGTCTGGTTTTGCCGGGCCACCCCAAGATTTTCAGTGGCCCCATCTGGCCACCCTTGTGAAAACCTGAAGGGGCCATCACTGCATGGAGACACCAATTTCAAGATAGTTATTTGTGGACCCAACAGCTTCAATAAAGAACCCCTTTTAGGTTCTTTAGCTTTTCTTCCACAAGTAAATGGTTATTTGAATTTTGTACATTTAATTACGATGTGTAAGGTAACAAACAAGTACAAGAACACAGCTTTTATCATTAACCTACAGTTTATAACATTTCATTAACTCATAATGTTTCAGACAAGAAAATATAGAATATATGTATACAGTTAATATGGTATAAGAAGTAGAGTGCAAGAGGAACTGTGGTAGAAGTAAATGTATTCAAAGTGCTCTGTAAGGCCAAGGGTCGGTTTAGGATCTGTGCCAGAGAGGGGCAGGAGGTGTTGACTAGATGCAAACGAGTTGGCCCCATCGAGGAGCGACAGTGAAGCTGATAACCCACTTTCCACCCACCCAGAGAGGACCTCTTTATAAGGGCTTTCTGACGGGGCCCCAGGCACCTGAGCATCCCCAAAAATAACCCTCTCTGAGTCCTGATCAAATGGGCTGTGGCTCCGTGCCAACATGTTTCCCTCTTGAACTCTCAGTCATTCATACAAACAAATCCTCTTATTTTATGTTAGCTTGCTTAATCATGGATATATTGTATTGATTAGAGAATTGAAGTAAACATTTTATGTGTTTTTCGTGGACCTGCAGGATAAAATTGTCAGCTTTCAACAGACTGTCTTGAACTCTGCCCTTTGGATGTATATCTAACCAACTTCACCACACATATACATTCATGTGGAATCCCAATGATGGGTCCATTTTTCCACTTTAGAATACACATAGCAGCAACTTCTATTTTCAGAGTTTGTGGTCACCGTGACACAAAATATGGAAAGTGTGGGAAGATTTTGAGGGTAATAAAAACGAAAAAGAGGTGCAAAACAGTAAAAACAAAAAAGAGGCCTTTGCGTGCCGACTGTATTTCATTTTCATGGCACAAAGGCAGGCAGCGGAAACACTGTCTTGCAGCTTGCTTTAGACGTAATAGTCCCCACTGAAAAGCCTCTTTTCCTCTCTCAGAGGGCGCATCCAGATTTACAGCTTGACAGCAGTAACAGATCATAGCAGAGACACGGCTCTCTGGCAATGAAAGATGTTCTTTACATTACAGTTGGCAGGCGGCGGTTTCAGGCGGCATGCTTTTTCCTGTTTAATCAGAAAGCATAGGATCGGATACTTGAAAATTTAAGATGGGGATTATAATGAGACAGCACAATATTTATGTTGTACATCTGTAAATCCTGAGTGATCTTAAATTGTCCCTGACACTTTCAAACCCACAGGAAGTCACCAACATATTAAGTATATTTCAACCTTTTGCTAAACATCCCAAAATAATGATTACAAATGAGAAGGTCACTTAAGTCATACAAGTAGAGGACATGTCAACCAGTGCACACGTGCCTTGTTTAGCCAAAATGCTGAGGGTCAGGAGGTCCCTACTTATCAGGAATCATTGAAAAAGAGAGGGTTTTTTAAAGTTAAGTGGTCGATCGTGTCTCAAAAAGTGTATTTTCATTCACAGTGTTAAGTGCTGGTGCCATTTCTGAACTTCGGTTTGTCACACCTCATCATAGAAATTTCAAGTTTTCAAAGGGGTTCAGATCTGTGTGATCATATTCCCAATCTGGTTCTTATTCGTCTTACTGTAAATGGCCTACAGCCAACACAACCCCAACAGACGTTTCTATCTCTAATTAGGACGTTTCTGGCCCAGAGAAAGTCCCACTGACTACAGCTCTCCCCTTGTGATCAAGCTAATTTAAGGCTCCCTTTAAGCGTCTGCATGTAAGGTTGTTCCAAACATCTTCATGAGCTGCCTGTTGTCCAAAACAAAGCCACAGCACTGTAATTATAATATGACAATAAACCCAGCTAACCAGCAGTTGAACCTAACAACATCGCAGCTCCACCCAATCTGAAAGAGCAGTGCTCTATGGCCTTCACAAAAAAAACAAAAACAACAGAAAAGTTCCACCGAAGACATTCGTTAATGAGTTGTCAGCAGTTTTGGAGCATGAAATTGCTGAGGCGAGAGCGGCTAATGTCAGTCATGTTGGCCCTGTCATTCCTCAAGTGGCCTTTTGCCTCGTAAGTGATAGCCTGAGAAAGGGCAGCAATCTTATCATCGGAGGGAGCACACAGAGAGGAGAGCCAGACTGCAGGGGACGGCTGCTCAGGACTGAATGAAACAGACACAACACACTCACATATCTGCGAACAGATAATTGTTCTGATAATGGATTAAGATTAATGAGATAACTATGGGAAAAAGTTAAATCTAAAAGGCAACAAAAAGTCACTGTGTAAGGTGTTTGTTTGGTTTTTATTACAAAGCTTGTCCAAATTTAAAGAACCATTCCAAGTCTTAATTTTTTTAGACCATTCACGACATATTATGTCTCTTTTACCTTATTACTGACAAAATCAAACCATAAGATAAATTCAATATGCATTGCTTTTAATTTTGTATATAAGAGTATCAGACAGTGGTTTCCAGTTCTGCTCTGATTGGTCCAGCAGGTCCAATCATAACTGGTGGCACCCCTAAATTCCACATTCCAGCTTAGATCTGTTGTCCTCCCTTGTGGACACTTTAATGTGCCATCTCTACTGTGTCATCACAGTACACTATTTCAGCAATAGTAACAAGCTAAGACCCTGCTGATTAGAAAGTACTCGTTTGAGGACATTGGGACTTTATTATTGTATTATAGCAGTATTTCACACAGACCGTTAGGTGTGACAGACTGTTCCTTCAGACAGAAATGACCTTCCCTGTTTGGAGTATGGAGCAGGGAAAATGTATACAAAACCTACCTATCACAAGGATTTAAGATATGTTGGATTTTTTTTGCAATTTTGTTTTTACACAGCCAAGAAATTAACAGATTTGAACAGTTTTAGATTTGAATAGTGACCCCCTAATCCACAAAGCTACAAAACATTGAACAACTGTTGCCGTGTTTTTCCGGCATTGAACAGTTTAATACTTTATAACACACTTGTGACTATTAAAAATAAACCCAATGTCTCCAATGTCTGTTTTTTTTTCAAAAACTACTCATTGACAGTGAGCAGACAGACAGTGCTCTGTTATTTAAACTTATTAGGTCCTAATAATAAGTGAGAGAAGATAGAAATCTATACCAAATAAAAGCTTAGCTCTTAGGAGGATGACTGTGATAATGATCCTTCTTCAATCAAAACACTGTTCTGTTACATTAAATTTACTAGGAGTGATGAATAGCCTACAGCCTCTTAAAGGTTTTGCATATCTTCACTCAACTTTTTACCTTGATTTTCTATCTTCCAATCAGGCATTATAGTTCTAATTAATTTCACAATGTTATGAAAATCTACTTGCAAAGGCCTGAATGCAGATGCAATCAGAGACTGTTCCGAAACCTTCATTGTAAGTGCACTTTTAGAGAAGCAGCCATCCGCTCACGAGCCATGATGTCAGAAAAGGAGACAAAGAAAACATGGATGACTGAGAGGGATAATAAAAATCTAGTTGTTTCCTCAATAAAAAAAAAAGCAGACGTGTTAAAACTACGATGTAGGAGTGTCCTTTAAAGCACCAAAATGGAGAGAAGACACTGAGATAAACAAATGGGTCAATCAGTGGGCCATGGTATGAGTTGGTGGGCAAAACACTTACTAACAGTAGTGCAAGGTTTGCACAGATTTGTTACTAATGAGCTAAAACTCTATAAACTGTGTCCTTTTACATAAAAAGCTTGAGTCAAGTATTTCAATTTCAGGTCTGTCAATTTGTGGATAATGGTTAGACGTCCTCTACAGCTACATCCTGCTGTAACTACAGCTCAGCATTTATATCCCCCTGTTATGAGAGCAGCAGTGCTCTGATGCTCTGGCTCTTCAGCATATCTCAAGTGGATGCTGTGTCAGTCCTGGGAACCCTAACAAAGATAAAGCTGCCGTTCCTGATGACTGGAGAGCTGCTGTAGCACTAGAGAGTGCTGGGACGGAGAGAGGGGCCATCAGTTAGACGAGAGGGGGGTGAGGGATGGTTTCACAGAGGACGGGATATGAGGTAAAGGCAGGCTGAAGCTCAGTATCTCTGCGTGAGGATTAACTGATATCGTAGGCAACATAACCTCCTTCACTCCAGTTTGTTCTGGTTCCAGATAGTTAGGGGACAGACAGTCCAGATGCCCTATCTGCATGTTGTTCTACACAAATAACTTTTTGTATTTAATCAGTTTCTTTTCACAAAAACATATTTTTCATACATGTGAATGTCCAATTATCCTACGTTAAATCAACTACTATATATTTGTACAGTCTGCTCATCAAAGACGATGAATGTATAGATATTAAAATGTCACAAATACCATGAATAACAGTTACTGATGAGCAATTTCAAAAGTAAGGAAAAATGTGTGCATTTAATGGATTATTTCTTGGAATACTCTCATACGTCAAGGTATTATAAGATAATATACACTCAGTCCAGAATGTTTTTGGGTCATTCTGCCAAATCTGTGCCTTTGATGACATGCATAACTATGCATGAAAAGTATCTGTATAATTCATTACGTTATCAAGCAACATGTCCTGCACTTTGTCCTTGTTTTTATATACATACATAATGTAAATCTATAAAAAATACCTTTTTTATATTGTTGTGAGACCCTAGACATAAAATACATTTTTTTTCTCATTAGAAATTCATATGTTCATTAAAATATACATTTTAGTTGTGTTCCCAGATTTTCACTCCCTGTCACCCTAATACACTTCCCCCTTTAAAAATCTGGGACATTACACAAGTCACATGATCAACAGGAGGTAGCATAATTTGAGTCTCTTGAAGGCCACAGGAAGTTAGTAAAGTTAGTTCCCTCACTTTAATTTTCTGTACTTTCGATGATATTATTAGTATGACTGAGAATGTCAATCTCAACGTACAGTCCTGTTGCTTAAATTATTTCTTAGATGTTTGTTTTTCAAGATAGTTTTGGTAAACTAGGTGAAGGAGCCAAGCGTGCTATTAGCATTGATGTCATGTGGCTACATTTCATGTATTTGCTAATGCTAGGCTAAAAACTCAGTTCTTTTATCTGTATGAACCATTTTCCATTGAGGAACCTGTAAAAAAAAAAAAAAAAGATATAATAAATAATAAAATGGCCTGAAATTGACCATTACATATTTTGAATTGTTTTGCATATCTGGTATGAGATACAGTGCTGAAAAAAGATTTTAAAAATTAAGTTTAATTTCCAAAAGTTACAACATACAAGTGGCAAAGATTCAGCAGAATGTCTCTTTTATACTGTTTTTCTGTGGTATGAGATGTAATTACATACCTGTAAATTAATGTATAATACATGAAAGTGTACTTTTTTATGTTATTGTATATTGAACTTCCTCTACTGTATGCACATTTGTGCTATCATAGTTTTTCCATTTGGTTTGTTTTGGTAATATATTGACAATATTGTTTAAGTTATTATAATAACATCTAGTTTCCTCTATATGAATGAGTAGCCTAACTGTAACATTATATTTACTAGTATCAACAAGTTGTGCAAATATATGAATAATACCTGGCATTAATAAGTTATAAATCCACCTTGGATTTGTTTTAATTCATACAATATTGACACAGCTGTGGCTTGTCACAAACTGCACAGAAACCTGGAACGTTGCTTGCTTTACCCCCTAGACAGAGTATCTGGTGTGTTTTATGAATGGAAGTTATTTGGAAGATCCCCCTACTATGAAATATGACAGTGCTCTGGTGTGTGTCCCGTGACAATCTCCATGGCGACTCTGCTGTGTTTAGTCCAAATACATTACCTACCTACCACCCATCTTCCTCCATCTTTAGCAGCATTCATACAGACAACTGCAAAGCACAAATCCCAGCCCCGGAGGAACTGCAGCCATGAATAACCTATGATAGCATGTACGCCTATCATCAAAAAAAAAAACAGCAAGCACTGTAACCACATCCAGATGGACTGAGCCACTTGTCTCCGTCACTTTCATTGGTGTTGTGCTGCTCTTTCCTCCGAGGCTGCTGTGCATGTGGTCATGTTTTCCACCTTCCCAGCAGCTGAAGAAATGAGAGAATACTCCTTTGCTGGATGATGGACTATTGTATCTTCTGCAGGAAATAAATTACAAGATCATTTGACATGTGGCCAGAAAAAAAAACAGTCGGATGTGATGCAGATGTGAGACAACCAGTCTATTATTCATGGCAAAAAAAGTTTGGTGTAATTTTGCTGATGAATATAAAAAACAAAGATTATTATTGTACAAAAAAAAAGTTAACTAGCACAAACAATGTCTTCATGAAAATTAAATTAATGGCACAACTTGTTTAATTGGATTTGGTGCGGTGAAAATGTAAATACATCAAGCCTTGATATGAAACAAATCAATTGGAAAAGCAAGATAAGCCAGTTATTATTGCTACTAAAATCAATAATTAACAGTAATTTTATGACACACTTAAATCATAATACTTACAAAACATCAGTATAATACTAGACTTAAACAAGTTTTTTTTCTAAATGTAATCTATCAATCTCTTAAATTCTAATATTGCAGATAAATATGTATATATTTATAGAACACATAAATAGTTGTAAATTATAATTGACACCTGATTTATTGTAAAAAAAAAAAAAAAAAAATCTGTTTTTTTATTGCTTTGTTAAAGAGTCCAAATTAAACCTGCATGCTAATATGTGAGGCACTGATGTTGCATATTACAATCTTCATCAGTTCCCCTTTTTCTTCCTTTTTTGCCCCTCTATTCTTGCCATACATGACCCATGGTGAGAAAACAGTGGGACACAGCAGTCTTGCACTTGCAATTGCAGTACTAGTTTTCCACCAAAAGAGTGCAGTATTGTACCTAAGAAAATGCTGCACTATTTAAAACTGCTTAATACTTAGCAGACGATCTTACATATCAAAGAACCGGTGACTTTACCTTAACTTTAACACATAATTTGGTGAATAACAACATAATTTTCACAGTGGATATGAATAATAAGGAGCTGAACATTTTAGACTGTGCAGTCTGCCTAAAAGAAGCAGGAAGGCTACGATTTGAGGTTCACAAAAAACCCACTCACACACACACCATTGCCTCATTTTTCATTCACATCACCCACTGGAGCACAAACTGGGAGCAGTCCAGACTTAACACCAGCAGGAAGAAACGACATACCGACAAACATGGAGGCAGAAGACAGAGAACAAAGTCACATTAAACATCCTTTCAAAGCCTGTGGTTACCCTAACTGGGCTTTCATTTAAAACAACTACGTAAATGTACAAAAGGACATCAGATAGAAAAAGTCAGACCACAGCTCCCCTGATACCATATGCCTGTTTAATTAAGCTTCATTGTTATCCCATATGTAGCCAGTGTGTCTCACATCTTTAAGATTTTCTTCCAGACACAAGATTTTGGTTTTTTAAAAGTTATGGACTAGAACCAGTATATGCTTGTGCAGATCTGTTTATCAGGGACACCTAACAGTAACACTTAACAGTAGGGCTGCAACTAAGGATTATTTCCACTGTCAACTGATCCATTAATTACTTTCTCGATTAAATGGATTAGTTGTTTGGTCTGGAAAATATCAGAAAATTATGAAAGATGTCAGTCAGTGTTTCCAGGGTACAGCAGGTCCACATAGTCTTAAATTTAATTTCTTAAATATTAGACCATAAAAGATAGTCTTAAAATAGTCTTGAATTTGTGAGGTTTAACTGCCACACAAATTTTAAGTAATTTAATTTCATCTTCAAAATATCTTAAAAACTCTTCTGCAATTACATCCACCACTGAATCTTATACTTGCACTTATCTGCTGATAAAATGTAGATTTTCCTAAGTCACTCGCTTAACCATAGTCCTAGACAGAACCTTCCATTGCACAGAGCTACAGTACATATGTATACTACTTACCTTTATAGAAGCTGAATAAGAAAAAGACGATTTGTCCAAAAATCTGTCTAAATTTGGTTCAAAATGATCTTGAAAAGGCCTTCAAGGCATGTGTCTGATACCTGTAGACACCCTGGTTTGCAAAGCCTGACGTCCTCAAATGACATCATCCTGGGTGAGGGTCATAGACCAAAGGCATCTCGTCTCCCACAAGGCCTGATGGGAAAAGTCAGGTAATGAACGATGGCCAGATAATCCTCATTTATCGTACCTCAAATTGCACCTCACTGCACTGTTCTATCAGTGTGTGTAAATTGTTAACTGAGTAGTAGGTGGAAGCTTGTATGGTCACCTTGCCCAGCAGTGTGTGAATGACAAGATGTGCAAAAGTGCATTGAGTGTAAATCCATTTACCATTGCAGACTAACCACTTTTTTCACTGATTAATCTGTCGATAATTTTCTAAAGTAATAAATCGTTTAGTCTATAAAATGTCTTGTTTTGTCCACAACCCAAAGATATTCAGTTTACTCTTGTAGAGGAGTAAAAAAACCCGAAAATATTCACATTTAAGAAACTGGAATCGAAGAATTTTGACATTTTTTCTTTGCAAATTACTCAAATCAGTTATCAGTACCAGTAATTTAATGGTTGTCCTCTCATCAATTACTTGAGCAGATACAGTGTATGAAACACAGATTCAGGACTGAAAATGTACATATTTTGGAAGGTCACATCATAAACAGACTTCTTTTGGTATCAATATATAACTGACTGCAAATAAAGACGACACAGAATATTGTCTTATTCACATCTGTATTTTTCTGTGTTAATGTGTATAGAAATATCTCACAACATGAATCCGCCAACACACTTGAAATCTAGTTCACTGGATCATTCTTACTCTGTGTCAAATTTAGAGTTCAGAAGGCAATGATGGAAAAAGGAGAAGTTCATCTCTGCTTTCCTCTTCTTCTCCTTTAATCCACATCCATCAAAGATCATGGTGCCCTCCGTCTCACGTCATCATCCCTCCGCGACAGTTCTCCCCGTGTCCTCCTCCTCCTCCTCCTCCTCCTCCTCCTCCTCCTCCTCCTCAGAGTTTCTTCCTCATCTTCCCCTTCTTTTGACCACCCCGTCCAAAACCTGACTTCTTAACCTCTCCGAGCCACTGTTTGTTCTTATTACGCATGTTCTTCAGGCCTCCACTCTGCAGGAACTGGTGCTTCTGATTTTTCTTGCGTTGCTTCAGGATCTGCTCTTTCGTCTTCAGTTCTGAGCGCACTCTGCTGCCACCAGGCGTCTGCTGCGCTCTAACGGGGCTCTGGAAGTTAGGACCATGACCGCGGCCACGACCACGACCTCGGCCACGACCTGAGAGACAGATAGAGAATCGAGGATTAAAGACAAGATATCTTTAATATTATAGTTTATGTATTAATCTAATAATTTAACCTATGAATAACATTTCAAATTATTTGTAGACCTTATTACGTATGACTTTTTAGTCCATCAGATGTAGTGGATTAGTTCTAAAGAGTTCAAGGTGAGGCTACAGATGCTCTCTTACCTCCTCCTGGTCTCCTCACTCCTCGTGCTCCTCCTCGAGCTCCTCCTGCTTCTCCATCTGAGCCAGATCCTCCATCATCAATCTTGTATCTCTTCTTCCACTCCTCGTAACTGACATGTCATTAAGTGATACAACATTACAAAAACACAGCTAAATATTGTCAGAGTCAGAGAAAACAGTTAAGTTAACAAGTACAAAAAAAGGATACAAGTTCTTCTTGTTCTTCTTGTTATCGATGACCTGTCCACCATCTAGTCTGAGCTTCTTCTTCTGGTCCTCTTTTCCTGCTTCTTTCACAAAGCGCTTCCTCTTACGGTCCCTAAAAGTCACAGAGAGACACAACGTTATGGTAGGAAGAATCACAAGCACGAGGTGTCAGAAAAAGGAGAGACAGATTTAGAGTGAATGTAAGTTTTTCACCATTTCATCATGTTCTTGTGCTGGTTCAACCTGTCTCCTTCATCTCCCATGAGGTCCAGGACAGCTGAGGAGGCCTGCTGCTCAAAGGCACTGCCCTCTCTGCCGAGACTTAACCTAACACCACAAGGCATGAATCACAGGTTATAATACGTAAACAACACATTTTAATCATGTCTGATGTCCACATAAAAAAAAAAAAAAATCAGATGCTTCAGGCCTCACCCTCTCTCAGAGTTAAAGTCTTTGGGTCTGTAGGGGATGTAATATTCCTCATCTTTGCCTGACTGTCTGCTTCTCTTGTTCTTTTGATGGTCTTCACCATCCGCATGCTGGCCTCTCCTTTTACCTCCTACCACTGCAGAGAACACCCCCTGGTGGTGACATGAAGAATTACATGTTAAACATCGACATCCAGGTTGGTATTTACAGTGCTGTGTTAGGATATGCAACAATACTTATTAAAAAATAGAGGTGCCACCCTGTTTTATGAGCAGTTCTAATAGTTTTAAAAGTATAAGCTGTATTGATAAGTTAATTAATGATTAGACAATCAACAGGACGTGGATCGGCAACTGTTTTGATATACGATTAATCTTTTAAGCAATTTGTAAAGCAAAAATGCCAACATTCAATCATTCTAGTGTCTCAGTTTTGAAGGTTTGCTGCCTGTCTTTATCATGACAAACATTAAAGTGAACATCTGGGTTTGGGGGAACAGGTCGGACAACACAAGACATCTGATGACATAAATGGCTTGTAGGAAATTGCTATTGTGACATTTTATCAATTTTCTGACAAATCAATAAATCGAGAGAATACTCAGCAGATTAATCGATAATGAAAGTTATCTTTTGTAGCCTCTGTGCCTTTTGCCATATAATGGATAACTATTTTTATTTTATTCCTACTTTAGGTGAATGTGGGGCAGCAGTAGATGCCATTTTTCCACCAGTATGAAATACAGGTGAGCACCTTTGGATAAAAAACAACCCCAGATGAACATTTACCAGAGTTTTGGTGTCTGGGCTACATTCTCATGGCTCTTATATCTAACAAAAATGCTCAAAAAAACATGCTTTAAATGCTTGATTTAAAATCATAAAACCACAGAACAGGGCTAGGCAATATCGAGAAAATCAAATACCATGAGATTTTTGACCAAATACCTTACTGTCGGCATGGCAACGACATTGTAGGGTTGACTATTGGTGCTTTCACAATATATTTACACAGTACTTTTGATAGTATAATCATAAGTAATGAGGATATAATGACTCAGTGTGTAGAGGCAAATAAATCACTTCACTGTAATTTAGCCTTTTAAAACAGAAAAGGCAACACTCATGCCATATTACCATATTACAATATCCAAAATCTTAAACGATATCTAGACTTATTCACAATATCAATATATTATCCAGATATTGCCCAGTCTACCACAGTGGCATGACAGTTTCTTACCTTTATATCGTCCTCGTCTTCGCCTGTGGTGTGTGTGAAATTATCTGCAGTGGAAGTGGAAGTGGATGGGTTGGCAGACTGGTGCAGTTGGCTTTCTTCAGCCAGGCTGTCTCTCTGTTTCTTGAATTTTTCCACCAGCCGTGTGTCCTTGGAGCGTTTGGTCCGCATCACCTCACCAGCCTGGGTCTTACTGTTAGAGTTGATTTCAAAGATAGTCTACAAGAGGAAGAAAGGAGATTTTTTCATCAAGTGTTTTCAGGAAATTGCAGCGCTGTGAGATATCTGCATTATTTTCTACAGTAACTCACAGATTTGGATTTGTAGCCTTTGATGGCATCGACTAAATGAAGGCGCTCAAGTTCCATTTTCTCCAGACCTGACCCTGAAACAAGATTAATCAAAACCTGTTAACACCTGCTGTCTGAGTACCATCATCACTGCTCTCTTCACATTTCATCCTCCTCCAAACTGACCTAGGAATGGATGGACACCCATGCTGGACAGATCTGTGCTTTTAACCCTTCTGATGGACTCAGGTGAGGGGTTTGGTCGAGACTTGAGATACTGCTTGTAGGCGTTCTCTGAGACATGGTGCAGGTTTTGCAGGTCCTGGGAGTTCTCGTGAGCCGTGATCAGATGAGAACTTTCGTCATCCAGGATACTCTGAGGGACCCGACCAAACACACCCTCTGAATCTGGAGGAGGGGAGAGATTTAGATTGGAGAGTGTGACAGCAGAGAGGCAACGATTCTGACAACTAATCAATCAAAGAGTTCATTCATCAGTTGAAGTCTTGGCAGGTTATCTGTAAAGCATACCCTGTGTGTGTTCAGGTGTGGCGAACTGAACAGGCCTTCCAAGGAAGAGGTGAAGGTCGTAGACAAAAGGCATCTCATCTGGACAAATCATACTGTAGGCTACGCCACTGCGCCCAGCGCGTCCAACACGACCTGATAGGAAAATATAGGTGATGACTGATGGCCAAATAATCCTCATTTGTCACATTAACTGTACAAAAATATAAACAAAAAAATTCACAGTTAGGTTAGGTGCAAACTGAGATCATAATTAATTGAACAGGCCACTCACCAACTCTGTGCAAGAAGAGCTTGGGCTTGGAGGGGAAGTTGTAGTTGATGACATTGTCCAGCATAGGGATGTCTATACCACGAGCAGCAACATCAGTCACAATTAGCACCATGGCTTTCCGATGCACAAATTTCCCTATGTTGATTTTTCTGGCAGTCTGATCGAGGGCGCTGTAGATGTAGGCACACTCCACACCTTCTGAAATCAGCAGCTGGAGAACAGAATGAAAGAATTGTAAAATTTACCACAAATCAAGGCTGTTGCAGAGACATAAACCCCAGAGTTATTCAGCTATTAGTACCTTACCTCCTTAAGGTACTCTACATGGTGTTTGGTGGCTACAAAAACCACCGTCTGCTCCTGAGGCTTCGCCACGTTCCTTAACAGGTGAAGCAGGAGTGCCTGCTTGTCGTCCATACGCAGATGGAAAAATGACAGCTGAGGGAAGACAGTAGAAATTAAAAATATGTACAGGGCAGACAGATATGAGGAGAGGATTTAGCTCCAAGCTTTAGATGCAACATGCACATGCAGTCATACTTATTTAAATTCTCAAATTATCTTAACCTTAATCTGGTCACTGAGCTTTGAATCCACATCCAAACGAATTAATACGGGTTCAGTCAGCCCTGGAAATATAAAAAAAAAAAGATGATTCATGATGATTAAGTGATGATGCTCCAAACATTTTCAATCATGATGGATGCATGTAAAACATAAGTTATTGTTGATCTCACCAGCTCTGGCAAACTCCACCAGCAGTTTGGGCAGTGTGGCAGAGAACAGCAGAGTCTGTCTGGTGTCTGGGAGCCTCTGGATGATCTCCTGAAGCTGCTCAGCAAAACCCATTTCAAACAACCTGAGCGGAGGAAGAACACCAACACGTTCACACATACATGGATGCAAGTGTGGATCCAGGCTGTGAAATGAAAATGTGACACCTTCAGACAACTCCATTTCTCACCTGTCAGCCTCGTCAAACACCACGTACTCCACATTCTGCAGCTTCAAGTTCATCTCCTTGATAACGTGCATGAGACGACCGGGGGTTCCAATGATTCTGGGGGAAAGAGCAGATATCAGGATTACTACATACAGTACATGGCTGGGGGGGAAATGACATCATGAGTTAGCGCTACAACAAAACACTCACATGTCAGGGTTCTCATGAAGAGCAGCAAACTGATCATCCATTCTGGAAAAGAGAAGAGACATTTACATTTATTTCAGGGTTAAAAGAAAAATCTATAGAGGTCAGAATACGACAGAAAATTAGCAGGACAAGAATACTGAGAGGTAACACACCTGTCTCCACCGAGGATCAAGGCAGTCTTGAGGCCGGTGAATTTCCCCAACTATAAAACACACACCACAGCGAGAGACAGACATCAGGGACGGTGCTAAATAATAATCACAGAAGCTCTTCTGCAGATTAACTAAACAACAATTGACTTTTTAATACAGAAAATATTGCTACATTTGACAATGGCCAACTTGAATAAGCCTGTTCGTCTGACCTCTTTTGTGAACTTCATGGTCTGCAGGGCCAACTCTCTGGTGGGGGTCAGGATGAGGGCCCTGGCTCCTGTTTGGGCTTGAGGGGCCTTCAGCTTCTCAAACATGGGCACAAGGAAGGCAGCCGTCTTACCACTGCCAGTCCTAGCCATAGCTACCATGTCTTTGCCATCCAAAATCACTGGGATCGTCTAAAGAGGAGAAGAGAAGAATTGTGCATAAAATATTGTGCTGTTAAAAATCACAAATGTTTGAATACAGGATCCTGAAGTGGACTTACCTTTCTTTGGATTGGAGTAGGGACTTTGTAACCCTTCTTCATGACACCTTTATATACAGGATAACTGAGACCTGAAATCATACATAATGTAGTTAAACAACACTGTCTCTGGGGAAACATGATGTCAGATGTAAATCATAGATTTTCTAGCTCAAATTAACATATACACAGGCAGACTTCTAATACTGGAAGCAACCAGTGGACACGCAGCACTATTTGTGCACTCATCCTGGGGTCTTACCCATGGACTGAAAGCCTCCAGACTTCTTTTTCTTCTTGTTCTGTGCTCTGACCAGCTCCCTGGTGTCAGGCTCCACATCTGACAGGCAGTCTGAAGTGGTCGGGAACCGCGGGAGTTTCCTCCCTGGCTGTGTGACCAGAGACACAACAATAGCGTGTTAACAACATGACAATTACCAAAAAGCAAGGCATTTTGCTGAATTCATCAGTTGAAATAACATGTTTCTGATGTAAGGAGGAGTACACATTTTCCCTGACAAGATAACAGTTCTAAAGTAGTTGAAGCATTCAAACAGTCTCTGAATATGGAAATATTGTTTATTTCAAAAGCTTAATTGCTGGACACAGGATGTCTCCGAATTCACAAAAAAATCCATTTGCAGTGTTTATTCAGTTGAGGTTTCAGGTTTCCACATCACACTGTGTAACTTTTATGTTGGACCACAACTGGCTAGAATTAGTTGTGATGTCACAAAATCCTGTTCGTATATGCATGTGCTAAACTCAGATTTAAGATGAGCACAGAGAGACTTTCCACCTTCAGCAGATGCATATGAAAACAGCACTCTACTGTCAAACTCAGCAAACAAAATATTCTCCACAGTGAAGGTCAAACATCTAAAAGGTGCAATAATAAGCAAAACACATCTGAGTAAAGATGGACGTAAAGAGACTGATGGATTAGCTTAACTGTTATTTGATTTTCTGTTGACTAAACTAAATGTCAACAGAAACACAACACAAATGTATCCTCAACAATTAGAATAAAAAATGATAAGTTTACATAATGTAATAAAGTTACCATCACAATACCATAGAGGGTATTATGCTATAATTCATATAAACAAAAGTTCTGACACTTGTAACAATAAGGCACAACATTAAAACCACTGACAGGTGAAGTGAATAACACTGATGATTTTGTCACAATACCATGCCCTGATAGGAAAAATTGGGTCCTGGCATCCCAATCCAATTAAGAGAACCACAGGACAGACACCACAGGAAACCCCAAAAGGTCTTGAGTCCATGCCTTGAGAGGTCAGAGGTCCCACCGTGGATCGGACTTGGCTCTGACCTGCAAGGCACGAACACTGGACCTCTGCAGTACCAGCACTTCCCACAGATGCTCAATCAGACTGGGATCTGGGAAATTTGGAAGCTCTTTGTCCCTTTGGGACAAGGCACATTATCCTTTTTTATTATTATTATTTTGATAGGGACAATGCAATTTAACATAGTTCCGATACATAGTATGGGACTGATGTGTTACATAAAGAGTTTATAGATATTGCTAATTCTCAACTCTTGTCCCTAAATGCTTTTAGATGTAGACTTAAATGTTATTAAAAATATACAGTTTAACAACATCATACAACCACAATACACTATAAACACAGCAGGCAAAATAAACCACAGTCCACACACTACAACAGACATATCACTATACACATACTAAAGTACACATACCACAATACACCAAAACACTAACACCCCTTAAAGGTTTGAGACCATTTAGCTACGAGTGGGTACAGCTCTGGTTTGCTTTTGGCCAGCACGTGACCTTTGTTGTACAGGGTTTAACATCAGCTGGTAATATGTTACAGAGTCAACTGTACTTGTCAGTGGTTTCAATGAAGTGGCTCATCAAGGTATGTTACATGCTAATGACAGTTTTTCATGCCTATAAAAAGTATCTCAGACTACTTTGGCTTTGGCAAACATGTACACATAATACTCGACACAAGTTATATTTTATTATGTAGTATATATGAATCATTAACCAAATTGATGAAAATTATTTTCAGGGGGCATCCGGATTTGAACCGGAGACCTCTTGATCTGCAGTCAAATGCTCTACCACTGAGCTATACCCCCAGACACTTACTACTACATGGTGAAACCTATCGTACAATTACCACAAAGTGTGCTCCATTAAGAAAATGGTTGCCTCTGAGGCCTACTGCAAGTGAGTTGTTTCTTTTCCAAGTGTTGTTACTTACAGAGTCATCGTCTTTAATTTCAGCAGCCAGCTCAAAGTCTCCGCTGTCAGAGTCTGCCTCCTGCTCCCTGTTGGCTGTGTGTCTCTTCTTCTTCGTCAGTTTCTTCTTCCTCTGCGCCATCTTGACGCTTTAATTCTCTCTTAGACTGCTTTCAAAGACTTTACTGTACAGTTTGTTGAATAAAACAGCGTCAAACTAGTCAACACAGCTCATAGCATGTCAACACACGTAAACACGGTGGGCAGACATGTTGGATACACGTGTGGGCTTCTTCTTCGGCTTCCGTCTTCTTCTTCCGGTCTGGTGTGTTGCGTAAAGCTCAACACCGCCACCTACTGCCACAGAGCGTGTGCTGCTAAATAGTCCTATAACATTATGTTACTCCAGCTCCACTTCCTCTTATGCCAATATATTGTAGGCTGTGTGATATATCTATCATCTTTAACTCTTTATAACACCTCTTCATATAGTTTCTGATGTAACAATGTCTCATTTCTTCATAAAGGATGCACATTGGATGAACCACACTTCAAAGCCAATAATGCAGCAGCTAAATCTAATCATATCACACAATGTTCCGGTCTTGCTTTTTCAATTCTCCTCAAATTAACTTCATTAATTCTGTGAAGATATTTTGTTTGGCATCTATAAGCTCTGGTGAACAGAAACAGAGGGGCACTATCCCATACTCTGATCTGCAGATGTCAGGCTCTTTTGGTTCATCTTTAAAAAATCTGCACTTAGGATCTCATGTGTTTTTTATATTTTGTCAAACTGCCTCATTTCTGTTTATAGTATTTAATCTGTTATTGCAAGAGCAGAGTGACATCTACTCTAAGTTTCTTCTCTCTGTTTATCTATCTATTTATTGCACAAATACCAGAGAGAAATGTTGCTGTTACAAGGCAGTTCTTTTGTGTGGCCAGCTTTTCAGCTGATTTATGAGAGAGAGCATACATATAGCATCCTCGCCCTGCTGCATCTTATATTGTGTTAGCATCTCTGTGTGTGCACTTGAAAGGCTGGCACAGATGTCTCGTAGCAGAGTCTTTTTTTGAATCTCAATTACACCCTAATTTTCCGCAGCAACGTCTCTGATGCTGAGATGTATTATACACAGTCCAATACTGATTTAATCGCAGGAGGTGCTTTATCTCCCTCCCTCAGTCAGTATATATAAATTCAAAATCTTTGCCACAATAATTATCTCTTTGTTTTATTTGAACCAGCTGAACACTGAAATTGTTCAAGTGAGAACAGGGACAAGTCATGTACAAGCAGATAACACGATAAGCATTATTTGTCTTATGAGTTAAATGAACTGCATTAACTTTGACTTGGATTATTTTATTCATCAACCCCTTTATCTACATTTGTTAATAATATATAACCCTGATTTGTCATTTCTATGTCTGTAGAGCATGATGTGACAAAAGGAGCTGGCAGTACCCATGTCTTGCAGTTCCCAGTGTAACACTGTGCTGTAATCTCAAATTAAGGTCATTAGGTTGCACATTTTGCAGAATAATCTCTTTTCATTTTATCTGTCTGAGCAAACTGAAGAACCTTCTTTAGACATGTAGGTATGAGAAAAGTAGAATACCTTGCCCTAACATGCCTTTATTGTGATGACTATATATTTATATAACTCAAAACTCACGGTGCAATCAGAGCTTTTCTTTTATGTTGCGTAACTTTTCCTGAAGTGACTGCATAGGACATTTTGGCAGGCAAAGCCTACCCATCCATGCAACAACTGTCACACTTATGCTACTGGAATCCTGAAATATGCTACGAGGTTTCTACAAAAAAAACAGATTTTAGTCCACTGCACAAACATAAGCTCAAAGACTGAATCACTAGGTTTCAGCAGGCTTTATGCACCGTGCTAATTTTAGGATTCTGTCCTCAAATACCATATTTATTACACATGTGTTCAACTATCGTGTCATTTTTTTAAATAGTGTTTGTGTTTCACACAAATCTGTGTTTCATCATTCCTTGTCACATAATACCATTGCAGATGATGTAACAAAACAAAGCTCTTCCCCCATTCATAAATATTGTCCTGTGAAAGCTTATGTGGAATATCCTCGCTTGACAGCCTTGAATCCGGTTGAATCTGTGAAGGGGGTTTAAATACGAGTTTCTCACTTGGGTTCCTGTACTGATTTTGCCTAAAATGGTTTAGTATAAGTTATTTTATCAAAATGTGTCCTCTGAAGCCTCCTGTAATCCATGCATTCACCTCCAAGCAAGGCCATAATTATAATACACATTGGGGAGGACAATAAATAAAAATATAAATAATAGAAATAAATTTAAAAAAAAAAATGCTATTCAAAGGCAGGGTACAGGGCACCGGTGGCTTCGTGGTAGAGCAGGCGCCCCATGTACAAGACTGTTGCCGCAGCGGCCTGGGTTCGACTCCAGCCTGTGGCCCTTTGCTGCATGCCACTCCCTCTCTCTCCCCCCTTCATGCTTGTCTGTCCTATCCATTAAAGGCTAAAAAAAAAAAAAAGGCATACCACCCCAGTCACCATTTCTATATCAGCCCCCTGTGGTAAGTAAATGAGCTTGAAAAATGGTTCCTATACAGGATGTCCATGGGTTCCACAATGGTCCCATGCCAATTACGCTATGGCTACCTGGGCAGCAAGTGGGTATGGGCCCAAAATGGGCATCTTATCTGGGGCCAACTTGAGTAAAACCAATTGGCATGGCACCACTGTGGAACCCTTGAATAATGGGGCCCGTTTTTCAGCTCATTTACTACCCATGTGGGCCACATGTAAAAATGTTGGAGGGGCGCATTCCACTGTCTGATATAATAATAACCAAATGTAATCATAAATAGTTAAACTTAACATATTGCCATTATTACTAGTGGGTCTAGTCATAGCCCGTATAATGCTGGCCGTAGCTACTGCAGTGTCACCCATTGGTTTGTGGACTCCCGTTTTGAAGCCTTGAGTTTGGCATTTTGGCTGTTGCCATGGTTGCCATCTTGGTTTTTTTTATGGAGCCAGAAGTGACCATATTTGGACTAGAGGGTGGAGCTGTGGAGGAGCAAGGGGTGGGTCTGACTCACAGAGTGTGTTATGCAGACAGTCTGTCACTCAAGCAGCCCCCTCAATATGCATACCTTTGGGCCTTAATAAAATGTAAAAGGGAGGGTGATTAAAAAAAAATATTCACCCCCTGTAGTGTTGTCATGAGTGTTGAAATTAGCTATAGAGACCAAAACCATTTTTGTACCAGTGTGGAAACGTGTTTATTTGTGCAGTAAATCTGGGCATTTTAATATGGGTGTCTGGGGGATTTAGTCTGTTTTGGAGCCAACCTTTGCATGTTTGTTTTTCAGCTTCACTGTCTGTCGCTTTGTTCTAGTACTACTGCAGTTTTGCATGTGGTTTGTCCAAATGGTGTTGCCATATCCCAACAGAACACAGCTCACAGGTATATTCAGCTTATGTTAATGGTTTAATTATGTGAAATTCATCTGAGCAAAGTGTCAGTCATTTATGTGCATGTGTAATTTATGTAGACACTAGTAGCTTTTGTTTATTGCATATGTGTATAGTATATGTTACAGCTGTATTTTCTTAGGATAAATAATATAATATAATTTTGAGTCCATGGCTACGGCCTTGCTTTTGAACATATTGATTATTGGGCAAAAGTAAATCTAAGTGACGTTCCTGCATGTGATTTCATTACAATGTGAGGCCAGCTGCTGCTCAAGAACACAGCTGCCCAAAACATTAAAAACCTAAATGAAATGAGATGCTAAGTATGTTACTCATTAGAAACCAATATTAGGAAAAATCTCAGCAATGTTTTTCTTCCCATTTTTATTAAATGTCGTTTCTGTCTTCATCTCATCGGAATTTTTTATAATGTGTATCATTAATGAAAACCAGTATATTAAATGTGGAGCTGATTTATTACATTGTAATAATGCACATCTTCTTTTGGTCAGTATTTCTACAGCTTACAGCACTTTTTGCATGAGCTCATAACTTTCTGTTGTTTATGAGCAGCCACAGTTTAATTTTTTTAAATCACCCAGTGAAAATGTGTCCTTTGGATGATAACACTGACACTAATATGGCAGCCAAAACGTGTACTGCGCTGTTTGAAGTCAGTGGGCTGATGTACAGTAAATAAGTCAACACCATGGCAACAGCCCGGAGCTAATGCCATTCATATTCCCTCACAGAGCCTGGCTGCGATGGCCGTGAGCCAAATCTGTTCAGGGAGCTGAGAGGGGATGACACACATGCAATAGGTGCCGAGAGCCACCTATAGGATCCGCTTTTTGTTTTTAAAGGTGATTTAAGTGATAAAGCCTGAGGGGGATTAAGATATGGAGCTGGCAGCGATGGCAAAGTTGTGGTGTTTTTGACTTGGCATTCAAGTAAAGCGGGTGTTGGCATCAGCGTGCTATCAGGTCAGCCTCCAAAGCTCCTGGCAGTCTTAACTCTCACTATGTCAAGCCCTCATGTTGAAAACATGCGGCTGAATCACGCTCCACATGAGTTCATTTTCTGACATTGCTTATTATTCATGAGGCAGTTTCTGTTTCTGTCAATGTGTATCATGGGCTATGAACGAAAACAGAGTAGCATGTTTTGATGTTCCTGTTTGGAGCATGGCCTGATAACACTCCACCTTTTACATATCCACCGAGAGCTCTGCCATTGATTCCACAAAGTATAATGATAAGATCTATAAATGACAGACATAGCCTACATGATACATGACATATTTAATACTTAATGTAGGCCGAACTAAGCTGCATACTGAGCTATAGGAGACTTACAGCAGAGTATCTGACCTTTCAAAAACCTGTGGTGTAGAATGTGTCAGTGATATCGTGGATTTAGATTGTACACAAATAGTTCGCTAAGCAGTCAGTGACTAAATGGGCACTAAATGAAAGTCATTAGGAAAACAGATGTCAACATGTCTCAGGTTGGATTTTTGTAAAGATGTTCTTCAGCAGAGTGTGTGTAGCAGATGCTGCCTCTAAGCCTTGGAGATTGGGGTGGATGTTTAAATTAAGAGATTATTGAGCTGATGGTTTGTAAAGCTAAGCCTTTAAATGGGGGTAGCAGTTAAATATTCTTCTACTCTATCTGTGTCGATTTAATTATTTATCAACCGCTCTTTAAAAGGGCTGGCCGTGGGTTCAGTGGACCTTTTAAAAATAGTCCAAACATCCAATTAGCATTGCGAGTGATGTGCTGCAGCATATCAGGCATGTCCCTCCAGCAAGCCTTCAAATGCTGGTTTGATTTTCCACGCCAGCCGCTGTACATCCAGGGGGCAAATTAATCTCGGAAATCTGATAACAGCTCCTCAAAAAGTTTGAAATAGCTGTATAAGAGGAAATATCGGCTTTGGAGTTGCATCCCATGAAATGATTATATCCCACTTGTGAAATGTGAGATTAGCTGTGACTGTTGAAACTGTTTTTAGTGCTGTAACACATATTTCAACACAGAGATGCAATTCCGTAGTCTAATCTCAAATCTGTGTATGTATTTCAAACGTTTCAAATGTTTTTTCACTCAGCTAGGCTGTGCATTAAAGATTCAGTGTGTATGATTTAGGGGGATATGCTAGCAGAAATATAATGTCATATAATATTGAGTTTTCTTTACCTTAGAATGAGCTGTTTATTTCTACATATATAGCAAGATTGCTCCATATGTAGATTGCCATCTTGCACCGCCATGTTTCTACAGTAGCCTAGAACGGACAAATCAAACACTGGCTCTAGTTTGGGCTATTTGCTTGTTCTTGCCAGCAACTGTATTTAGAAGCCCCTCTGCAACAAGAGCGTGTGAAAATCACAGATTTTTTATTAACGTGAAACTGCTTTATTCAGTGTTTTCAGCAGTTTAAATCACAGGGTACGTTTGTTTAGGAGAGGGGAAGACTTCTGCTGCAGATAATCCCCCCCCCCCCCCCCCCCCCCGAACATCTGGATCAGAAAGAAGGTGAGCACACATTAAGTTATTAGGGACATATGTGAGCATGTATCAGCAGGTGTTGGGCTTGCAGCTCATCAGCGGCATACCAAACAGTATAGGGGAAACACCGATTTGTAACATGAAAATGTTTTATTCAGTTACCAGTTTTAATCACCAGATCTATTTGTTTTGGAGAGGAAGAGACCTCTGAGGATAATTCAGCCCCAGGTAAAAAATGTCCTGAACAATGAACACTGGCAGAATTCAGGAGTAGCTGCAGCTGGTTGCAGTCTGTAACACTGTTCCATTAAATCAAAGCCAATATTTTTCTGCAAGTCCAATACAGAATATGCCCCTGGATCGTAACCAGTGTGCATCATGTAGCTGTGAACAACCTGGTGAGGAAGGCAGTGGGTCTCAGGACAGTGGATGAAAGGGTCAAAGCCTGGTCTTAGGCTCACTGGGCTGGCATGGCACTGCGAACGTGATCGTGCCACCCCCAGTGGCAGCAGCAGATGGTGAGAGGGCCTCTGGGCTTTACCTTCGGGGCTGCTGGGCAGGGAAACGGAGCAGCCATGCACAAAATACGAGGCCACTGATTGGACCGTGCGTCTTAAGTTGCCATGGGCTGACAAGAGGCTAAGAGGAGCAACGCTTACATGCTTGAGAAGACGTATAATTATGTTAACCCGGTAGTTTCTGTGGACCTTCCACTTACCCATCAGGGGAGAAAGTAGCTTATTAGGTCATTGTATTGGCATTGGCTGGAATGCAGTCTGTAAAAATTGTATGATTTTTGATTTAGAACATCATATGCACAAAAGATAGAGAGCATAGTGGAATAATTTGTGCTCCTGCATTCAAAAATGATTTCACACATGCAAAGAAACAAGCTGACATTTTATTAAATTGTGGGAATGTATCAGTCACAATTTGTCTATTGAATATGAACTCACGTGAAGCAAAAGAAATGCATTGTATCCTATGGAGTAACTCCTCAAACAGAAAGAGTATATTTTGTAAACTCGTGTAGTAAACCAGTGCATTGTAACAAAAATGCTGGGGGGGTCATCATTTAAACAGTAATAAAGCGAAATTCAGAAGTGCTTACATTCCCACAACTGGAGCTTAGCCTTTTGCTGAGACGTCTCCTTTGCTGAATAAGGAGAATCCAGCTTTGCACTTCCTTTAGTGTAAAACTGCAGAGGCACATACATCTGGTCAAACTTTCAATTACTTGATATTCTGGGTGCTAAAAGGCAGTTTCCCTTCAAGGCTTCAGCAGTTAATCTTACAGCAAGTGCCAGCATTAAGGCGATAATCACAGGACATGTGACAAAAGCACAAAAACTGTCCTTAAAGGGAAGCGAAAGAGACCCCTGAGGATTTCTCCAAACAGCCAAACCGGAGGGCATCAAAGTCCCTGAAAGAGAAGTCTCAAACCTCGCTGATCTCCGTGCACTTTCTGGACTTTTGTTTTGATTTAGCTGCACATACCCTGCAGAATATCTTTCCATGTTGGAGAGTATTGTGGTCAAACACTACTGGATTACTGCTCATTAAAGCTGCAGAGAACCCGCTGGGCTGTGGTTAATACACGAGACTTAATGGCCATTTTCAGTTTCATCTCCTCTACACTTTTAGGGGAGGGTTATATGTGATGACAGATGCCCAGAATTAAAGCTCACAGAGCAGAATTAACTTTTCATGTATTTCCTCCTCACATCCTTGTTGTTTCTTTTTGGTCGTTGCTTGCACAGCCGCGGGCTCAGTTCTTCTTCTGGTGTCTTAATTGCAATTTCATCAAGAATTTAAAGCCATGTAGCCTTCCCTATTCTTGTCACTGTCACTCCAAACTAGCCCCCGCAGGGGACTTCAAGGGTATTTAAAGCAGCTATTGTGTGTCATAAGATAAGTCAGGAGCAGCTTGGGGAAGACTCACTTTCATCATTGTAGTACTGCCGGACCTCCTCTTCCCGCTCTTCCCCCTCCGAATCCGTCCTTCCCTCACTCTCTCTTTCATGGATTTATCACTCAAAGGCTCAAGCAGCTCAGCAGAATATAAATGAACAAGAGCTGTAGGATGGGGAAAGAGGAAAAAAGGTCGAGACAAAAATTGTATCTGCACATCAGCACTGGGACTTCTACAAGGACTGCCCTTTCATGCTTCACACCACTCAGTTTGGTGGTGTGGGTGCAATATGAAAATTACACTTTATACATTCCTCACCCATGTCCGTGACAAATGGAAATCGCTGGATGTTGAGTTGTGCGGGTGTGTGGGTGTGTGGGTGTGTGTTTTTGTGAGTATGCATGCCAAATGTGATGTTACTTTTAGAATTATACATCCCACAAGATAAGGCTTTTATTATGGGAAGAGTTCATGTTCAAGCAAAAGTTTGTAAACATTTTTTTCTTCCTGGCAAAGAAGAAGAAAAGATTTATTAAATTATTATGTTTGTGGGCTAAAATTGAAGCTACAGCCAGAAGCTGGTTAGCTCATTGGCACGGAGACTGGAAAACATTTGGAGACAGCTAACCTGGCTCTGCCCAAAGGTTACAAAATCTGTGTACTAGCACCCTTACTAATTAAAGGGTAACTTTGGTACTTCTCAACCTGGATCCTATTTGCCCATATTTGTATCTAAGTGAATAATGGAGACAACAATTTATGAAATTGGTCTAGAGAGTGCTGCAGCCAGCAGCTTTGAAACTGGCTGCAATGGAGCACTTCAGGGCATACAGCATTGCCAATTTATGTCCACTAAAAGTGTTTGTTTTTGCTACTGAGAGGATCACTGAAAGGATCCCTGTAGAGATAGACCTCTTTGTTAAAGAGATCTTTTTTGTTTGATCAAAGACCAACCAGATCTCACTCCGAAGTCGTTGAAATTCAATGCTTGGGCAGTGACTTGTGGCTTCAGACGCCAACAAAAAAGCTGTCCTTTAATGTTGGCATGATACACGGCAGGCCGCCTTTATAATTTAACAGTGCCCAGCCACGCCAGGGGTAAACACGATGGGACAAGAATGAGAATAAGACAGCGGAAGTCTGAATTGGGCGGGTGGGAGAGATGTTGGATGGGTCCAACAAACACTGACTTTCACCCGGGAAAGAGGTGTTTGTGTCATGTGAGATTATAAAGCCAAACCCTGTTCAATTTTCCTAAACCTAAGTCCATGCTTTTGTTGCCTAAACCCAACCACGTGGGTTGGTTGCTGAAGGAAAAAAATGTCAATTTGTGTTGTGTTATACCAACTTAGTGTGTTTATTTTGAAAGAGACTGTATGTAAACTGTAAACTTGTATTTTGAAAGAAGTCAATACATGTAACAGGCAGAACTTGACACGATGTCCCAGAACGTCAACGGCCACAGCACCTGTGGTACCTTGCACATACCTGGACGTGCAAAATCCATGACCAAACACTGATATGTGACGAGGTCTGAGTGAGAATGTGTTGCAGAGACAGACCCAAAATCGCTTTCACCAAACCCACTAAACTCCATTTAGTGAATGATAATTTTATAATTTTAAAACACAATTCATTCACAATCAGTAAAAACAAAATAAAACACACAAAAACTGTCTTGGTTCATCTTTTCACAGTTCCAACAATGCTAAAATTACTGTTCATTTAAATGGAGTCTGGTGGGTTTAGTGATAGTGATAGCTTTAATAAAAAGCTCTTTCTCTGTAGGGTCCTTTCCACAGTGTAATCAGACACTTTGGAGTGGCTGCATTGTAACCTGTTTCACCAGTGGTGAACATAGGAAAGGGAGTTCAGGATTTAAAAATGCATAAGTTATCATTCATTTGTTAAATCTGTGTGAAAAACAAAGAAAGACACAAGTGAGCTTTAGAAGTGCTAGTAGACAGACAGTGTCAGTCCTTATGTTAAGCTACATTTCGTGGTATCAATCTCCCAATTTAACTCCCAGCAAGAAAGCAAATAAGTGTATTTTTCCAAAATGTCAAACTCCTATTCCTTTAAGGTTTGCATTTGCATTGTGCGCGCGCGCGCGCGCACGGACACACACACACACACACACACACACACACACACACACACACACACACACAGGAATATCGATTAAAACTAAGCTTAAGACAGCATCTTTTCCTCCTCACCTNGCGGCCCCGCCGGACACACACACACACACACACACACACACACACACACACACACACACACACAGGAATATCGATTAAAACTAAGCTTAAAACAGCATCTTTTCCTCCTCACCTCCTCCTGCGCACACACACACAACTGTCCACATGACCCTCCCTACCTACCATATGCTTCACACAGATAGTACACACTGCTGACATTTTTCTTCCCTCGCCCTGTTTTTCTTTCACACACACTCACACACAAACAAAATGACTCATGAATAAAAGCACAGCGCGGAGACACAACTCACACACAGCTGCACACACTTACAAATGAAAAGAGGCACATGTGTGTGTGTGTGTGTGTGTGTGTGTGTGTGTGTGTGTGTGTGTGTGCAGGGACAAAACAAAAAGATGAACTGCAGGACATGATTGGGCATTGTTTGCTCTGTAAATGAGCGCTGATGAAAAAAATAGCTTGTCTGCAATCCACTGTAATCAAAACTTATGTGGAGAAATCTGCACTTGTCACTCTAAATATGTCTTAATATGAATGACAGCGATCATTGGCAGCCATCTATCAGGCTGGACCATATGTTGCTTTGGGTGGGGAGGGAACGAGGGCTTACTGCAAAGCCTGCCTTATCCTCCGGCATTACAGTCTCTAAGAAAGGATTTACTCTTTAATTCTTGATTAGATAGAATTTTCTCCCCAGTGTGCAAGCTCAGTGATACACAGAGCAGAGATAACCTGCCCTGTTGGGAAAGTGTGTGTGCGTGTCCTTTGGCAACGCTCCCTCGCTGAGAGACACACACATGCACTTGCTCATGTACACGCTAACCTGGCCCCCCTGGTGTGCCATCCCATTTAGAGCCTGGGCTTTTAACACATTGTGATAGGGCTATTATTAGAAGCAATGTATTATCAATCAGGAATTAATCCTGATTGATGTGTTTTCACCCAACTGGAAAAGGACCACTTGCTACACTGTTTGTTTTCATCTCCCTGATGAGAGAAAGTGGTGCTTTCATTTTTTTTCTCCATGGGATGACATGAGAGAAGAGACTTTTTTTTCCTTCTCATGATCAAACCACTTCTTTCACCAGCTTCTCCTCAGGACGTGAGGAGACCGCTGAGGAAGACATTCATTTATTTAGTTCCCTCACTCATTTATCTTCCTCCCCCTCGTCTCTTTGCCTGACTGGCTGCTGAGCTGACTGACTGCCTGGATGGTTGGCTCCCCCTCTCACTGGACACTCACTGGCAGTTAACTCACGCACTGCGTGAGCTTCGCTGAGGCTGGGGTGGAGAGAGACACTCGGGCTGCTCGGGCTTTGGAAAGTGGGACCTCTGTTAGGCTTCTCTCTCTGTCTGTTTTGGTGGACTGTTAGATGAGAGCATAGGAAATCTCAGGCTCTCTCTGCTCCAGCACTGACCACTGACCGTCACTACTGTGCTGCATCCATGACTTTACACACCTGGCTGGTGTATGGGCTTGGAATTATCTTGGTTTGGACACTCTGCTTGAAACAGGGTGAGTAGGATGATATTTTTGGTGTTGAAATGTATGGAGAAATATGTAGTGTGTGTGTGTGTGTGTGTAATCCTCACCTACACAAGCCTTTTACAGGCAAAGCAATCAATAACATTAATGTACAGCCATACAGACAATACGCTGAATACAAATGTGTCATAAATACAGTAAAGTACTGTAAAAAATCAACTTACAACATTTGCAAAATGTTAAAACAACGCAGCAGTAGAATGATAAGAAATGGGCTGGCAAATGCTCCAGATCAAAACCAACTGTATGGATCACATTAATATAATGAACAACCCTGTTGAAAGGTGATTCCAATAAATATGCCTTTGTTGTGCATTTAATTGACCTGGGAGTTCAAATCTATGCCTCCCAACAATAGGTGATAGCCATAGGTGGCAAACTAAATTTCCCTACAGAGCAATAAAGATTGACCTGATTCAGCTTGGCTGCAACCTTTGTTTCACTGGGGGCAAAACAAGAAGAAATTGGGGTGATGTTGTGTGCGGATATCCTGCTTTGCTTGATTTATATCTCAGTATTCGGTCTGAGTCAGATCACCTCTGATCCCAACTCCAGACCAGAGGGCGAAGAGAGCTCCTGGCCAGACTAATGATGATCAATAGGGGAAAATCTATGAGGCAACAAATAGCTGGCATAGCTGTAACTGCAGTGTATTATAGACTAATGTCTCTAATTTTCAAATGAATGTTATTTCTGTTCAAAGCTACACAGAAAGTCAAAAAAGGTGTTAGTATTAAGGGGGTGCACTGAACCATAACCATCGAACAACAACGCCAGAGGACAGTGAGCTTAATACCATAATAGCACACAATTTAATACCTATTATGTGTTACATAATGCATGATTACAGTAATCATCTTGAATTCATAATTAGTATAATATGTTTATGGTGCCCTAAAAGCTCATTTTGAGCATAACTTCCCCACTGCCCCACTGAAAAAGCAAAATATAATATATAATGAGACAGGCGAGCAGTGGTGACCTTTTCTGAATTAAATCCAAATGTTCTTATGATAATTCTTAAAATCATGTTTTGTTTGTCCTCTGTATGCTGCTTACTTTTTCTTTCAAGGTGCCTTCTTCTTGAAATGTTTCCCAGAAAAAATACATATAATATTTTAATGAATGTAATTGGCTCAGTGTTGAGATGCAGATGAGCTTCACCGGCAAATTTGCATGTTAAATGTACTCAATACCAATAATGGATAAGATTAAATTTATGTCATGATAGATTTTGATATATACAGAGTTAATCAACATTTGCAATGCATACTGGCACAGGCTCTGGTTATGATCAATTGCATTTGTACCATGAAAGCTGGAAGTCTTTCCAATATGTCCTCATTATGTTGGCAAATGCTCCACATAGGGCAGCTTTTCAGTGTTTCACGAGTGCGGTGTGCAACAACATAACATCACGGTAAATTGATTGATCAGGTTGTTTGCCAGATGTAAATGACCATTCCGCTGTGTTGTATTTCCACAACCATTACCCAGCTCTAATGACATACTCCAATATTTATAAGAGCTTTGACTGCATGGTGTATCACCAGCAGGGGAGTATGACACATCCCCTAAAGGCTGGCATGTGCTCTCTGTCCCTGTGAGGCTTTACATTGATTCCAGCAGATTTCTAAAGTGATTTTTGTAAGAGCATTTGCCTTGGATTAGTTTGCTCCTGAAAGCTCCATCAGAGCTTTTGGTGGGCTATTTAACAGAGCAGAGGCGGCAAGAGGCTCGCGTCCGCTCTCTGCCCTCGCACTGAGTCCACAGGGCTGCACAGATAAAGAGGGAGGATTGGTTTCAGCCAAAGCTGATCTTCCATCTTGTGTGTGGGATTTTGGAGGTCAGGCACAGGTGTGTGAGGGGTCTGAATCTGCGGACAATCCCTTTAAGCTCTGGTGGATTTGTTCTGTTTAGGCTTAGCCTTACTTTCTTGAGAGAGATAGGCATTGAGACAGTGGCATGGGAGAAAAGGGAACCAAAGATGAAAGAGGTCTTTGGAAAATTTTGTTTCTGAAAAGATGTGCTTTAAAAATCCCCAATTGTATGATGATCTAATGTGTGCCAGCTCCTCTTTTAGCAGCACGGGGACCAAACCTATTCTGGCAAATGATTATATTAACTGGTGATTTTTAGGCACCAGTTGAGAAGGAAGTGTAAACAGCATAATTTAGCTGCATGTTGATTTAGTCTCTCTCGAGTCCCTCTCTCTGTGCTGTAGCTTCCACCACTTATAGGGTGCTGAGTGGTGGAGACATGGCTTTGAGATCACAAGCTGGAGCTGGCAGGCAGACAGCTTGGGATGGGGTGTACTACTGAGGGTGAGTCACCCTTAAGCACACGCTGGAGGAGAGGAGAGGAGAGGAGAGGAGCAGTTGAGTACCGTCAAGATGAGAATAAATATCAAACTCCAAAGCAATGGTCCTTGTTTGAACCGTGAATTGTTTAGAAGGAATCTTGATGCCTTTGAGATGTACTTCTCTCAAAATACCATGCAAGATGCTGTTACAGTTGAACTGAAGCATCACTTTAAAATTAGCTCATTTGCACTGTTTATGTGCTGCATAGCTTCAGGGAGAAGGACTGTGATACTGCAATTTAAGTCTACATCTGGTTGTTATAAAGATTATTTATAATTGAATCACAGTTAATGTAGATGCTTCTGACAGAGATTTGGAGTCAAGTGGTTGTTTGGGTGCAACTTGGAAAAGTTAAGCTCTAAAGCAACAATATCCCAGCATTACCAACATAGGTGGATCTGATTAGGTTGGATGTAATCCAGCAGCAATAGTCAGTTTTATTTAATGTGATGCCAAATGTGTCAAAGCACTAGCCAAAAATAAAAAAAAAAGTAAAATTAAATGTGTCATCAGCAACAAATTAAGAAGTTACAGTCTTGAAACTTTAGTTAAATTCATTTAAGTTCTAGACACAGACAAGCTGATGGACGTATAGCAAAGGTATGCTTGTGCAACCCAATATGACACACATTCAGGGCCACTCATAAGGGGGTAAATAAGGGCAAGCTTTCTGAGGCCGAGCCGCTAGGAGGGCTATAAGCTATGTATGCTATAATGATAATCAAATTTTATTTTGAAATAAAATATTCGCCATTGCTCATTTAAACAACAAATTTACATTGTACAATATTCATTATTGCTTTAGTAAAATGTACCCTGTTTAATAATGAAACCCCACCCTCACGAAAATAGTTTGGGTCATTTTTTTCTATGCAAGTGGGAAAAAACAGCTAATACTAAAACAACAATTAGGCCTAGATAGTGAATAGTGAGTGAATTTCCTTGCTATGCCACAACCTGCACATACATTTTGATGCCAGTATAGAAAGGAGAAGAAGATGAAGGAGCTGAAAAGGGATTTAAACCCAAATAATGATGAAATGACCAACATTTTTCAGTCAGCTCAGAAAGCTGTTCCAAGCCAGGCTAAAGAGGCAAATGATAGCCAGGAGAATAATGTTACAGCTAACATTCCTCTTAGCCAAGAGGTAGCTAGCATCAGTGAAGGAGCCAGGCCAACCATCACCTGTTAAAATAATAATATAGATGATAGTGCCTGTGTAGCCCCCGCCACTGAGAAAGTCTCTCCTAATCTACATGTATGCATTAATATGAGTAAACCAAATTTTGGGAGGGCCTATTCACTGGACCACCTTTGGGTTCCATTTTGTAGTCTTTATGTTGTTTTATCTATACTACTTAATCTCTGTATTTCCAAGTGTCCTGTCCACCAATGAAGGGTTTTTGGATATAGAATAAATCTGTGCCAGACAAGTCACAGGCTAATGTCTTAATTTTCCAAATCTTTCTTCCTTTTATTTGAAATTTAAATCTTTAAATCTTTATATTGATAATTACAATGGTGGTGTGAGCAGCACCTAGGGTCAGCATCGGTCAGGCATGTCCAAAGACCGGCCCACAGACCAATTTTTTCCATTTACCTCACAATGGCAGGACCATGATACAGTTTGAAGACATGCACCATGTAGGAACTATGCAGGTGGAACTAATGTGTTTTCATAAACAGACAGTAAACAACCAAATTAATGGTTACCTTTAGCAACAGACATTTCCTGCTATGTAGCAAACATGGCAACAGCAAAAAAGTGTAAAGTTGTCAGCAAGGGCCGCCACTTTCAGGAGTGGTGAAAAGTTATATGAAACTGTTGCATTTGGCTCATTTGTATGTTTGCATTTGTATTTTTTGTTAATAGTCCATATGGTGTAAGAAGTTTGGACACCCCTGCCATAGGTCCTGTGTGGGTCTCCTGCCTGGACAGTATCTGTGTACACTGTATGCTATTTCCTCCATAGCCCCCAAATAGCAGCAAGGGCGCCATTGCTTATACATCCCAGTGGCTCTCCACAAACAAGCTGCCACATCATCTTAAATTGCACCCTAACAAGTTGTCATGGGCTGTTCTGTGTGTCCCCTGCAGTCCAGGGTCTGCAGTGCTATGGCTGCAACATCATCCAGGGCCAGAGGTACGTGGATGTGGGCTGCTCCAACCCAGAGGTCATCACCTGCACCCACTCGCACAAAGGCTTCAAACACCGTTTCTGCATCAAGACAGAGAGCAGTGAGTAAACCTTCGTGACCAATATTTAATGACTAATCAACTGAAATCACAGTTTTCTCTCCTCTTTATCCTCTAACCCAGTGAGCTAATGCATCTCTGTGTGATACTTAGTTGTAGAATATTTATGGTGGGGGGGTGGGAGATTATAAAATCATGATGAATTCACTCTGGCGTGCCACTGGACATTGGCATAATCACTTTTAATCATACTTTCATGTTAATGTTCTTTGTCTGCTGATGTGAATATTCCATTGCTCCTTCCACTGAGGATAGTTACATAACCCCACTTTGGTGTGCTTTGATGAGTAAATTATAAGTCACTCCTTGTTTGATGTTAAGTCAAATGGAGGATGTGGACACCGATGACAGGAGAGTGATGGTCAGATGAGTAGTTCTGCTGATATCCATGGAAGCGTGGACAATCCAGCTGTTCCTTTGCTTGATGTCTAAAGGAGCCACTCATGTTGAAAGGGCTGATGAGGCACCTTTTCCGTGCGCTCGGAGAAACAGCAAGCTCAGAAAAGGACTGACGATGGCCCGTCGGAAACACAATGACAAGCACTTGTGGGTCAAAATCTCAAAACAGTGTCTTGGCAGTAATCTGTGGCCAGTCAGCCTGTTAATCTTCATGTGACCCCGCCAAACCCAAATCTAACAGATGCTGGTAAAGTTCCATAAGAGTCTTAGAGTTCTACCCTTTGTCCTCAAAAACATGACATCTGTCCTTAATCCATAACCAGTCCAGTGTCCTTCTCTCCTGGGCAATGTCCTCTCACTTTTCAGCTGCTTTCAACCTATAACTGAAGTGAAAAGTTTTTGACTGGCAAAAATGTCTAGATAGGCAAGACAAAAAGGTAAGTTCAATTTCTTTAGTTCTTGTGGCTAAATGATTAATGGGAAAAATGATTTTTGAAACTGGTCCAGCACTGAGTGAGAGCGCTGCAGCAGGCAGAGGCGAAACAGGCTGCAATGTAACCACTCATGGCAACATGCCGGCTGCAGCACAAATATTGTACCAGTTTCAAAAATTGTTGTTCCAAGTAGTCATTTAGACTCAAAAACATGGGAATATGAGGTCCAGGGTGGAAAATACCAAATTTACCATCACGAATGATTGTTATAATTTAATTGAAGAAGACAGGTTGATCGTTTCATGTTGACCTTGCTGCTCTCTTGACCTGATCACTCTTTGTTTTCAGCTTTGGGGGATTATAAATGACAGAGATGTTGTGCCAGTCAAATCTCATCACAGAAACTACCTTAAAGGTCCAGTGTGTAGGATTTAAGGGCATTTATTGGCAAAAATAGTAGGCTGTATAATATTCATTACTTTTTTATTTATTAGTGTATAATCACCTGTAAATACCGTCGAACAAGCCGTTATAGCCATGGCTACATACAGAGTGGGTCCTCTTCCACAGAATCCACCATGTTGTTTCTACAGTAGCCCAGAACTGACAAATCAAACACATTCACGTTTTTGCGTCAGCCACCGTAGTTCTACACACTTGGAGAAGTTTCAGGTCTGCATCCTCACTGCTAGATGCTACTGTGTCCTACACTAGACCTTGAGTTGAAAAATAGTGGAGATGCTGAGTCAGGTATAGAACTCCCATTTGTTTAGATTTCGCTCTTGCCAATTACACTGCTCTCAGACCCAAATTATGCACTTTTGTTTCATTGGTTTTAAGCTGTAAGGACTCAGAACAATCTTTATATCTCACAGAGTGTATTACAGTGTTGGGAGAGAATGTCCAGATCATTTGCAGCTCTCTGGATTTAGATATAGGGTGTTTTTTTGTTTTTTTAAATAAAGATGGTACTGATTTTAAATACATACTTACATATAGTCTGAATTTCATGGAAGTGCACTGGAAAGGACAAAATGTTCCGTTTGCCAGAGGCTTGGTTTCTCAGCTGTGAAGACATACGTGTGGAGTGTGCCTTTAAGCTCTCTAAATGTCTTCCTCATTACACACTTGCAGTGTTTGGTGCTTACATATGCATTTATTTTTCTTGCTGAGCCAAACACCAGCTCGTCACTCTTCACTGACTGGCTGTCTCCCCCTCCTGTCCCTCCAGCGGCCCTGGGTATCGTCCTGACCAGCGGTTGTGCCACATCCAGACACTGCCAGCAGCACGAGTTGCCAGGGGTGCGCATCCACTGCTGTGACTCAGATCTATGTAACAGCGCCCCCTCCTGGCATCCATGCACGCTCCACTACATCTGTGCACTGTTCAGCCTCTTGCTGCTGAGGATGTGGTTGTGATATGGAGTCAACCTGGAGAGGAGCATCACATCTGTGGACTATGGGAGACACAACAACTCTTATGTCTTAGCTGCACATGTTTAGGACTGAATGAGAGTTTTACTCAGTGTGGTGTTACTGGTGAGCACCTTAGCTTTTGTCACATTGTTAGCTCGGACATACAGTCAGAGCGAAGGCAAAATAACCCTGTGAATAATCAAAGTAATGATGAAGCAGCTTGCAGTCATCAGTGAATTTATTGTGCACATCCACTCACTCAAATTTAACTTGAAGTATGGGATATTATGGGACATTTGTTGCCATGGAAGAAAGATCTTTGTCAGAGTCATAATGTCAGTTCATAAAAAGCTTTCAGCCAAGACACCTTGCATCAGCAATGCAGTTAGTCTACACACTGACTTCAGGTTAATAAAGACTTATATCCACTACTTCTGTATGACATGAATCAGTTTTCTCTCTTCAGCAGTTCATTATCTTTATCAAGATCAAATCCTTGTGTGCAGTGTGTTCTTTTAAAGTCACAGGCTATTTACTTTGCAAAGTTAAAGTTACTTTTTTTAGTTTGCTGTCCAGTTCTCAATGCTAAGCTTGGGAAAGCACACTGCATGCAGTTCTGTGTAGGAGTGTAAGAAATATTGTACAGTAAAAGCATGTAATGTTGTGAATTATTGTATTAAAATGTTTCATATTTTTCAAAAGAAACTGCTCAGAACTCTGCATTTTTATTATACTGAGACATACCATGAATGTCACATGCTATACACATAATCATAGCAAACTGAACAGGGTTTACATGATTTCAGGAGAATAAATTAACCTGTTAAACAGTAGGCCACATGATATGAAGTGTTTTCATGTGCCTATGAAAATGTGTAACGCTGACATGGAATAAATACAAATAAAACTTTTTTTTTACACTAATTAGAATAAAACAGAGACAGAACAAGAATGATGGACTGCTATCAAATGGTCATATATTCACTAAAATACACCAGTGAACATTTACACAATAACATTATTTTCATACAAGCATTTCATAGAAGGTTTTTGCTAGTTTATCATGTACTAACACTTTATGTTTTGTGTATCACTAACCTGTCGTAAATAAAACATACTGTGTATTAGCCTCTACAAGCCCATAAAATCTAAATAAAAGCAGCATCATTGCCAGAGCAGAATCTCACACGAGTCTTACACAAGGACACTATTAGTACATTTGGTACTTCACAGCTTTACATTTTTAATACACAGCACAGTCCACTTACATTATGCTGGTTATTTGCATGTGACAAATGTGTAAATAAATATATGAAATATACGAGAAAGAAATCAGCCAAAGCAGTGCAATGGAAAAAACAGCAATATATTGAGCCATGTCTCACTGGAATAGTTTGCCAATTTACTTATTTTTACTAATTTTTAATATATATATACATATATATATATATATATATATATATGTGCATTTTTTAAGTTGGGAGGACTGGTTATTTTATAACTATACCATTTATTGAATGTAGTGTAAATGTAACATTTGCTAATTTTATGTATTTTCTATCATGGATCTCAGGAAGAGTATCTGCTGCTGAATGAAGCAACTAGTGTGGATCCAATCTAGTGTGGATAAACAATGAATTGATTTTTAGGCATACAACATCTATTAGGCTAAACCTTGCATCTTTTGGTGAGATTGAAATGCTCTATACATGAAGATTTTAGGTCAGCAGCCCACCTGAACAGCATCTGAACCCAGGTCACTCAGGTGTAATCAAATCCCTGAACACTCAGGCTACTATTACATGATTTCACCTATGTGATGAATTCATAATCTGATACTCCACTTAATCAGTATCAAGTGGTGTAGCAGTACAGTATACATGAGTGCACCTGTGCAGGTGAGACTGCTTTCCATTAAACCGTGCACACTATTGGTGCACACACCACAAATCGCCGCATATGATGCTCTTTGTCCCAGAAGCCCATTGTATACAGCGGAGGAAACCCTGTGCCGTGAGCAGCCATCTTGGATAGACAGATCACTTGAGCCAGGATAACCTGCATTCCTCATCTGAACAGCTCAAGATCACAAAGCTCAAAAGACTTAATATCTGGTAAGAACAGAGACGAGGAAACACTTGAGCACACTCGTACATAAGAACACAACGTCTGATAAACGCAGAGACGCCGGTATTTAAATTTATAAAACGGCTGGAGCAGTTTAGCTAGCCTGTTTTGCCAGGAGTCAGCTAATTGGCAAGCTAACGATGCTAGCTAACAGATGGCTAACAGTAGGTTGTTTTTATCGTCGGCTTCCAAGATTGGGATCTATAACACATTGCACTATTAGAGGATACTATTGTAGGCGAACAATTACATGCTCGGCGGTGAGTAAATATGGGTTGACAAGCTAACTAACCAACGTATTTACCATAATCCAACCCTCGCAGCTAACTGGCAAACTAGCATGCTAAAGATATAGCTAGCTGTCGGTAGTTTGGTGTATGGTGGCTTTTGTGCAATTATGCAGAAGCCAGGTGAATTTTCTAACATAGCAACTCATATTAGACGATCTTGACTCGATTATCTGTGTGCTAGCAAAGGCAACCGATGTACATATTGTGATTTATGCTATTCGTTGTCAAGATATATCCATTGATGTCAGCAAGCAGGTAACTAACGTTAGCTAGCTAACCCAAACTTAGCTGTCAAAACAGCTGAATTAGGGCCGTGATTGTTATCAGACACGATCGTGTAGTTGGTTACTAACCAAGTAAATACCAGGTGTTTGTTTCCCTCTTTCGCTTAGTAACATTGCTAGCCTTTGTGTACTAACTAACAGCAGAGAGTTAACCAAAGCGATGCTGTCACTTTGCCGGTTGGTAAGCTAAGCTAACCATCGCCGTCTGGAAGCAGGCATGTCATTACAGTAACATATAAAAGGGTTAACATTGGACACTCAAGTCAGATTTTTGAATGTAGCCTGTCCCTTTTTATTCTGTTTCTTGCATAGAAGTGTTCATCTGTTGTACAGGGTTACACATAAGGTCCCATATTTCCTCAGCTAACAGTGCCTTAGCCTCCCCTTTAGCTTTACTTTTCCAAACAACAGAGGTGTGTGGATTTAAATCGCAAGTCGGCGACGAAGTCGATCCTGTATGTCCTGAACTATTGCAAATTGAGATAGATCTGCATTTATCTAACATAAAATGCTGCATCATTTCTGTTTCTTGTGCCAGTGCACTTTGTGTATTAGCAGGCTTGATCTGATACTTAAATATTTATGTTATTTTATTTGGATTTTTAAAATCACATATAAATAAAATGTGAAAGATCTTAAAATCTGTTTGTATACATGGTGAAAGTGAGCTCTGTCTGGCCTGTATACGGTAGTAATGATCTCATTATGTTGTTTTTAAGGCTTGAAAGGAGTCACATGATTTGAATAGTGGGCCCGAGCATCATGGAGGCACTGTGACTATATATGTGTCATGATTTCCTGATAGCCCAGATTTGAGTCGTGCATCCTCTCCTCTATGGGAAGTGGCTGAGAGGAGGAAGAGCAGTGACAGTGTTTTCTCTGGAGAAAGATTCACTGTGTTGGGGAATAATGCTGAAGTGCTGAGGCTGCAGTCTGGTCACATGGTCTTGACTTGCCTTCTCCTTGACGGACATTTGTGGGGTTTATTTCGAGGAAATTAGCACTGGAAAAAGGAGGCTGGGTATCGCAGCTGAATCACATTATGTTTTTACTCTTTTTGGGGATACCCTCTCTGATAGCTTACCTAACAGAGCACTGAATATCATCACAGTACAGAGATGCCACATGAGGGTCATGTGACAGGAGGCAGCCTGAAAAAGTCCCTGAATATTACTCTAGGATTTTAAGGCATAGCAGTAGTGTAATTGTATGGTTTGTTCATGGTCTCTGTTTCACTTTGAAACCCGCTTAGTACATCATTCACACATCAGTTGATTTCAAATGAATTCATTGAGTGATAGGAAAAAATATATACTAGTGTCATCATTGAAATCAGCAGACACAGCTTTGTAGGTTAAAGAAGCTTGTGATAGCAAGTGTACTGTGGTCATTAATGTGGTATCAAAGCCATGCTCTTAACAGAGTAGTACAAGGGCAGATACCCAGATAGTGTAAGGCGTCCACGTAGACCTCACACAGGCTGCTTTTTGCTTCACTGAGGAAGTTGGTGTTAGCGGGGGTAATTACCAAATGTCAGGTCAAGTTGCAGAGTTTGTGGAGGATTGTGAGTGTGAGCCAAGTCTTTTCTGGGGGCACCAACAAAAACGCAGTCACAGCCTGCTCTGATATGATGCCTGCAAGTTGTTTACATAGTTTGAAATGATAACATTCAGCAGGTTTTGCTGTTATTAGGAAGTCATGTTATTCTTCAGGAAATTAGCAATACTGAAACATACTTTGAGTTGTCTTAGTTAATTTATTTTCATTTGATTTATCTCTGTACATAAGAGAGTATTGATGTTTTCATATTATTCCCTCAAAGCATTTTACCTGGAGTCAGTATGAGTGTCAGTATGCACCGCCATGAGGGTACCTAACCCAACACCATTTTTATTAAAGCAGAGATTTAGGTGACATCTCGACCTGAATTAACCTCAGCTAAGTTGCCCTGCAGGCCCTCCTCAGTTCCTGTCCAACGAATTAATGTCTCTGATCCTCTATATTTCACCCATTTTCTCATGCTACTGAAAGCCTACACCTACCATCTGTCAATTTTTCATCCCTGTTTCTAAAGTCCTTTTCTTTTTACTCACTTGCTCATTTTTTCATTGCTTCTCTCCTAGACTCTCATATCACACCCATCCACATTTATTTTGGCTGTTTCAGCATTAATCTGGCCAGTCAGACATGGTCACTGAACTGCAGATGCAAAAGTATGAGCATAACGCCAGTGCCGGCTCTGATGTGGCACAGTGATGTCAGTTTCCAGGAACTGCTCTATCTGCAGCACAGTTTTCACTGAGCTGCAGATCATAGAAAAGCACTGATTTAAAGCAGACCATCTTCGCCAGGGACACGGAAACCATCAGGCGGCTGAATGATTATGCTCCTGATTGTTAAGCCTGAATTATTTACCCCTCTACAGCAGTTACACTGTATGGCAGCACCTTGATACAGAATTACAAAGCAGCCTCTATTCAGCGCAAATACAACATGGCCTTGATGTCAGGAGATAGCATTGCAAAGTGAATGTTATGGTGAAATTGTTCATGAGAGAAACCGCCTGCTTTCTAAAGCAGCTTCATTGATGTCGCACATGACCCGTCCCGATCATTTATTTATGAACAAATCTGTGCATATTCCAAAAGAGCGTCTCCCCATGGCTGTTCAGCAACTGTATTTGTCTGAATGCTTTTCTTGATAGTGTGTTAAATCTGAAGGCTTTTCCCTGCGTGCTTCGTCTGTGTGCTGTGAATGGAGTGTGAACAATGAAGCATCACTGGGTATCAGATAGGTGTCAGGGCTATTTTTAGCCTAGCTCTGAGCATATGATGCTGGAGGTGTTCTTATATGTAAGTGTTACACTGTTTACTTGTAGACAGACTGTGTGCGGTGCCATCAAAATAAGCCAGTGTCATTGTGCAGCTCTGTCATTATGAGAAGAGACAGTGCTGTAGGGATGTGGATTACTGGTGGTCTTCACTCGCTTTCTCTTTGAGCTTTCTTTACCCCTGTGTGTTAAAACTGATGGATCACCTCCATTGTCTACCTGCCTACCTTAGGCTGTTGTAAGTATGAATACTGCTAGTGGTTGTTTTTGAGACTCCTATATTTAATAAATGGAGTTGTGACTGGAGTTTTGTTTTTAGACTGAAAATGTTTTGGTTTGCAAGTTATTTTCCTGCCGTGTAGTAAGTTAGACATTATGGGCTGTATAATTATATCTCAGTTATTGCCGGTCAATGCTGGTCACTCTTCTCAGTGGCTGCTGAGATTTCAATCTTTGTAATCAGGCAGAGAGCTCCATTTTTGTTGGGAATACTCTAATCACCTATACCCCATGAACTATCCACTCCAGGCCACCTACCCGATTTAATTTTCTTTCAGGCCAAGTGAATGTTGGTGCAGCACGTGAAAGGTTGTCTGAGCTTTGAGCATGCTAAGTTCAGCTTCAGCGATAGCCCAAACAATGTGACACTGAATCACCAGAATCGGCTCGAACTAATTGAAGAGGAGGAGTATTGTTTGGCAAATATTTAACTTTATTAAAACTGTACATCAGTTGGCTAACAGGTGGTAAAGGGCTAGGCAGTATATTGATATTGTGACTTGAGATTAGGTATCTTCTTAGATTTTTAATATCACAAGTCTTGTCTTTTCCTTGTTTTAAAAGCTGCATCACTGTAAAAATATGTGACTTCCTGAACTTGCCATACTGTTTTAGCTGTTCTATTATTTGTTTTTACCCAGTTAATCATTATATCCACATTACTGATCAAAAATCCCATTTTGTAGTATTTTGTGAAAGCACCAGTAGTCGATTGTGATATTTGATTTTCTCCATATTGCCCATTCCTAAGGTTGAAGTTAAAATTGAAGTCTCGATATAGATTTTGACTCCACAAAGACAGGAGTTTTGTTAATTTTGTGGTATGGGTAAAAAAAAAGGACTCAAGGAGTTTGTCATTGGTCAGCAAGCTGTTAAAAGTACATGGCTGTGGCTGTTTTTTCCCCTTGCATTTATTTATGTAAGCAGAAATATCAAGTGTGCGGGAAGTGCAGTCAAAGCATCTCCTAGTTAACGAACTAAATGAAAAAGTGTTAGTGTTCAGTTTCATTTTTGCTTACCCCTACAGTCTCAGCTGTTGCGTCATAGCAATCTAAAAGGAAGCAGATTAGCTCATGATCAGATACGTTATTTCTGGTTTTCATCTAGTTTATACTTGCTGATTTTGATAAGCACCGTATGTATAATTGGGTAATTTAAAATTGCATAATATAATAAGGTAATTACTAAAATGGTGTAACTGCAATGTATATGTTTTAATGTGTTCATTCATATTCTTATGGAAGTATATTGTTCTTATTGCTGTGCTTCAGTGTGCGTCAATGAAGCATCTGGCCTTGCCTGGGCTCACATTATTACAGTCCTGTTGCTCTGGTGGGATTATGGCTTTGTTGAATAACACTGGCCCTTACATGACCAATTTAAATTCAGATGTGCACAATACTTCCTGTGTTTTTATTTTTATTTATTTGTGTATTACCTCTGTGTATTGTCTTTTATTCTTTTCTTATTTCTTATTTTTTCTTATTCATAAGATGTTTATTTTATTTATGTGGAGAGAGAGACCCTTAATTAAACCAAAATAACTCCCCAGAATGGATGTAGTCAGTGTTGAGTTTTATTGTCACAAGGGACTGTAGTCATTATTTGTATAATATATATATTTTTTTAACAGTTGTAGTTGACATTATGGTATTTGCTCTTGCTTTCATTATCTGACCATCTATAAGTAGGAAAACAGCAAGTTGCCTTTGCTGACACTTAATGTGCCATATTTCTCCCTTTCTGTCTTTCAGAGCCACAATGGCCACCGCACCGTACAACTACTCCTACATTTTCAAATACATCATTATCGGTAAGTAAGCAGTGCTCTACAGGGAGCCATGTTGATCAGCTTGTCCATTTCTAAAAGAAGGACCAAAGAACGATGATCTTTTCCAAGTGGATCCAGAATGTTTCAGTATATCTATTATTGCCATTTTTTTATTTGATCTTTAATAAAGCACCAGCTTTACAGGATGTTTCTGCATGCCCGTATTCATCTACTGAGAGACAGTAATACTGGACAAACAGACAGATGTATCAGTTAAATTGACAATTGCAGTAGTCCACTCAGATATTCTGTAGTCAATGGCTTATAATGTCTTATTATATCCTTTTAGCTGCCTAATTTCAAAATGAATCACTGATACCTAATGCACCTCTCTGTCCTGCTTATTAATGATAAGTTTAGCATACACTGCGAATGTGTGATGAATTTTTAAATACCTTTCCTCTATTAGAGTTATGTTCCACTTCTGCTGACATGTTTGTTTGCGTGGAGGCTGTAAGAGAACATATTGCTGCTCTTATTTGCACATACATTTACAGACAGACATATGCATAAACAAACACACCCATAGCTCTGGGCTATTTACCCCTCTCTTCTGTGAAACCTAAAACGCTCTGCCTCAGAGCTAGCAGTTATCAGATTTGATCTAAAAGGGCTGTGTGAATGAGTCTACTAGAGCAGCCTGTGGCTTGCTACTAATTTTTGCTTACACTTTTTTTCCCCTTCACTGGAACAGTGAACGAAACTTTCACAGTTTGGTTTTGAAAAGGGAAGTTTTTAAGGTCTTGTGATCCTGCTTTTTGCAGTTGCCTACAGTTTTTTAATCTACTTTTAAGTGTTCTAGCGGAGTAAAATAAACAGCAATTGCCTAAACCTTGGTGTTTGTATCCATAAGGTTTTTAAGCATTTATTTTGTGAGAGTATCCACCAAAAGCCTCAATAATAATCCCTAAACATTGGCACACTTTGAATATGAAGGCACTCAGACAAAGGTAGTGTTTCTGTCAATATTCTTCACCCCTAACGCACACATTTTGTGATTTTGTTCACTTGCAGCATTGCTTTTTATTTCACTGAGCTGCAATAAGGGGACTCGAGTCACAGTTACACAAACGAGTCACAAAATAAATGTAACATTAATGTCAAAATGGTTGTCAACATGCAGTGTGAAATTTGGTGGGACAGTACACATTATAGTCAAGTCTTTCTCTGTCTCTTAACGCTCCACATGAAATTTTCAGTATCATCGCTGACTGTCTCAGAGGGGCTGCTACAACATGCATGGGGGCGACACTGCAGGCATGAATAGAGAATTGTTGTTCTTCTGTTATTTCCTTGGTTGACCTGAGTTTCTGTCTATGCCTCTCTCTCCACAGGGGACATGGGGGTAGGGAAGTCATGTTTGCTTCACCAGTTCACAGAAAAGAAATGTAAGTGGCGCCCTGATTTTGACTCCTATTTTCATGTGTGCTTGTGCCTCAGCGTATGTAACGTTGCCAGGTTCAACTGGAGTGCCTAAATCGCTTTAGATTTCTTTATGCGCCAGCGGAAGTCGGCGGCATAGAAGTCAAGTGTGAGCTCAACAGTGAGAGACTCTTCTTCTGTGTGTGAGTCAGCTGCAGACTCCCATTACCATTCAGTTCCGTTTTGTTTAGTGCTACTATTAACGGGCCAGATGCTGTGTTCCTCATTCACTTGCCACCATCACATCCTGCAAACACACACACACTGGGGGGATTCAGAAAAGGTTTTCAGTGTCAGTTAAAAGGAATTTGTCGCTTTCTGGGTGTTGATACTTTCAATTTACAACTACGAGTATGACGACTCTATAGACTATGATTAATTATTGATGCACCTGCAGCTGCTGCCGTCTAACAATGGTGTGTGTCTGTGTGTGAGTGAGGGGCTGCACATGTTCACAAAATGTATATTACAACATTAACATTGTAAGCTAAGTTGTAACTGTCATCAACCTGATGAAGGAAGAAAAAAAATACCTGAACATTGAGGGTATGAACTAACTGACCCAAAGAATCAAACTGAATTCATAGTAACCTCACTTCCTCTCCCCAGTCATGGCGGATTGCCCCCATACGATTGGCGTGGAGTTTGGTACAAGGATAATTGAGGTGAGCGGCCAGAAGATCAAGCTGCAGATTTGGGACACAGCGGGGCAAGAGCGCTTCAGGGCCGTCACCCGCTCCTACTACCGCGGGGCTGCAGGGGCACTCATGGTCTATGACATCACCAGGTACAGTGGGCCTGTTATGTGTTAATGTATGTCGGAGATATAGTGTGGTCTGAACTTTACACCAGAGTTTAAGTGGAAGGTTAATGGAAGCAAAAGCAACTGATAAATGCACAGTTTAACCCTACAGACGCCCTCTTAAACAAACATGGATAATTTATCCTACAGCTTGTGTCCGACCCTCTTGCCCAACTGTTAGATGGTATCAGCTGTGTGACAAATAAACACACTTCATCATGTGGAATGTCTGTCCGCACCACACCCAACTCCACTAAGGGTCCCTAGGGCCCCAGTTACAGTACTTAGCTGGAATAATTAATATAAATTGTTTACATGAATCACTGTTAATGTGGCCACCTACAGCTTCAAAGATGAGTGTTCAGTGTGTCAAGCATCATTTCTGTAAACACACAGCTGATAAGTCCTCATCCACATGATCCTGTAATTAAAGGGTGTGGCTTAAAAAAACAGTTTTTATGGTTGTAACATTTCCTGTACTTCAAGTTTCATAAATAAGTGCATTAACATGACATGAATAACCCGTTTATGAGGCTCATCCGGGTAATGAACACATACAAGATAGGGTGTTTACATGAGCAGAGAATTGTGGTTATCCATATTGCCCGTACACATGGAAAATACTAGTATTGCTGTTACTGTGGTCTATTTGCATAGGTGCTAAGATGAGGGATATCCTGATCAAGTTTTTCTGTCCCTGATCCAAGTCATTTGTTATTAAGTATCTGCCAACACTGAGTCCCAATCCCATACTTCTGTTTTCCTGAATAATACAGCTGCACAGTACGCACTTCAAGTACTTTAAAATTATTAAAATCAGTCCAGTGGGTATGCTTGACAAATAATTAACTCCGTAATACATTAAGAACAAAAAATGGCAGCATCTAGGCTTTTCCTTAATTTATTTATTTTTAACCAAAATGTGAAGTAGGCAATCCACCTTATTCCTAGTCCCCATGATATCTTTGGTGAATTATGGGTGTAACTTTCAGTGCCAAACCAGAACCGGCATTGCCCAATGATAATGGTACCTAACAGTATGCTCATCCTCTTTTCTAGAGCAATTGGGAGGTAGAGCATGTGAAACACACCACCTGTAACACCTCAAACAGGATAATGGGATATTACTGTTATCATCTCTGACAGCCATCTCAAAACATTGAATGTTTTCCTTTTTGCATTAGCAATTAGCTTGCCTGCTACATTAGCATGTTAAATTTCACAGAGCCAAAGCTAGCTCACGCTAAACATGTACTACTTTTAGAAGATTAGTAATGATTTCTTACAACACAAAAACAGACTTTAACACATTTGGCAAACTTTTACCATAATTATGTTTTGATTTTAGCTTCATGTAAAGTGAATAAACATGATGTTTACCAGCCAATGCTCTGCTTGTGTGCCGTAAGGATGCAATTTACACATTTTTATAACTGCTGATTTATTAAGACAGAGTTCTACTAAGTGAAAAGTAACCCTGAATTTAGCTGCAGATCTCAGTAAGCAGTACTAAAATAAATAACTTGAAGCATTCGTTTTATATGGTATGAAAAAGTATGGTAAATCAGTAACACATTCTCAGCCTCGATGACTAAACATGTAATTCAAATCATGCTGATAAGTATATTTAATAATGGGCAATTTTCTATTGTAGGTTGAGAATGTAGCCAGAGAGTATTATTTCATGCAGTCTTTTGCCTAAGTTACCTGAATGATCTGTATGCTGGATGTGCAGATTACATTAATAAATTGCTCCTATTGGCCGTTTGCTCGCAGAGCTTTTAGTTTAACTTGCAGCGTGGCCCTGAGCGTCTGTGGTGAAGCATGCACCACATAGCTGATGACAAAAAAGCAAAATGCAGGATAAAGTGCCTTGTTTGACCACGATACTAATCTTTGAGATTGGATCGGGACATCCCTCGCTGTGACGTTAAAAAAGCAAACCAACATTAGAGATGAGGGCGACAGGAAATATTAAAAACAAACTCAGTTTCTTTATCACTCTGGAGGTGAGACACTGTTGCTGCTGCCATTTTTTGTATTTATGTTTAGTCACTTGCCTGAAGCCACGCCTGTGCCGGTAGTTGGTGTTGCCCAATAACCGGGATTTCCCAGTTTCTTTCAGAGTACTCCGGGTAGCATATTCAGATTTCTCATAAATGGGATGAGGTCTCGCCAGGTTCTGAAAACAGGATATGGTGTTTACATGCTAACACATAAATGGGATACTCCAAAAACCTGATCATAAACGCATTATTCATGTCCATTTAAATGCACTCAATGTAGCATATGGTCAAGTCCAGTTTAGTGGGTACAGTGCAATGAACTCCAAATATTTTTGTGTCTGCTGGAAGAAAAAAAAAGACCATTCTTCAAAGCAGCTCGAGCGAGTTTGGTCGAACATGACTCAACATAGTGGTGCTGGAGATAGTTACGGTATTGTCTGTTACAGACAGAAAGCTGCTGGGCTGAACAGGAGTTTGTATGTTTCACCTGTGGGAAATAAATAGCAATTTCAGATTTATCTTTTCCTCACTCTATGTAACAAAGTCGCCCTGCCTGCTCTAATTGTTACACCATCACTATCCCGATGTTGTAGCAGCTGCAGACTCTTTCCTGATCTCTCCTCTGAGATGGCAACATCTTGTCCTTGCCTGTCGTCATAGTAACCCCTATCTCTTTGTTGATGTCATGCAGGAGAAGCACGTACAACCACCTCAGCAGCTGGCTGACTGATGCCAGGAACCTCACCAACCCCAATACTGTAAGTACACAAATTAACATATTTTTCATTGTGTGTGCTCAAAATATTCTGTGTATGTCTGTTGCATCTCTATAGCTGTATGTCCGTGCACATTTCAGATTTCCTTGTCTCTATATATTTTGTTTTACTGTGTTGTTTCCTCCTGTTTCATACTTCATATCTGTCATGTGCGTTGTCATTTCCACTGCTTCATTTCCTTTGTTTCCCCTGTGTCATTCTCCCTCTCCCCTGACTCTGTTTGAAGGCGCAGAGCCCTCTGTCCATTTCTTAAATTGGATTTCTTGGTAAATATGATTAGCTGTGAAACAGACGTACGGCTCTTATTTACTGAGCCGTGTTCCTTTAGAGAAGTGTGTTTCTGTAATATGCCTCTTCCACTTCAAGTTTTTAACATCAATTGAAAAATGTTTCCCTGGTATTTAAACAGCAGATAGGTTTATTTATATCAAGCTGTTTTCCTACAAATTTATGGGTGTCTTGTTCAACTATGTTTTCTTTTGCTCATTTTTATGGATAACTATGACCACAAAGTTGTTATGAATGTTAAATTAATGATGAGTTCCAGTGGTGTTCTTTCTTACACCTCTTAACAATAACAAAGCAGAAGCCTTTTAGCCTGAGCTGTTTTAGCCTGAAGTGTCGTGTGTCGGCCACGCGGGGGCAGTGTTGTAGTCTAGTCATGGCTTGCTGCAAGTGTCAACAACATGTGTTCTGCTTCACGAAAGTTTATTTGGCTGCTGTTGTGCGAGATGGGGAAACATAATGAAGACATTATCTGATCATTCGACTGACACCGTAATCGTCATCTGAATGAAAACAAGAGTTGTGTAAGACTTCTTGGAATTTGGTGAGAGCTTTTAAAAAGCAGCTCCCACTTTTCCAAATAAACAGCCAATAATTCAAAAAGTAAGAATTGGATTAGACTATGTTTGTGCCTGTGACTCTGTTTAACGCAGTGGAAATGGAGCACTCTTCTCGTGAAATCACCTGGAGTAGCACAGTGAGGATTACTGTGAGAAATTCTGGAATAAAATAGAAGAAATAGTTGTAAGAAAACATGAATGGTTTATGCTCAAAATGCAACAGTAGGAGTCTTGGGAGAGACTGTCCCTGCTCATTACATTACATCAGCACATTACAGGTCTAATTACATCACAGTTGCTAGGGGCACCATGTAGTGTGCTGATGCGGGGGTGTCAGTTCCTTAGTTTATCTCTGTATCGATCACTTAACAGACAACTCGGCAGCATAACGACTGCTTTAGGAACAGTCTTCCCACACTGCCCCCGGCTTTCTTAGCTCTTGGAGGAAAGCAAATTTGTCATACTGTCTCACACTTCTCTCTTCTGTCCCTTAGGTGATCATTCTCATAGGAAACAAAGCGGACCTGGAGGCCCAGAGGGACGTGACGTATGAAGAAGCGAAGCAGTTTGCTGAGGAGAATGGTGAGCTACATATAGAACAGCACGTTAGGAAGACAGGAAGGAGGGTTTAGGTGGAGGAAATAGGTTCCCCTCTACATTTCACCATGCTGTTAGTCTCTCTTTAACCCTTTTAAACACCACCACAGCCAGTGTTACATCCTGGTTTTTATCTAAGCTTTCTCAGAGAATGGGGGTGTGTGTGCGGTCATCCATCATCTTCCTGTTTTAGCAACAACGTGTTTTTAAGTTTTAGCACAGAATTAAGTGATTTGTCAAAAAAAAAAAATTTGGCAAACAGTGTGGCACATCAACACTGTAAGGAAATTACTATTAAAATATCATAAAACTGCCAAAATACACTGGAAAGGGGCTGTAAGGTCTCAAAAGCTCAAACGCATTTTGCAAAAGCATCTTTCAAAACTGTGACTGTTCCCAAATTTCAACAAAATGATAATCAAAGGAATGCCAACAAAATGTCCAAATATTTAGAATTAAAATGAGATTTAGCCTCTGTATTCTTCTCAGCATGTTTATAATAGATGTTCTCGTGGTTGATTTCAAGAGACAAAAGTGAAGATTAATCTCCCTCTGTATTTATACTGCTGAGACAGACGGAGAAGGTGACTTGAGGAAAGCAGAGATATTGATTAAAAGAGGGGGAGAATGAGAGCTTGGTATTTGAGGTATGTGAGCTTGTAACAATGTTTTACTGACTCTGTCACTGCATCTGTTTTATGTTTAACAGGTCTGTTGTTTCTGGAAGCCAGTGCAAAAACGTAAGTCTGCTCAGCTTCAGTGGTCTCAGTGACTGCGGAACATGAAATATCCCTTTGCTTACATTCTTAAACTCCCAGTTGCCTCCTTTCTCACATTTGTGTTTATTCTCCGTGTTCAGAGGTGAAAACGTCGAGGACGCCTTCCTGGAAGCTGCTAAGAAGATCTACCAGAACATCCAAGATGGCAGCCTGGACCTGAACGCCGCCGAGTCGGGGGTCCAGCACAAGCCCTCGGCTCCTCAGGGTGGCCGGCTAACCAGCGAACCACAGCCCCAGAGGGAAGGCTGCGGATGCTAATGACCAAGCAAACCCCCTTCATCTTATCTTCCCCTCTCTCTGTCTCTCTCTCTCTCTCTCCGTCTGTCCTGCCCACCCTCCTTCAACCACTCCCCCCCTCCTCCATCCATTCCTCCACCTCCGTACGTTCATCCACCCTCTTCCCTCACTGCACCAGGAGCTGCATGAGAGCAGGGCTGCGGAGGGAAGGAACGGGGGACGGATATCGACTTGGGCCAGACTGAGCTGGGCTGTGTGGACTACATCTCTCCCCTCTTCTTCCTCCTCTCTGCCTGTCTGTCTCCCTTTGTTGCTGTCTCACTCCTCCTCTCTAAACTCTGTCAGTGTGTTGTTGTCCCATAACTCTCCTCTTTCGCTCCCCTCCGCTCCTCCTGCACCATTCAGCCTAGTTACCCCCCCGTCATAGAATGGTAGACGCCACCATGCATCACACGGGTTACTGACACTTTAGATAGATGTAACGTTCATACGATAATGATAAACCGAGACTGTTTTTTATGTTTGGTTTTATAGCTATATATGACATGTAAACACTGCATTAAGTTTCACCTGCCACTGATCAGTTCTGTATGAATCCAGTCTAAATTATACCCTCAAATTCCCAACGTCTCTCCTGCATGGTTTACCAGTTCAGCGTTTTATTGAGACATGCGGGTGTGATATGTCGCTCGTTAATTCTGGGGGGATCAGACAGTGAAGGCAATGAAGTATCATGCAGCCACACAGGTAAAGGCACTTAAACGTGTGTCAAAGAATGTGTAGCCAAGTGAAGCAGGATTCAAACCCGCTTGTGGCTTTTGATTCTGCTTCTGCCGCTCGGGCACCAAGAAAGTTCCTTTGCCAGATGTGGCGACCCTGATGTTCTCAGGGGAGAGAGGGGAAAAAATCAAGAAAACTCGGAATTACCCACAATTTCCTTGTACGCAATTCCTTGGTCTCTCCTCTGAGATATCACAGGAAGGAGTACTGGGTGTTTTCCAGCTCGTCTGTGTGTGTGTTTGTGAGTGTCTGTGTGTCAAGAAGTTGGATGGAAGTTTGATTCGACTTAAAAAAAAAGAAAAGGCTTTTCTGTTTTTGATGGAAAGATTCATTCACATTGGTTTCTTTGCGCCAGCTCTCCCTCTCCTCACCCGTCCGACCCCAAAACTCCCCCCCTCCCCAAGTCATATCAACAGATTCTGTCTTTACCAGCATTTTCTTTGTCATTGTTTGTTGCCTTATTATAATTAATGTTATTACTCTTTAATCTTTATTGTGTCGCTGCACTTGCTCTTCACACTGCTGTCGGGACTCACCCCGAGTCGATAAACCTACTCTTTTTAGATTAACGATTGCATTTTACTGGAGGATAACGTCAAAAATGCAAGCGGTGGCTCACACGGTCAAAATATCTCAAAAGTTATCAGCAGCATGGTCTTAAAACTGTCAACACTCCTTTATCTCAAGTGCTGCACTGAAGAGCTGATCTGTTGTTCATGTGGGCGGTTGTTCCTCTGCCTTGTATATTACAACACCAAGCAGCATGCCCCCCCCCCCCCGAAACACAGTGACATTGTCGAAATCCAATTTTATTTTATTTTTTTTTCCAAGTACAATTTTTCTGTACCATAGAGTGATTCCCTAATTGGACAGCTGTATATATTGCTTCTTAACTATTGGTGATGACCTCGCTACTTGGGATTTAGAAATTTATTTGCTGGCTCTGCCAAGATCTGTACAGTTGATGTGCTAGTGGGTTGCCTGTAATTCATGCTTGGGAAATTCTGTAACATAGTTTCTATTAATAAATGTATGTAAAGGACAGACACCTAGACATCCCCCCTCCAACCACCCCGTCTGCACACTACTGTACCCGTCGATTGGTTGAGGGGAGAGGAAGTGGATTGAGATGATGTGCAAACTAGTATTTATGTCTGCAAACTCTGATTCCTCACATTTCTGTATGGAGTGGAGAATGGGGCACTTTTATGTTTATATTCGTCTTCTTTTTTCCCCACCCCATCATCGCTCCTCCACATGGGAGGGGCCTGCATCGCTGTCTTAACTTTTGGGGAGTGGGGATTGGTTTGTTATTGTGGGAAGTTGGTGGGCTGGGTCTTCCTTTTTCCTGTGTCCCACCTCTTTGCAGTCTGAGTGACCACTTCCTGCTTTTGTCTGTCCACAAGTACAAAAAAAAAGTACATATGTATAAATTTTTAAGGAGCTGTGCTAACATTTAAATGCGTTCTTGAGTGTATATGATTTTAAAATGTTGACATTTTGATTTTAATGACAAAATACTCTAGACAGAAAAAATAAATTATACATAACCTGTTGCTGTGTGTCTGTTTCTGATCTGTTATTGCTTCTATAGAAACTGAAAAAAGCACTAGAGTCATTGATGTATTTCAAGTAGCACAACTGCTTTGTATTTTATTGCAACAAAAATTGCACCAAGGCTAGAGAGAGAGAGAAACAAATAGGAAAAAGAAAACATATTTACAAAGGAAAGCAAAGTTTTGTCTACAAAATTGGTGAGGAGGCTTAGACATTAAAGTAGAGTAGTGGTTGGTAAAGGGGCGGAATAAAAAAACAACAAAAAGAAAAGCCAACACTGACAGTACCATGTTGAAGTCAAGGCAGCTTGCAGTTGACTTATGTCCTCAGGCATCGCAGTCAGTCGGGGCACATGGGGTGAGACGACTACAGCACGAATACTGAAAATGTCCGAGAGTTACTGACGAGCATAAAGGAACGTGTGATGTTACAGTGGAATTTTCATTGGTTCTTTAAGTCTATAATGGTCAGCTTCTCACTTATACAACATTTTGTAAGACAGCAAGTGACAGATCCATAAACATTTCAGTCCAGTGTTTCCCCCAGGATATATATATATGTATATATATATATATATTTTCTGCTGGGGTGGAAAGGCCTCTGAAACAGCATTTAGACCACGTGACATAAACCTTTCTCTCAGGCAAAGAGTGTCTTCAGTGGTTGGAGAAACACTGTTTCAGTCTGTGATCCCTCTTAACAGATCCAACAGCGTGCTGCTGCGAGGCCGAGCTGCTACTGATGGCTTTTGTGACTGGCATGTAAAGAAAGTTGAATCAGTTTTATAAAAAAAAAAAAAAAAAAGAAGTCCAGTCTAAGGACAACATAAAACAACAGATCCACAAAGTCGCAGATCGTGCACCCTGGTCCCTCTCCAGTACAGACTGGAGACAAAGGTTTTTTGGTATGGCAATCACACATTTAAATCCTATAAACAAATCAACCCAGCTATTCTTAACCACTTGGCCACATCTCTGCACTTTTAAAGTGGCAAGTCTTAAACAGCTCTGCCAATAGTGTTAAAGGCACTATTTGTTACCAAAGTGTGCAGTGAAGCATAGAGGTGAAGGCCAGAAGCTCATTCTGCCTCATTTGTTTGCTCCCATTATTATTTTATGGCACATGGTTGCAAATACTGCAAAAAAAAAAAAAAAAAAGCATTCATACAGAACAAACACTGACATGTTGTCATCACTCAGCACGCAACCGATCACTGACGAAATGTTACAAAGCAATGGGATTTGTTGGACAGAGGCTTCAGGTTACAAACACTGCGTGATTCCAGACGCTCCCTAAATCTTACAGGTGAAAATGGAAACTATGACATCAGTCGTTTAAGTGTTAAAAGGCATCCTGGAACAAGATGAGGTTAAGTGTTTTGTTTTTGCTCATTGTCATTGATGAAAAATCAACAGTGATGGAAACGAATATCACAGGCCTCTTTTCTACTAGTGTCATCGATAAAGGGGAGAACACAACTAGAATACATAAGACATGATCATTTCAGAAATGATTGGTGAAAAGTCATGTTGATAAAGAATTGGCCCCTCGCCTCTCAGGAGGGCCACAAGACACTGTTCATGGTTAAGGCTTTTCAATATTGCAAACTCTGACAACGTCTGCTGAGAGATTCCTCTGATTCCATCCACAGTAACCACAGGCTTAAGTGTTTCAGAGTGTACTGTAGTGTAAAACCTACACTCTGCTGCTCTCCCGCAGGCTTTACCCTCACATTTCCAACACGAGCTCGGCACGGACCGCAGTTCATGCGCATGCTCAGAAAAAAAGGGTAGTGTAAGATACAGTTCATATCAGTTTTATTTCTTGGTAGGATGAGATTTTATGGCGCTACCTCTGAACAATGTCACTGATCTCTTTGACAGAGGACAGCAGCTTGCTGAAGTCCTGCTGTGCGTTGGCGCCCCCTGTGGCAGTAGGGCAGATTTGCAGCTCACGCAGGCTGCTCTCAAGCTTGTTTATGGCCTCGCGGAAGGCAAACTTGTTCCTCATCTGCTGTATGGAGTCAACGTAGCTCACGCAGTACTTCGACAGGTTCTTTCCAGCCTCCAGCACGGCGCTGTGGCTACCCGTCTGCTCAGAGTTGCGGGAGATGGCTGCGCGGAGCAGCTCGGTGCCTTCTAGCACCATCTCACGCGTCACAGCCGAGTTAGGGGTGCGCTCAGCAGCCTGGCGGGGTGCGGTCTTGCGGAGGGAGCGTCGGGTGTTCACTAGGGGGATGAAAGCAGTGGGTGAGCTCAGATCGCCGGGGCAGGTGAGGGAGGAAGAGAAACCTCCCAGGCTCTGGCTGGAGAGGGAGCTGGTCACTGAAGAAGAGGAAGCGGAGGTCTTTAACGGTTGAGGTTTGGAGGTGGAGCCCAGGGGCAGCTTCTTGGAGCCCTCACTGACGGATGAGCGGGCTTGGTCACTGGCAGTGGTTGTATGGTGGGGTTCTGAGACAGAGGGGAGACCCTTAGCTTTGATGTCTGAGGTGGTGGATGAGGTCGAGGGGAGTTCTTGAGTGGGGCTGCGGGAACTCTTGCCTGTTTTGGCGTTTGTGGGTGGTGGAGGTGGGGCTGGCTTGGGTTTCTGTAACCTTCCTCTTTCCCTGACAGATGAAGAGTCCACACTGTGTTTGTTTCTGCGGGCCCTGCACTCTTCTCCAGCTGCGCCTAAAGCAGGGAACACATTGGGCTTGAGAAGCTCAGCGTGGAGAGCGCTGGTCTTGGAGTTCTCCAGTCCCGGCAACCCTGGTCTCCGGACCACCTTAGGTGTTAATGCCTGGGGACTGGAACCAGGACTGGGATCACTGTCTTTGGAGAAGGTGGAGGAAACATCTGATGAGATATTCAGACGTGGCGGGGGAGTGAGGGTGCCCATTCGAGGGGCGTTCTCGCCTTTTTGCTCACTGGTTCTCTTGCGTGGCAGAGCTGGCTTGCCCCCGAAGGTGCCTGAGTCAAAGTGGCGTTGGCCGAGGTCTCGCGGCAGTGTGACAGACTTCCATTCAGTGCCATCTGAGCCAGTGGGCATGCTGGAGGACCAGAGAAACCGCTTTGAGTTAGACATGGATTCCTCCTCACTGGGCGGTGTCGTAGCTGCTTTTCCTCCGGGGCCAGGCACCGCAGGAGCTCCCTTCTTCCTGGGAAACAAAGGTCCTGGATAGGTAGGAGCCCCGTTGGTGATGCCCCCTGCCCCATTATTGTTCCCTAGGAATTTTGCAGAGTCGAGGCCATGTGTGATGTCATTGATGGCCAAAGATGCACCGTTGTTGAAGCTGTCACTGTCTCGTGGATCTGGAGTCACGCCCCTCCTGTCAGGGTGGATGTCCATCTCTCTGAAAGAGGAGCTGCGTTTGGGCGGAGCGGGTGCATACTTTTTCTTTTTCTTTGTCTTTATGAGACTGAGTAAGCCACCGCCACGTGTCTTGTCCTTGTCTTTGGGCAGCAAGCGGTCATCCTCATTCAGGTTACTGTCCAGGAGGGGGCGCTCTTTCCTGGGAAGCATGGGTGACGACACCGCTGCCTCTGGCTCCAATGGGTCTGTGGAAGAGGCCAAAAAGAAACATGAGTGATAAAGAAGAATAACCAATTTTCGAACCACAATTACAAAATACTTTGAAAGATGGGAAAAATTATTTACTATTTTACAACAAGTTGTAGCAACTCAAGCAGGAGTGTGTGTGAGTACGTCTCACCTGGACTATCTCCATCCCGGTTGTCCATGTTTTTGCGGAGAGTTCTGGTCTTGGTGGGCAGCTCTGGAGCCTGCTGGATGGGGCCTAATGTTGTCTTCTTCTCTTTCTTGCCCAGCTCCTTTTCCACCTCTAACAATAAAGACAGTCAAGATTTAAAAGTCTTACCACCAACTCTGACAGAACCATTACAAGGATATCTGTGGATATTAGAAAATAACAGCAGCGAATCGAGGTGCTGTGGTTATCAAAGAAGGCAGTACTGACCATCAGAGATGCTGGACTCCTGGAACATGGTCTCAAAGGCTTGGTGTGTTTCAGCAAAAGATGGACGCTCTGAGGGGTTCCACCTCCAACCTGACAGGAAGACAAAAAATATATAAAAATCAACAATTAAAAGTCCTTCCAATAGAATAGAGTGCTTCTAATCATGGTCTGCATAGATGAGTTTTGCTACTCACAGTCCCTCATGAGCTCGTAGACCTTCTCGGGGCAGCCCTCCGGTCGGTCCATACGATAGTCTTTCTCCAGCAGCTCGTACACTTGGGACAGGTCGATGCCGGGGTAAGGAGACATGCCGTAGGTAGCGATCTCCCACAGCAGCACACCAAACGCTGCAGATATAGGCACAGGACAGCTAGCTGTGTTATTCATACAACAATAAACAACTGAAACATGTCCAATGACTGGAACGTAAAGTCATGGTGGGACTATGTGAAATATTATAATTAGTAAAATCGTTTCCCCTTGTTGAATAAAGAACCTGAAAGAAATGAGCTATTCAAGCAGGAACATCAGGAACACATTTCAGCGATGAGATCAAACTTACCCCAGACATCAGACTTAATAGAGAACTTGTTGTAGGCCAGACTCTCTGGAGCGGTCCACTTGATGGGGAACTTGGCCCCAGCGTGAGCTGTGTAGGTGTCTCCAGTCATTAGCCTGCTCAGGCCGAAATCTGCAACCTTTACCAGGTGGTTCTCCCCGACCAGACAGTTACGTGCAGCTAAGTCCCTGCAGGAGAGAATACAGAGAGGAGAATGAGTGGTGAACAGAGGCCATGAGGGAATCCTGACTTTCTAAAATCAGAAACAGACTATAAACTACTCCAAAAATAAAAATGCATAAGCGTATCTGAGAAGCAATAAGAAAAAAAAATCAATGGTATGTCTTGTTACAACATCCACTGTAATGTTGCAACTCTACAGATGTTTTGTGTGGAGCAGAGTCACAAGCAGAGTCTTGTCAGGTTTAAAAATTAAAATGCAGTTTGGCAAATACGGAAGACATAAATCATCTCATCCCTTCAGAAGGACCTCATTAAACGTGCCAGAATAAACGAGCTATGTCACAACATGGACTTGTCTGTGATGCAAGTCTGTCCTCCTAAGAGAGCAGATGAGAACAGAGCAGCTCAGGAATAGGGACAAAAGAGAAAATGAGGACAAAGATAATGTTTTCTTTAGTATTCTTGCAGCTCTGACTCAGACCACAGCACTGTAGATAGGCTGTCGCGCCTTTTACAATGAAAACTGAAATCAGTTATCTCACATTCAATACTGTCCAACCTCTTTGATTAAATATAGACTTGAAAAAGTAAGAGTGAGATCTACACTACCTGTGTATAAAGTTTTTTTTCTCCAGGTACTCCATGGCAGAGGAGATCTGTGTGGCCATGTGGAGCAGCACCACTGCATTGACCTCCTCTCTGTTGCACTCCCTCAGGTAGTCGAGCAGGTTACCATGGGTCATGAACTCTGTGATAATGTAGAACGGTGGCTCCCGTGTGCACACTCCTGCCGAGGAAACAGTTTGCAAAACAAAATGCATTAATATCCCCTTTAAAATGAGTTGCTAGTTGTTATAGTTATGTGTTTATTTTTATTTCATTTTTAATTTTTGTTTTTAATCCAGTTTAGTCACCGTTTCCAGAGTGGGTTTGCTGGTTTCAGTTTAGTTTTTATTTTACAAAAATGTTCGTTTAAGTGTAGTTTTTATTAGTTTCAGTATTAGTTTTAGTTTCTTTTTATTATTATTATAAACATGGACAGTATTTAGAGGCATGATTTAGGAGTTTCAGAATATGTATTACAATACAAACAACACTTTGTGATGACTCAAAATCAAGAAGACATTCCAGTCTTAATAAACATGCACTACTGCCTCCTGACGTTTGCTGGGTTGAAAAATTTGACCAAACTGACTAAGGCTAAAACTTTTATTTAAGTTGACTAAAACGTTTTTTCACACCTCGTTTTAATTTTTAGTATAGTTTTAGTTAACAATAATAACTGTAGTTGGAGTGTTACTTTCATTAACTTTTAAGCAGAAAGAATCTTGAAAATACATCTGCTGCACTGGACAATAAAATGTTTAACATGCAAACATGAGTACCTCTGCAAAAGACCTCGGTTAATAGTTCATCTGAGCCAAAAGAAATCTATTCAAATGCATAACTTATACAATAGTATGATATAATATGCTTTTGAAAGTTTACATACCTAACAGTTGTACCAGGTTGGGGTGTTTGATTTCTTTCATCACAGCGGCCTCCTTGAGAAACTCTTCCACCTCCATCGTATCCTCCTGGACAGTTATGAGCAAAAAAGTGAGCAAAGCCCTGGACTGGCTGCAGTTGCATCCACACGCCACCAGATGGTGGCATTATTCAGCCAAATTGCATATTTATAACTGACCATGTTAATATGTTGTGGTAGTAAGTATCAAAATGTTTCCTCTTGACTTAATGCATATAGACATAAGCCCTTTCCTCATCATGTCAAATGTATGAGCTTATAAATCAAATCTGGTCTCACACAGACCTCTCCTTGTCCCACTTTCTTTCTTACCTTTAGTGTCTTGACAGCTACAGTGAGGTTGTACTTCTTCCAAACACCCTCGTACACTTCCCCGTATTGGCCCCCTCCCAGCTTGTGTTTCATGGTTATGTCAGTGCGCTCCATCTCCCACTTGTCATAGTTGGGAGAAACTCCGTAGATGGTGGGCTTGTTGCGTTTCGGCGCCGGGTAGTGCAGCGTGGTGATGAGGCCGTCGGCCACCGTGGAGTGGTGGTGCACCAGCTCCGCCAGTGTGTTGAAACGGCTTTCCGACGAGACGTACAGCTGGAGGAGAAACAGATTCTACATTTGAGTAGATGTACGTGAGAGGTCAGTTCAGTTTAGGACAGACAGAATTTCTTGCAACTAACTGATGATAGTGCTACTTCCTAAACCAAATGTCTATAAATTATTTTCAGTTGAGAGGAATTTTAAATTCGGCAATTAGACAGGTTAAAGGACGGTCAAAACAAATGTACATACAACATCAATATGCATTAGGCATCGGCTAATACAGTAAATAAAGTTACTACATCATCTTCATTATTCCAAAGTAAAACTTAGACTCTATTTGTGACCTCATTCCTGCCACTCTTGTACACAAGTTCTGATTCTGTCCTGAATTATCTAACTATTGGAAATCTATTTTCCAAACTCTGTGCCATGTTTTTGGGCAGGTGATGGGGCCTGATCCTTTGATGGCTGTATTTGGCATCTCGGGAGAGGATAGTTCTCTTAAAGGAGCAAATTACAAGATTGCATCTTTTATGATGGCATTAGCACACAGGTTAGTTGGAATAACCCAAAAACCCACTTAGGTTTTATGGTTAAGAGATGTCATACAACACCTAAAACTCGTATATTTTGTGGTTTTGCTGACAAAGTTGAGAAAATTTGGCGTCCCTTTCTGTACTTATCTCCTCATATGTAGCTTGCAGACCTAAGGTCATTGTCATTATGGAAATGTATTATATTAGGATAAACCATTTGAGATGCATCATCTCCTTTTTGAGGGGGACTCAAAATACACATTCATAGAACAAATGGAAAACAGAACAGTACAGAACACTGTTATAGGACTTAACAATGAATAAAACAAATATTAATACAACAAACTAATAAAAAGAAAAAGACTGGGAGGGAAAAAAGGAGTACAACTTTATAGACTAAACACAATTAAAAGAACGATGATCAATCTCTAAACAGCATTATTGAAACTATTGGCAAACTGTTTTAAGATGAGAATACAAAACATTTTTATATATGTGAAATGATGACAGAGAACAACATTTAAAGGTAAATTAATCCAATCATTTTTGGACACATCGCATCATGAAATCACAAAAATGTGATTTGCAATGAACTTATTTGGTAAACTAAAAACCAATGAACAATTTTTAAAAAAGGACGGAAAATAGAAAAGAGTGCACGACAGCTGTTAGGATTTTAAATAAACAAATGTTACCAAATGTTTTCATTACACGATGACTTCTTGTGTAAAAATGCATTAAAAAGTTAATGCTGACACTCCATGTCTGGAAACAATAAGTGATATTAGGGAAACATATCAGACCAGAAATAACTGGCAGTGTGCCAGTAATACAGCATGAAATAATCTACGAAGTCTTAACAAAACGACACTAAAACATTTTCTTAATAAAGAACCCTGGGTCTCGGTCTCAGCCCATTCAGAGCTCACAAGGCATTAGTCAGGAAGCTAGTGGAGGGAAGGATATTGGTCAGGGCTCAGTGGACACAGTCTTTTCCATTGTCCAAGTCTTACATAACCCTGAAAATGATTTGCTCTACAATCTGCACTGTGCATTTCTTTACTGGTGAACGGGCTCTTTGAGGAAGCTGAAGGCATGCGGGGGGAAACGGGAAAAAGTGCAGTGAAAAGACCTTTAAAATCTAAAGAGGATTTAATGGTCAGTTGGCCGCTCTCCTGGCTTAAACCTTGATCATTTACTAAATTACGGGGGGAAAAAATCAGTTTGACTAACGTAAAAACCTAAGTTATTCGGAGCGCTGTTAATCACAGAGTCAGAGTGAAACAAAGCTGCAGCTTGGGGGAGTGCTGAGGTAATCTCAAATTATTGGAGAAGTCATACCAGACTCTTGAGTTGTAGCTCAGTGGGAGGATGGAAAACAATATGAGATGGGGAACTGTGTGTGTGTGTGTGTGTGTGTGTTCGCCCATTTGTTTCGTGTGTGTGTGTGTGTGTGTATGTGTGTGTGTGTGTGTGTGTGTGTGCATACTTGGCTGCATCTGTCTGTGCTAATGCATGTCTTAGCATGGGCGTCAGTGTCTGGCCGGCCTCACGTCTGCTGGCCATTATGAGCAGCACAGTGGTGGTTAGAGGCATTCTTGTCATAGCTAGAGTTCCTCGAGCTAGCTCACCTCACTGCATCACAGACAGGAGGGTGACACAGCCAAAATGGCAGCGGCTTCTCGATTGACATAGCAATTTGGGGGAATCCCGCGGAAGACATTCAGCCGTGCATACAAATATGGCATACACTTATGGTATATGGACGTACACTTGTATGGAGCCTTTCTGGTCTGGTCTAGTCTTCCGACCCATCAAAGTGCTCTTATACCACCAGTCACATTCACCCATTCACACACATGTTCATACACTGGTGGCCGAGGCGACCATACAAGGTGCCACTTGCTGGTCAGTTTAACATTCACACACACACCAATGGCACAGCATCGGGAGCAATTTGGGGTCAGTATCTTGCCAAAGAATACTTTGACATGCAGGCTGGAGGAAAAGGGGATAGCACCAACACTCTTCTGATTACTGGATGATCTATCATACTGTCAGACCTATCATGATGACCCCATCAGGATGCACCTTATTTAAAAGCTCTCACTGTAACCGTGTGCTCCACGTACCCTGACTTCTTTGTCCAACCTGAGTCTTAAGCTCTTCACATTTATGACTTCAAGCAATATATTATGCAAAACCTCATAACATTTTTGTAGCATTTTAGAGACACTAAAATAATAAAAATTTCCATCTTAAGTTCCGTCTTCGCATTGGAAGTATCAGAACGATGGAAACCTGTTCCCTCGCCAACGCTGAGAGAGAACAGAATAATGCGCTGATTTGTTCTTTCAGATATTAGTGTTACTTTGTGAGTCTGTGTGATGCAGTTATATATTTCTATTTCTCAATATACGATACTTATTGGTCACTGCAGCTGAGTATTATGTTTCCTTTATACAAGTCCTTACATCTGAACAACAGCTGATATAGAACATTGCGGTCCTGCCATGTGCTGTTAGTAATAAACAAGTAATCAACTACAAACCACATCTAAAGAGGAAGCACAGTCCTAAGATTAGATCATAACATACTATATGTAACAGCCTAATGAACCTTAATGGGAAATCATAATGTGTTTCCTTATTTTCTGTCATATACATAATGTTACAATGCCACATTTTCATCAAATAACGAGGTAAACGTATGTAAAAGTAATCCCCCTGACAAAAACCTAGGGCTTTAGACAGTTCTGAATACTCTGCTTTCAACATTTTTTCTACTTTGGCTGCAAACTGATGTCAGATAGATGGTCATCTGCTCCAGAAATGCTACTGCAAATGTCTACATTATGTAGCTTTCACTGCTACATGTAGCTACATGCTAACGTCAGTGCCTTTGTTGTTAATTTCTCGCTGATTTCTGATTATATTCCTGCTGGAACATGTATGGTTAGGTTTTGAAGCTTTTATTGGTGATTTTTTACATTAAAACTTGCTGTTATTCTCCATTACAGTCATTCCTGGCAGGAAAGACAGCGCAAAAGATGCTGAAATGCGGAAAACCCGGAAACCCTGGCCAATCAGAGCAGACTGGGATTTTTTGGCAGGGGGGCTGGAAGAGACAGGCACTAAAACTGAGCCTTCTTGCATACAGGTGTTCCAGCACAGACGGTATGGGAAGTTAAAGTGTTTCTGAACATTAAAGCATGGAAACATGTATTTTGAGTATGAACCTGAAAATGAGCATAACAGGTTTAAGGTATTTTTTCAGCTGTCAACATACAGTAATTACACCTTTATTATTAAGTAGACAGACGACATTCTTGGTCTGTGTATACAGTATGTGTTTATGTTTCCTGATGCCTACCTTGCCGTCAGATGCAGTGTTAATCCTGTAATGGTAGACTCTCCCCTCGTACCGCAGAGAAATGGACCTCTGGCCGGGGCTGCTCTCACTCTCACGCACCAGGAAGCTTCCGTTGATGCCTGAGCTGAGCAGGTACTCTGCAGCGTTGCGTGACACAGGTCCATGGTACCAGCTGTGCTTCTCCAGGCTGTTGACTGGGGTGATGTAGTTGGACGGCACCCAACCCTGGCCATTCTTGGTCTGTGCCTCGCACCACTCGCCGTTGTGGTTGTAACCCAGCACTCGCAGCTTCTCTCCTAGTCAACGTGTGAGATTCAAAAATGTAAAAACTACCCAGGAAGTACCTTGTTGGCTGCATAGCCATACTTTAATGTTATCGTTATTGGTTACAGCTCATTCCTGTTATCCTGGAAGGAGCATTTTCATTGTCTGCCATATTCTTTGCATTAACAAGAGGCTACAATGACAACACTAAACTAGAACTGAACTCAGCATGTTTTAAGTCAGACATGCTGGAATTCACTGTATCTGATGTCATGTTTCCTCAGATCAGAAACCCTAGCAGGGGATTTTTCTTTTCCACCAGTCATTTGGTGACCTAGAGTGAAGAAATGCACTCACTTCTTTAGTTTCAATTGGATTAAACAAAAAAAACAAACTTTTAATTACACATTAAATCCTACAAATTGCCAGATTCTGATGACCAAACTTCAAATTAGACCTTTATCTGACAATATAGACCAAAAGTGAAATAAAAATCATATGCAACAGCTTGTATTTGAATCAAGTGGAAAGTATTGTTGTTACAGAACATTTTCCTGTTTTTTCCGGTGCATATGTTCTCTCCTTCCTTCCTCCGCTTGTCTGTATGATCCGTCTGTGGTATTGTTTTACAGTCAATTCAGAGGAAAAAAAAAACACGCATGAGACCATCCTCAGGAAGTGAGAGTCAGACGGAGATGAAGACAGAGAGGGAAGGAGACGGGAAGTAAATAAGCAGATCCCCAGTTAGATTCATGACCTAACTCATATCCAGTCACTTTGCATTTCACCTCCATCACTCAAAATTCATTGGTATTTCTGTCATATTGACTCAACCATACCTGTAACCCCTGTATCAAAATGGTCTGAATCATTCCTATCTGAACACAAACTACTCTATTTAAAATTATGAGAATAAATGGCCTTATGCTTCTCTTTTACTTACCCTTAGTAATGCTGAGTGTGTTGTCACCACTGGCCACAAAGTCATATAGTGCGACAAACAGGTTGGGGTCATTCTCGCTGGGTCCGGCCAACAGGTTCTCTTTGGAGTTCCAGCGGGCGGCTTCTGTCAGACCCTGACTCTCAAAGTCTGGTCTCTGGAGAGCTTCTGGAAAAAAAGAAAGGAGAACACATGCTAAAATATGAGGGAAAACATCAAACAATGCATCGCTGAGAGAGGCCTGAGGGAGATCTGTAGGCGTGTGTTCGGTATGCAGCGAGACTGTGAAGCAGTTTTCCCATGATTCAGCAACAGTGTCAACTGTTGCTTCTCCATGTGTCATTTAAATTCTTCTGCATCCCCTTTGACTAGGCCTCACTCAAACAAGCAGGTCATCAGTTGCGGTCCCAACGTGGAATTAGAGTAATAAACCTGATCATGTGACCCACTGTGTCCCCGTTGTCTTTAGAACTTTTCATTTCCTGGATTATCCCTGCTTTGTTTTCATTTTCTTGAATACCGAGACAACTACCGCACATCAGACCGTGAGAATGTGTCCCAGCATGAATCTTCACTGTGACTGTAAAATGGATGTGCTTGCACTCACAGGTAATGAGCCCGGGTTCACAGCGCTTCAACTTACAGTTATGTTAATTACAGACACAGCGGGAATTATAGCAATTTTAGAGCAGTAAAACTGATGGCTAAATTACAAAATGTGGAAAATGGAAAGAATGAGGGGAAAAGAAGAAAATGGTGTTTAAGAGGGAAGAGAAAGAAACAGAAGAGCGACGTTAGGAGAGAACTTTTAACTGCAGTTTGGCCTAAACGTGAGCTTGATTGTTCGGCCTGCTCAGCTGTTGTCACACATGTTTCAGAGGCATCTTACATTTCACCCCCCCAGCTCACAAACACCCACATCCTTCCAACAGAGACAACAGGCTACAGCTGCACCCTGTTTTCACCTTCCAGTAAGGATTTCAGACTGAGGAAGATGTGAGGGGGAAATATTTTAAATCAATTTGTAAAAAACACAGCAATAGTATGAACGAACCAAACCCTCAAAAACTGATGAAAACACACTGAATCTAAACTTAAGCTTCCAATTCTCCACAATCACAGTGTGACTGGAAAAAACAGTGTCTAACTATTGACGTGTGACAAACTTAAGTAAAACTGGTCAAGCAGAGAAAAGCATTAAAAATTGAATTGTAAAATAGCTTTGGGCCTCTACCATTATTTTCTTCGCTTTGTTTTTCCAGAGTCTAGGGATTTGGTAACTGACTTCTAAATATGTTTATTTGGTAATCCAGCAATTACGCCCTTCTACGACTGTAAAATTAAACACTTAAGGTAATGAAACACAATCCAAAAGCTATTATTTTTCTTCCTGCAAAAATGACAAATGAAATTAAACATATTTGCAGCTGGAAATCATGACATCACTTCTCACACACCCTGATATAAATATCAAACTAATATACTTTCTTAAACTCGAACAAATAGACTGGACCTATGAATAGAACAATGGTCTGAGGGCAAAGTTTAGCTCCAGGGGACAAACTGTAGTTGTCATGAGAAAATACCACTACAAGTTTGCCAGCATGTCTGAAATGCTGGTCACCGCCTGATAAAACACAAAACCAGCTGTCAATGACAGTTTTTAAATAAAGCATGATATCATAGCTCTTGTACCGCAGGCAGGAAAATTGTGGCCAACCTGAAGCATTTCGAACTTGCATACACACACACACAACGATGGAACAGTTATCCATTACGTCATCTCTGTCAACTGAAAATCATATATCTTTAAGTTGTTATTTATCATTTTGTTCCCTCTACCCTTCAACCTTAAAAACTCATCGAAAAGCTATTGAATTCACCTGATTGTGTCTTAGATGCAGGTCACTGTCGAGGCTGTTTTTCCTGAAAATGTGACAGTTTGGAGATACAAGCTCTTCATCATATGGTGGAAAGAACTGGAGCTAAACCAAGTCCCCCAGCTGCATAATGCAGCAAATTACGACTTGCTCACCACATTTATTGCATAAGTGGATGTTAGCTGAGAAAAATTCCACAGATCTAGTCTGTTTCTGCAAAAATACATAACTAAATCAGGAGTGAGATCACCTGATGTGTCTTTTGCAGACATGCTTGCAGAAGGAGTGGTCAGATCTGTCTGGTCTGAAGGAGACCAAGGTATGAAAACAACCAAAAGCATCCAGAACCTGTGCAGTGTACCACAACTGTGATTTATTCACAACATAATGATTGTTGGAGAAAAGGAGAATGTGCATGAAGTGATCGAGGCACAGCTGGATTTGGTGGAAACTCAGCAGAGAGCTGATTGAGCATGCAGCAAATGGGTGTCAAAATGGAGTAGCAAGCAACTATGGATATACTCAGGACAGTAAGAAAGATGTCTTAGATGATTTGAGCGGTCTGGATGGTTCATAGCGTCGCGTAACATAGCCGCAGATCAGAAATGTATTTTGGCCCTCAACCATTCAGTGCTTTATAAAGCAGCAAATCAATTCAAACAAAAAAGATGCCAGTGTAAAGATCTGAGAACTGGAGTGATGTTATCCACACTTTTGGTTTTGATGCTCCTGAATGATTGAGTCCAGAGCCTTCCCTGTACTGTGTGTGAGCTCTGTCACATGCTGAGTGAGTCCATAGTTATCCAGAACACAATACATTTATTTAGTGCTGCTGTCCTAGAAGTTATCAACATCAAACTTAAAATCATAATATATAACAGAAGATAGACAGCTGTTCAGCAAAGTTAGCAAACTAGAATTGGTTCATTCTTTAGTCAAAGTGGAAGTTTGTGCCAAATCTGAAGAAATTCCCTAAAGGCTTTCCCGAGATATCGCGTTCACCAGAACAGGACAGATGGACAGACAACCAGGAAACATAATGTCTCCGACAATGGCTATCCCTGGCGCTGAGGCATAAAAAGTTCATCTCTTTTTAGGCAGCCTGAAGAGGTTTAAAAATGCAGCTCGACAAAGGGAATTCAATTGAAAAGCAGCATTTTCAAAACAAGCATGACACACCTCCTTTCTTATGCACTCTAGCTTTGCTCACAAAAGTTAGGAGAAGTTGGGAGGGTTTGTTATCTTGGTTTAGCCAAACTACAACATAAAATCAAGAATGTGCTTCATAATAAAATCAACTAAAAATGATTTGCTTGCCACAGACCTGCACATTAAGTCTATTAAAATCATTCTTTGCCAATTAAATGTTTTTGGTGACAGGGTTGAAGACAGACTTTGGGTGACTTGGAATTGATATTAAATTTGATACATCTAGTTGAGTACAACTTGTTCATTCTACTCCTTATCAAAACAACAATATGAACATGAAGTCCTGGAGAAGATTCTGCTTCTGGGCGCTGGTGTACAACCCCAAGTGTGTTTGTGTGATGAAGGAGCTTTACAGTCACATATAGAGAAGATATCCCTTGCGGGTCCTCAAAGAAAGAGATAAACAAAGGCTTTGTAGCACGCAAGACCAAATGTAGTATAACCCTAAGAAAGTAAAACACACCATATGCTGCACAGTCAGTCACGACATTGTTGACAAGTTGAAGACATCAGTGTATCAGGAGGCAGACGGAAGACTTTCACACAACCTTTTCTGCCAAGTTAGGCTCACCAGTCTCAACACAGTGAGACAATCAAAGCCAAATGTGGTGATTCTTTTAGGTCACAAAACTGCTGTTTTTCCTGTGAGAGCATGTCAGATTCAATTTCATCTGCATGCTGCCTGGCTCATATTCTCATATTAACATGAACCAAATATATATGAGTTCCATGCTAGTATTATCAATGCATGGATGTTACTGTCTTATGTCAAAAAAATCTGAACTGCGGTTTTAAGACTACAAAAGAATCAAACACAAGTATTTTGGTGAAGACTGGCTAAATTAGCAAAATAAGATGAACTTGTCAAACATTTTTCAAATGCCAGTAAACTAAGTTATTGCTGGCTAGTCACTGATACCAGTCATCACTGTACAGTAATGAAAAAGAACCAAAAACGTAATGCTTTCCTGAGGGACCGTTCGGTTTGTTTTTTGGTTTGGTCTAGCTTTATTTTTGCATGAGGCACGAAGATATTTGCATCCTTGCCAGCTGGGGGAAGCACCCTTGATTGTTACTCCAAAATGTAACAGGTCTGCCTGTTTTCAAAAGTGGAATCCATCTATAAGCACAAGTCCATCAGTATACTGGTTCTCTGACACAATTTTAACAAAGTATTTGCATTTCTACTGTGTTGGATTGCATCATACAGGTGATTAGGATGTTCCCAAATCTATATTTTTCAGTATATATCAAAAAACAGCAGCCAAAGATTTGTCTTTTACTTTATCTTTTGGGTAAACAAACAAGAATGTCATGTTCCCAGTGATTATTGTAGATAAAAAGCACAAACACTATGATTGAAGTGAGAAAGACGGCTGTGTTTTATCAAATTTGGGCTTAGGTTTAGGCCAGAGATCAAGCAGGATAGAAAAAGAGTTCCACTAGGCAAGAGCAGACCTGAGTGCCAACAAGACATACCATAAGTCCAGAGTTTGGCCTGGTCATAAAGTGTGTGGGCAGCGCATTTTAAGCAACCCGTGCCACACATGTCCACTTTACGGGCCACAAATACCACAGCTCTTTGTGAAAGGGCGACAGCATACTGACACATGGACCGTGACAACACAAGCTCAAAGAGAGGAGAAAATAGAAGACATATGAAAAAGGAAACTCAGGACGCGAGTGAGAAACAAACAGAAAACAAAAAAGGCCCGTTATCAGAGTCATGCAGTGGGAGAAATTGCAGCATGTCCTGGCTGCATCACTGAGATGACACTCAAAATGATTAAATATGTGTGAAACTTGTAAAGCATTCATAGCTATGACTACACTGCTATGAGCAAGAGGAATGCGCCCAAACTCACACACTGATGCAAGACAGAAATTTATTGAAAAAAGAAAAACAGACCACTTAAAATGAAATAAAAACATTATGTCTGGTTCTACTTGGTGCTGGTGACCACGAAGCCCTCTAGCATCTCAAATAAGCTGCCTTATGCTTTGGATGGAAATTAAACTAATTAGCAAATGCAAGAAACCAGCAGCAGTCTGAGTATAAATCTAAAGACGTTCTAATACCATGTTTTCCTTCCCGATACAGATACCCATACTTAAGCTCCCATATTGGCCAATACGAGTACCAATCCAATGCCATTGTGTAAAAAAAAAAAACATAACAAAAAAATTAATAGCTGTATGCTACTGGCCCATTTGCCATGTCGCAAAGCAAAATAAAATGATATATTTTACCTTCTGCACAGATCTACTCATATTTAGATGGGTTGAAAGTCATGTTATTCCATTGCACATGTTCTATGGGATCAGCCTGATTTGTCAACAAACTTGTCCCAATGCATCATGGGATATATCTTCCACTTAGTAGGCTTCAGCCAATGGCTAACGACAACAATAATTTCTTTCAATAAGGATAAATGGATAAATAATCACTGAAAACATACACTGTTGGATTTATAATGTTTAATGTCTATAGAAAAGAAAACACTACTGTTCCATGCTGGATTACGAAGCTCTTGAGAGGGATAGGATCGCACTGGAGCTCTCCAAGATATAGTAAATAGAGCACCTTCATGGTGTTTACAAAAATGACAACCTTGGGGGTTTAAATCAAATCTTTTAATCAATTACGTGGTATCAGATCAGTGCACAGGCTCACTCACTCGCTAATATCCGATCCAGCATTTTAGGCACTATCGGAGATATTTCCGATACTGGTATCGGTATTGGAATATCTCTGTCCAAAACCATGAATGTATGTGGTCCTCTTTTCCATGAAGTTGACCCAAGTTTTAACCCACATATTTTTAAAGGAATGAGAGAGGAAAAATCTCTAGCTTACATATTTCTTTTGCATCACCTGTCATCTCCTGAGTGGGAGGTTGTGGAGAGAGCAAGGGGAACAGATTCAGATCATACATCTGATATGGCTGTATCCTCTGCAGGAGATTTCATGTTAATGAGAGGATGTTGAGACCAGAGCCAGGTGGAAAAAAGCAGGAGATAATAAAGAAACTAAACACGTCAGAACCACCATTTTCATCATTCAGAATAACTACAAAGTGTCATAAAATATTAAAATTGTGCTTTCCTGCCATTAAGCTCATGAACTATCTTCATTCTAATGATGTCAAATTGCTTACTACTTGGGAGAAAAATACAAACGAGGCCTCCACCTCTAATGAAACAGTTCAGGTCAAAAAAGTTTAATTTGGGGTGGAACATCTCAGCGTGAGGTTTGCTGTGCCTTGTACCATATGGTCTGGAAATTAGAGACTCTTTATCACTGTCATCCACTTCAGTGGGGAGCGTACCAGGACTATTAACTCTATTAAATCATTTGGTTGCGCAATCTTTGGCACACACAAGACTTCACTGAGTCTTCCATTGCCAATCAATTACTGTGTTGATCGTGTACAGACTCGATGTGCCCTGGATTTCTTCAAACTCCCCTTATGTCGCCTGCATACATCATGGGCAAATCAATTACCCACTTTAAGTGTGACCAGAACTGTGTAATTAGAAGAAATGGAAAAGAAGTAATCGCTCGGCTGCACACTACAAAGAGTGAGTCAAATATATAGATCTATTATCTTTTAAAATCATTACAGAAGCAGTGAACAAGACCAAGTCCTGGTACATAGCAGAGAACTGAAAAGGGGAGCGCAGACTGAGATTAGATCCCCTCTCCTCATAAACAAAGTTAAGTGGGACAGGACCGGGAGTCAGATTTCCTTGTATTCTCTTCTCCGTCTCTTTTTCCACTTCTTTCCTCTTCAGCTAGCCAGTGTGTCTGGCCTCCCTCACCCTCCCCTGTGCTTACTCTCTGCTCTCCCCTCCCCATTCCTCTGTTTCCACAGTGCAGAAATCATTGTTGAGCCTTTATACTGTGATACTTCATCTTTTATCCTTTTCCCTGTGTCTCTTAAGCCCCTACCTTTTTTTTTTTTTTTTATTGTGACGTTTCTACTTTAATTTTCCAAAGTAAACTTAAAAACTTCACAGCCTAAGTTAAAAGACAACACTACAGCCATGACAAAAAGTGTTCTTACCTTCCAAGTAACAGCTGGAGGAGGACGAGAGGCCTTTCTTAGATTTACACCCCACCAATTTCAGGCATATCTCCAACATTTTCATTTGCTTTCTTTCCCTTCCCGCTTGAAAATGTTGTTGCTTGTTTAAATCAGGCGTCTCTTGAACGTTTCCCCTCTACATGTGTCCAACAGGAGAAAAGTTCAAACACAGGAAAAAAACTGACAAAAGGAGAAGCCAAAATAGGTGATAAAATATACTGGTTTTCTTTTCCTTGGTCCTTTTTGCTGGTGTAAATCCTCTTTCCCCTCACTCCTTTCTGAAACAGAAAGGCAGAGTCCGCTGTCCGGCAAAGTCTATCAACTTTCTCTTCTGAGCGTCTCCATGTTTTTTTCCCTCTTTTGCTTTTGTGCTTTTGGTTAGCTCCACTTTTTGTGAGATACAACAACTATCCAAAAGCGCAGATTTGGTCCAAAAGCTTGCTAGACCTGTAGATGTGTCAGATGAGTGGGCAGTAGGGCAGTCTGAGCGGTGCCATTCCTCTGTCCTGTCCCCTGTGTGAGTGTGTGTGTCTGAGGCACAGGGACTACTCGTGCTACAGCTGCCAACAAAGGGCCTCTTTCAGGCTCAGCCTGCTGCACTCAATGACATCAGCTGAGCCCTCCCACCTCCAGCAGCAAACACACAATGAGAGGGAGAGACCGCCACACACACATACACACACAGGACTCACCAAGAATACAAACAACAGCACATCAGCACCCTAAATTCATAAGAACGGATGGGACAAAAGCTGCCTGATTTCAAAACTTTGAAGTTTAGGTTGAGTTCAGACCTTGAATAGCTCCTCTTCCCTTCTGTTGAAGTCATGAGATGATTACAAGAAGCTCCTCCTCCAACTTTTTAACCAACCCTCCCCCCTCTGACTGTCCCACTGCCGCTCTCTCTTCTTTTTGACCATGCTTTTTCCCTCTCATCATTCTAAAATGTTTACAGGTTGAAGACTCAGTTCTGGAAACAGGGCTGCGTTGTTTAAGACAAAGCTAAAGCTCTCAGTCAAGAACAGAGAGAACAGTATAACCTTCAGCAGTCTACTCTGGACATCAAACACAACTCAAACAGGCTTATTTGCCATAGGCTATTTCAAATGGAAATAAAGTAAGCAGCACCATATTTGAATTTATTAAAATGAGAACCTTTATCTTTTGATCTTTACAGAAACATGTCTGACCATGTGATTTCAGAGAGCAGTCGTGGCTTGGCCATATCTGGAAGGAACAAATAATCCTTGGCAGAAGCCAAGCTGTCTTACGACACAACTTTTTTTGAAATCTCTTTTCTGTCTTTTCTCTGCTGTCTCAAAGTGTTGTGATGCACAACTGACTCAGAGGTTAAGTCATACTTATGAACTAAATCGACTGCAAGCAAATCCATTGAAAAGAAAGAAAATGTCACTACAGCTGTGCCTTGAAATGCATCTGAGAATGTTGATGGCATCTGTCAAAAAAAGTCTGACTTAACTCAACAATGCACACTTCTTAGCTGAATACAGATGCACCTATTTTCCTCTAAAGGCCTAGACACACCAAACTGTCATCAAAGAACTAGCGGCGACGAAAGCCAACTGTTTCATTGCCTCACGTTGCCTGTCTCTCGGCCAAAAAGTTGCACTGACCACACCTCAAAGACTAGAGCCAACATCCAGCTTGCATGCACATTATGTGCCTGCATGAGAGGAAATAACTCTCCATACCAGAAGGTGGCGATAGTCTGTATTCGTCAATAAAAAAGGGAAGCTGGAAGACCAACAGGGTGGATTAAAGGTGCTACTTAGGCTGTTAGCACATTAACAACACCACAAATTTGTTTCAATCTCACTCCCTCTTGAATTAAGGCGTTTGTTTACTTTCCTCATTTCCATTTTTTTTCTCGTGCATTGAGGCCTATGCCGACTCAACATACGGAACTGGCCAGAAAAAGGACTGACAAGGGCCAACAAGGGCCAATGAGGGCATACCGCAAAAACTAGGGACATACACTCACCGATGGCCTGATATTGACACCGTACACAGTACTACACTGTCGTACGCCATTTGCAGAGGATGGGGACCATCATTACCACCCATTCGATAGACTGCAATTCAAAAGTAGCCAAGCAACACAGTGTTTTTGTTCACTTATGTTTTTGTCAGATATATTATCAAACTCTTTAATAATTCATAGGCGCAATCTACTTTTAAGCAGGATATTGTTGTGCATTTCTGTTATTTTGTCCACTCATATTATCTGGGCTAAAAGGACTGTCTAGTCATTATGCTACAGACTGAAACCACAAAAGAGCAGCTGTAATCCACTGACTATATCTGGCAAATATTTTTCCATTGAAACGACAAACATCATTCTAGAGATAAGAAACCCAGTCAAGTGGGTGATTACATACTGGTGGGAAGCCGGCCTGATGACACCATAGCACGTAGCATGAGTGCCAAACCAGTTAACTGGCTGACCTGGTCACTGGAATTTCCAATAAGGGAGCAGAGGCCCTGACTAAAAATATGCCGTTACAGGAAAATATACAATGCAAAATGGCTTTAACAGCTTTTGTTTCCATCTTTTAACATGAGTGAGAGCAGTGACATCTGAGTCTTAATCTATGTCTGTAGCTGACTAACAGACATTTTATGTTAACCAGAAAGCCCAGTTTGCAAATACTGCTGGGGGATAGTTTCACTGGTCAACTTGGTGAGTAATACAAGGGGAGGAAAAAGAACAATAAACAAACGTGTCTGAAGACAAAACTGATACATGTGCAACATATAAGACAATGAGAAATACGAGGAGAGGAAAATAAAAATCCCCAGATAATTACTGTTTTTGTATATCCTCAGTTCGAGATGATTCCAGTCTGCCTGCTCAATTACAGAAGGTCAGTGCCTTTTCCTATTAGCTACACGCTCAGTTCTATTTATATGGCAGGATGTAACCCCTCCATCACACAGCCAATGGATCAAAGATGTGATGCAAAACACGAACCTGGAAAAAATCAGATGCACCCTCCATTAAGAGATTTAATAAAATCTGGGAGTCATGAATAAACTATGTGAATTGTCTACCTATAAATGGTCCTATCTGTGCTTAAATACACTATGACGCTTTTTTTTTTTTTTAGTTTGCTTTCTGTTTTGTTTTGTGTGTGTTCTCTTTCTTTTCCTTCCACTGTTCTTTGTATTTCTGTACATGTACACCTTGTGATAATAGCTTATGTAAGTGTCTTGTCTAATAAATGGAAAAAAACACTAAAAATAAAGCCTTAAAAAGAATAAAGATAAGGTGATCTCTGTTAGAGGAGATGTAGCCTATTATTAACTACGTTTATGAGCAAGTTTGCTAATGGCTGAGCGTGTATCACCAAGGGTTCATTTAATGTGCCTCATTATGTTTGCTTCATAGGTTACATCTGACAGTCAGAAGAGTCCTTTAATGGTGAAAAGGCGCAGGAGTTCAGAAAAGGCGCCCTCATGAAGTTGTCAGACTGTTTCCCCGACCAATAGTCAGAAGTCAAGATTTTGAACTGGGAGGAATTCAAACAACACTACACATCCACATCTTTAAGTCTTGATACCTAAAGTTATTGTATACTTGTTTTAGGTAGGCAGAGATGCTCTCGTTAGCAGCTACAGATATTCTTTAACATGGCGAAAGTCTCGGTCGCTTTGCATGTAATGACCTCAATACCCTGAACATCCCGTCACATGGCACCAGGCCCTGCATCATCGCTGCACTGCTGGTATGGCAAACATTTGTGTTCCTCTCATGCACCACCCCAAATACCAATTAAGAAGAAATGCAGGCTTCCTCAAACTCTGAGAAAGGCCCATTAACTTACCGCAGTCACAAAGTGTTGTGGAGATGAGAGGATGAAGGGAAGAGGAGAGGGGCTATAAAAAATGGAGAGGGAAAGAGGAAAAAAGGTTGCAGATGGAGAAACATGAAGCACATTGTTTGGCAGTGAGCTCATAGGAGAATCGCTCGCTCGCGTTTTATAATCCGGGCCGTGTATGTTAACAGTTAGCTGACGTACATCCACCCACGGGATGGATTTTGGCCCTTTTCCTCTCATATACCCCCCCCTCCTACTTTTCCCGATTCAGTTCTTTAAATCTTTCTGCAGAGAGAACAGGTTGTATTCCCAAATTCTGAGGCAGCAACTGCACTACGACTGAAACTATACTAGTGTTATAGCATTTAGATGTTGACATGAATCTATATGTTACATCATATTTCAAATCCTAATTATCAATATGACATAGGCATTACTTTTACGCCAAATTACTTATTTGGAACCAGAATTCACTGAGCAAAAATGCAGCTCAAAAATTAATACTAGGGCTGCCCAGTGGATCAATATTATATCAATATCTTGAGACTAGATATCGCCTCAGATTTTTTTCATATCGGCTGCATTACAGTAGAAGATGGGAACCATCAACTTTAACCACTTAGTCATTATATCCACATTACTTATCAGAAAAATCTCATTGTGTAAATTGTGAAAGCACCAATTGTCAACCCTGCAATATTATTACAATATCAATATCGAGGTATTTGGTCAAGAACATTTTTGATATTTGATTTTCTCCATGTCACCAAGCCCTAATTCATACCATTACATGATTAACTGCTACTGATATCTGCTTTAAACATTTTGCAACGCGCTCTGCAACTCATCTTGCAGCTAATTTTTTGTAGCATAGTGTAAATACGCAATGCTCCCATTAAAAAGCATTCAAAACATACGCAGGCCACAGGAAAAAATGTTTCTTTTTTGACAAGTCAAGGGAGAGCTGTAATTGCAACTGCACTTATCACCATCTTCAATGTGTTATTGTTCTGTCCTGGAAGGCATTCTTCTTCCTTCGGCGTTTAATGTTAGACTTGAACACTTGTAGGTGTATATGTTGCCCTGTCTGGTCCGCAAGATGTGCATCCCTGGCACCTTTTGTACTGGAGAAAAACAAGCACTATCACGTTTTCAAAATTTTGGCATCGACTTGGTACCAAAGAATCAGTTATTGTGACTACAAAGATATTTGAGGACTGCCTGATTCCTGTCTTACCCACTCCACATGAGGGCACACACAAACACAATCACACAGTCTCACAATTTTAGAAATATATACCAGGAAACACTTGGCATAGGTCCTGTCCATTTAAGTCACGGACCATGAGTTATTACACGTTTAAACCGAGTAAGCTTTCTAATTACAGAGGAGGATAAGAGTAGGAGACAGGGAGAGAGATGAAGCCGCGTAGGTTCCAGCACATGGTTCATCATTCCACTGTATTGCTTCACAGTCACAGCCAAGAGTACTTAAATATCAGACACTCAAGAACAAGGTATGTATGTGGTGTGTGGATGTGTGTGTGTGCATGTGGCTGTTTACTCTGGGCCTTCTGGAGAATGCAGTCAGAGTGTCTGAGTTGTGTAGACTGGCATATGAGGTTAAGGGGTTTAGAGTTCCACGTAATTCTCCACTTGGTATGTTCCACAGGGAGAGTGGACACTTGAGGACAAAGCAATGGCTGCTCTGGTTCAAGGTTAAGGTCTCTAGCATCAGACTGGAGTGGTGATAAATTACCAACGTGGACAACAGTGAAACTAAACATACAGAAGTTCATAAGCAAACTTGCAAGCAAATTAAAATATTTTCCAAGGCTTCTGATGTGCAGAAAAACTACCATATGCACACAGAGAACAAAAGCCAAACAACAGCCTTTATATTTATTCTCTCTGGGCTTGTTAGAAGCTGTTTTCCCCAGTGTATTTTACATGGAAACAGTGAAACTGACCCAAAGGTCATTAAACACATTTTATGATGAATTCCACTTTATGTGCATGCTCTCGTGTATCTGCTCACACACAAACTCGTTCTCTCTCCAGCCAAATCCCTCTCATTTGAGGTGACCCGTTAACAGTCCACTGTCAGCTCAGCTTTACAGTGATCTTCAATACAGACGGGCCTGCTAGCACGCAGAGCAGAGACGGAGGGAGTTAAACCCCGCCGACCTATTGGAATGGGACAGGAGGAACCATTTTATCATGATGACAGACACAAAATAGGGCAACACAAACCAGGTGACTAAGCAGGGCCTTTGCTCATTTCTCCACACGATAGACTGCTGTAGGCCCAGACGAAACTATGTGGAGCCAAAAATATGCAAACTTTCGGAGAATAGAAACGTATGCATGCTAGCCCAGAGTTAAAATTTCATACTTTGAGCAAACAGAAAGCCAGATTGAATGCACACAACTATTCATCACTTGACGGGGATACAATGCTGCGCTAATCGTCGTGTTGAAAAGGTCTATGAAAATTAAGAAAGTCCAGACAAATGGGTTCTACTCAGAAACCTGTGTTTCTTTGTGTGTGTGTGGGGAGAGGAGTGGGTGCTAATCCAGTCATTTTCAGATTTTAGCTAAACTACTCAATTTGACCCAGTGTGCTGGAATGAAAGCACAACTTTTTATATTCCATTGTTTTATGAGTGTGCAGACTCAGGGAGCCAAACTCTTTCAGGAGGGAGAGAGAAAGCAGAAAAGAAAAGGGAGCGTGTGTACATATGAGTGGGAGGTTTGCAATGCTACAGCGAGAAAGAGAAAGCTAGAACTTAAACTTCTTCCATTACTTTGGGTCTAATTTATCAGCTCAAAAGCACAAAAAGACAGCACCTTAATAAGAGGAGACAGACAGTAAACAGGGCAGAGAGTGTGTTTTTAAAGACTCTTAACCTTAAATGTCTTTGAGATGTTATCTAGACGCCTGGGGAAAGACCCCATTTGTCTGTATGCCCATTGGGGTAAAAACAGAAACAGATACATAGAAGGGTGACTCTGGCTTGGAGGCTCTCGGGCTGCAGCAGTGGAGCTGCTCGGGCTCTTCTTTGTGTCTAAGTGGATCCAGATGCAGCAAGCATAGCAGGCCTCCTCTTATAGCGCTATGAAGAGGAGCTTAACACAACACAAAGGGACAGGACAGCATACCAGTACTGTATGGTCTGGACTGGTGAGGGGCAAAAAGCAAACCAGACAATAATGTAAGTGGTCAGACGATGCATTAGTGGAAAGGATTTTATTAATTCCTGCTCAAATCAAATTTTTAAAATATTTTACAAAATATAGATCTCTAGATACAGGGACACTGTCAGCAAAATCAACCTCAAATAAGGCCTTTCTCAAGAGGAAGGCAAATGCCCTCAAATCATGCCCCCATTTTATCCTGTAATCTGCATGGGGAGGCTCTCTGACCGAGAGGGCCCATAAATGGCTGAAATTTTTACAAAAACCCAGAGCTGGCATCCTAGGTAGCAGGTTGTCTGCAGAGAAAACAACAGCTGCGTCTGGAGCTGGGGCTGCCTGCTCAGGCATGGAGAGGGGAACAGGGGGTGTTTTTTTCTGTATGTGAGTGTGTGTGGACCCGGGTGGCGAAGAACTGCCACTCTGCATTCCTAACCCAAGTTGGAGGTTCTCGGCATGCGTGAGTATTGTGTGTACTGTATGTGTGTGTGTACAATGAAGGGATAACCAGCAAAAAGAAGAAAAGGAAGTGCTCATGCTTGTGGTCTCACTGTTCTGACTGGAAGACGACAATGAATGCCCTCATAACTAACATTAAAACAAGCCAACCTAATTTTAAGCAATGTATCAGTATAGAAAATCTGACTTAGTGACTGATACACAAGTGTCCAGCACACACAAGGACATTTCAGTAGATCATTTTCTTGTCAGAAACTGGGCTATCGCAAGCCCAGATTTCATAACATATACTGTTGCAGACAGTGAAGTGAATCCAAATAACAAAAACCAGGGTGAGAGTCAAAGACTCACCAGGACTGTTTGTCCTAAACCGACATGCTTACACTTTCAATTGTTCTGTGCAAAACACTGTGTACCTTACGTACATGGAAAAAACTTTGGTTTAAGCTGTTGTCTCTGCCTTCATGATTTCGTGGGAGTTTTTAACCCTTCATAAACTTCTTTACAAGCTGCTGAAATTTCTCAATTTTAGCATTTCATAAAAGCAATAAAATTCATTTTAAAGATTTCAAAATTTTCTGGCTTAAATGTAAGATATAACAACTGTGTCAGATATGGTGCATTGCTATTATGTTACATCAATGCAAGAACATATATGAGACAGACATCAGGAAAATGTACTTTACATTTAAAGCTATAGTGCGTAACTTCTACATGTCCGTAAAGCCACTATTAGAGGAGATGACACAATGCCGATTAAGCCGATCGGCTCCTCTAACATCTCGTGGTATTTTTCAATATATATCATTTTTAGTTTGCGTGTCGACCGGCAACATTCCCGTGCTGGCGCACAGGAAATGCCGCGTTTTACCTCACAACAAGAAGGGAGGGGGAGGAAGAGCGGAGAGTGTCTCATAGCAAGAGGTAGAGCGCAGGTAGAAAGAGAAAGCAACATGGCAGAGAACCCAAAGAAGCGGCCGAGACACGGTTCAGAAGTGGATCCTACCACAAAGAAAAAGCCTGGACGTTCAGCTGAAGGTCTATTAGCAAAGAAGGAAAGTAACCGATGGAGAAGGCAAACAAGGATTTGTACTGGCGTTGCTTTTCCTCGGTGGAGAGCCCTGAAGGAAGAAATTGGGCTGAGGGCAGACACGGATGTTGCCTTGCTGCTGTTGGATAAGTAAGTGACTTGGTTTATAATTATATCATGAGTAGCATGTGTTGCTGTTACATGTACTGGACCTAGTACTTTATTATTTTCTTGGAAATGGTGATATGAACGTAATGTAATGTTAGCAGCCTGGTGTTCGCTACGTTGCGTAGCGTTGTGTACACAGTGTGAGGCGAGTGTTACTCTGTGTACATGGAAGTGCTCATTTGTTGTAATAACGCATTATCCGCTGGGGGGGGCGACAGAAGTTACGCACTATAGCTTTAACTTATATGTGTACACCATGTTTTCATGAATGAAATTTATATACCCCACATATATAGCAAAAACATGTAGCTTATATATTCAAGTTTTTTACATGTAAAATTAGCTTTAAAAGGATGTGACATACATAGATCCCATTACCTACACATGGAAATATGTCATATATGCATATAATATGGTGGACATGTATGTTTGTATTATTATGTATTTGTATATTAATCAAATCAAATCAACTTTACTGATCCTTTCCAGGAAATTGATTTGTTGCTGCAGCAACGCCACAACAACATGCAACCAAAAAGACAACACAATACTTGTTCAATGCACCACAGAAAAAAATCACTAAGAAAATACTAAAATACCAGGCACGGTAGTTTAAAGTAATTGGGGTCGGCAGATGTTAGATCTAAGCCTTCTCAAAAAGTAAAGTCGGCTCTGACCCCTCTTGTGCACCGCCTCCATGTGACCACTCCAGTCCAGCCTGTCACATTTGTACATATATGTTCTATGTATAAATAATCATATATGTGACATAAATGTCAAAAAATGGGTCGCGGGTCAATTCTGAATGGACCGCAAATGACTCGCAAATGTGTCAACTTTGCAAAAAACACACTTTATACTGAAGTACAGTGAATTTCTGGTACAGAGCTTTTGATATGCTGTTTCTTGCCATACATTGAGTGACTAAAGGACAGCTACTTGACAGAGACAGAAAACTACCTCAACCATATGGCCAAATGCAAGTTTGATGCTGAGTATATTAAATTGTGTGGACCGTAAATTAATGACTTAGGAGAAATCTGGACCCCGTGGCTGCACCAGTTGGGAACCACTGATATATGGAATTCAATATATGTACATATATTACATTTCCGTAAGGGATAAATGGCTGTTGTAAACTCAGCTCTGAGAGAACAGTCTACAATATGAGTGGAAAGTGCATCTGCAAATTTTCAAAATAAAGATTTGCCCTTCTGAAACTCAAAAAAAGAAATGTATGGTGCATAGTTTAAAATTTTATGGACTAACCAAGGACAGGTATCTTAGTGTACGAATCATTTCATGCACACCAACTACATTTGTTTTGTCACACTGCAGCTATCAACAGGCTGCAGCTTGAAAGCAAACACAGGGTGGCTAAATATCAACAGTCCATAACATAACATGAAAAGAGGCCAACCCTGTCGTACATGACAGAAATAGTTGAGGATAGCAGTTAACTATTAAAAAATGAACAACACAGACCCAAGTAACTATATAGCTTAAAACAATGTGCTTATACTCTCAACCTCTACCCTATGAAAGCTGATATACTGTTACTAATGCTTGCTGCTTATGTTCTGTTCACTTATAATTCAATTTAGCCCATTGCTCATTTTTGCTATTGTTGTCCATGTCTATAAAATGCTCTGTGAAATGTAAAATCCTCTCAATAAAAACCTTGAACGAGCCCAAGACAAAGAAACAGAGACAACAGGAAGGAGAGAGCGACAAAAAGAAGAAGGGAGAAAAAGAAAAGAAAGAAAGGAAAGGGGGAATGAAAGGGGGAATGAAGGGAGGGAGGGGGATTGCACCAGTTATTTGAGGGAGGAATGCACAAGAGGTCACATTCTTCACTCCACTGCTGCGGCTTGCCCTGTGTTCAACTCCCTCTCTCTCTCTCTCCATTTTTCCCTGTGTAAAACAGGCGATATTACTCAACACACCTCTGGTGCAACAGATTACACACAAGTGATTCACTAGAAAACAGAGCGGACCTGCTCAAGAGGCAGAGGATGAAGAAGAGGCTGTAAGCCGGAAATCTATTGATATGTTCATACTCATGATCAGATAAGTTACTACATAATAGGCCTTGTTCATGAACAGCATTTTGACATGTCACAGTAGAGAGGACACAGGTGTGATTAATAAAATTAACAACAGCTGAATTCCATTTAGCTGTTTCAGTTTCAGGGTCTTGGTAATGTGCACACTGGATCACTGTCACAGCTAACTGGGACGTTTGGATAAAACAGGGCCTTTGTTGTTGGTAACACCTGTGCTTTACCTACTATGGCAAACCAAAATGTCTCCTGTGGACTATGCTATTAACAGCAGGAACAAGAATTATCTTTTATCAATGTAAAATACTGCAGACAGACACCTTGTATACAGGCATCTTTCCATTCCAGTCTTTGCCTACAATGTTCTGAAAACCTAGCACAATTCAACAGAAATACGGGTGATGTTAAATCTCCTCATCTCAGACTGTGAGATCTGACTAAACCTAAATTGTCATTAATCCAGGTCTTAAATCATCATTACTGTGCCTCCTACTGTAAACCACTCCTGTGTAGACAAGACTGTAATTAGACAAAGTAGATTAATCTGGTTCTGGTTTGCTGTGGGAAATGCGTGGTCATATGTGTCTTTGAGGTGAACTGACTCGACTCTATCATTCAGACTTGTACCACTACAGAGCTGGACGTGACAAAATGCTGTATATTTGCCTTGCTTTGTCTGACTTTTTTGCACCAGCATATTAATATCCCGAATTCAGGCCTTGTGGATCTCGATTACAAGAGTGAAAAACAGGGAACTTGCCAGGCACAGACTACCTTGATTGATAAACACAGCTGTTTTGACTAGTCATCAGCTGGGGTGGTAATAAAGTGGAGTCCTTTCCAGGTGGTCAAAACTTGATGAGAGGGGAAAACACTTACTAATTAACAGGGTGTCATCCGGCAAGGGACAAATGTGTCTCTCTCTCACACACTCACACTCACACACTTTTTCTGACACATTTAGACATCATTGCTAAATTTTGCAGGAAAACTAGTCAACTTATCAACCAAACTACACCTGGCAACAGTATCATCGCACAAAGAGAAGCTTACATCTACTGCTAGCTCACTCGCACTTCTGAGCTAGCTAACATTACAGCTCAGCCAAGAGGACGCCATTAATGTTTACATCTCGTGTTGTCATAAGCCATAGCTTCTCCTCCATGAGTAGATGCACACTTTCTTTGATGTGATGCAGTTGGCAGGTGTAGTTTGGTAGAAAGAAATCAGTTTCTCCATGAAAATGCGCACAACAAGGTCTGTGGATTATCTTTAGTAACTGGGTCATGATTCCTGGAAAGAGACATTGCTGTTGAGTTTTTCAGATGTATTTTTAGCGCTTTGAGCACCACAAGCCAAGTGCCATCTAGTTCCATTATATTCAAGAGAAGGCAGACATCTCTATGGCTGATATCTCCAACACTCTGCAGCTCACACTAAAACAATCTAGATTAATAATCGGCACTACAGGTGAGAGGAAAAATATGTGGTTTTGATTTTGAGGAGAACTGTCTCTTTAAGTAGTAAACAGATTAGGTAAGGGATAAGTCCTTTTACTTGCACAGGGTCTGTGTGTGCGTGTGTGTGCGTGTGTGTCTGAGAGTGTGTGCCCATTAGACTGGAGACATGGCCAGCCACGGCGAAGGACAAGCCACCAGGGGCCTAACAGCTGGCCTGAATGAGCATTACTACGAGGCGCCTGCTGCGTGGGTATGTACGTGGGTGTGCACGCATGCACCCGCACTCACACATACACAGACACAGACCCCCTCCTCCTGTCCTCAGAACCCACAGGGATCATGGGAGGAGATTTGGTGTATAGACTGTATGGATTCCTTGAGTTCCAGCCAAGAAAGAGCCAGACAGGCTAAAAGAGAAATGGATTCACTTACTGCGTAAACGCAGAATGCAGCTGCTGCAGGAAAAACACACACACACAGAAGTCAAATGATGTCACTGAAAGGCTACATGAGAAGGGGAGGAGTTAGACTGTCTAACTTTGGCCCAAATTACAATTTTTAGAAGTACATCAACCGAAATCACTTAAAAATTAAAGCCTCTTCATATGTAATTATTCACTATCAAGAAACATTAACCTGTTGCACAAGATGAGCTAGATATTAACATGACATTGTATATCGCTGTCGTGTTTACAAGGCTGGCCTCAAATATATATTTAAATGCTGCCATAATCTTCTTAGCTAGTGGTAAGTGTGATTATTAGATAGAGAGAGAGAGACAGCAGATAGTGAGAGGAGAAAGATGGGGTGCTAACACACAACAAGGATGCCTAGCCAAACTTGAACCGGGAATGTTGTGGGGCATGGATGGCAAATAAAGACCATGAACAAGCGGGGTGTCATCTTCCTTCAGCCGCACATTATAATGTGCCTTGAACATACTTAAAGCTTTACCAGTCTAGCCTTCAGGCGTCAAACAGGGAAGAATTGTGGGGTGAAGCCTGTGAGTAAAAAGAGAAGCCCTGTAGTGCCCATACTGAAACCCATCCAAGCAAGAAGCAACATGCCAGAGGTCTACATTTTCTGTAACCTAACTCGTCTGGCTGCTGACCACAGGTTGGCACTGTTCTCCGTTTGTTGTCTACAAATGCAAGTTGGCTGTAGTCACAATTTCAAACAATGAGGGCAATCAGTAGCCAATCACATGCCAAAACCACTGTCTGTTAAATCCTTACACTGTTTCCAGCTGTTGTTGTTTTCCTGTGGTCCAGCAGTTTTGTGGGGATTTACAACTAATAGGTTAAGCTTCATACAGAGGTGCATTTTAATGAAATGCAAATGACTGAATAAACAGAGGAATAAACAGAAACTGCTCTCTTGAAATTTCATAATGATGTAGTACCTTGCTGCATAATTTGCATTAAAAGGTGCACTACGTTCCTTCAGTGGTGAACTTGGTCAAAGACAGCCTCCCTCTTTCATTACTCCAACCACCTTCTTGAAAAGGTCAGTGTTATGATATCTGTGCATATCCAAAAACCTGTTGATATCCAAGTATTTCCCAGTGTTTAAAAGAAGGTGTGTTTCTCCTTCTGATCGCAAAATGTGGGCTTATCTATTAGGTGTGCATCTCTAACCTGTTGGCGAGCTGGTTTGTGTACAATGCATCCATGAGGACCAACAGAGCTGACTAGTATCAGGCAAGATGCACTGTGTTGCAAACTGTGGTAAAAAAAAAAAAAAACCCAGCTGAGACATATTCTGAATGCTCTGTGCACATGTTGTTGAATGCTCCTAAAACTCACCTGCATATCCCAGATATCTTAATTAGAAAATACTGCATTGGGAATAAGGCCTTATTTGGAATACCCAAATGGAGTATGCTGTGAACATGACCTGTATCAAATTTGTAATATGGTCATATTAGAAATAAAAGTGGAACATTAGTGTGCATGTAAACGTATTTAATGTCTTCTCTAGCTAAGCCTGACCACACACACAAAAATGGCACAAAAACAATACTGTGATATGGCTCTTTGTGGGTTTTAAACTTTCACTGGATCTAACAGCTTATATTTTAATAACTCAATGTCTAATTTTCAATGTGTGCATGTGTGCTTCACATTAAAAGCCTTTTATTGCTTTACTGGTGAAATGCATTTTACAAGAAGCAGCAACAGTGCTAGCAGCTGCATTAGTAACATGGCAAATAAGAGCTGATTAAACCTGCTGTTGGATTAAAGTTGGAGCAAAAATATGCGGGAGAAGAAATCTTAATATGTTTTTGTTGTGGGACTGCATCTCTGGGACATTGTTATCTCCGAACGCTTAACGGAAAACACCCACAAAAATAACACTGAATAAATAAGCTCTGATAATACCATGCTATCACGTTCTCTATGAGAAACTATAGATTAGGTGAAAGCAAAGGGGCTTAATGAGGACACATATACTTACAAGAAGTATTCTTTTGGAATGGAAATGGTATCTAGGTCACAACTGATATGTACCCCATTACAACACACTAACCCCATGAACAAATGTAACCACCAGGGAGCAAGTATCCCTTTAACTATCAAATGTGGGCACAGGAATTACTGAGCTACCTCAAAATCAGACAACATTGTTGTGATCCTCTTTCCTTTGAACCCTCCAACCTCCAAATCCCACTCTGCTTTCCTCTTTCCTCAGTCAGCCCTTTTCAGGGAATGGCAGGAAAACATATGAGAGGCATCAGTCCTTCGTTGAATACTTTTACACAGCAAGTCCACTTCCTGCATACTAAAATTAAAGGAGGAAGGAGGGAGGCGCAGATTTGACGAACAAATTTCACTTTAGTGAGTGTAATAACAGAATCTCTGACTAAAGCAAAGCTTATTCTGACACTGATCAGGGTTAGACCATCATAGCCAAAATTAGCACTGGTGTGGCAGGGACAACGTGCAGTCGAACGTGTACAGATATAGTAATAATGGGTGACAAAGGAGAAATAAGTGTTTGATCATCAGCAATGACCGCAGCTGAACACACGTTGTCAAACCAAGATCTATTTTTGTATCTACAAGTAAACATTATACACAAGAGACATTTAGACTACAAAGCAGCGATCAAGTACGCTCTTCTGCTGTGCTCAGACCTGTTTCTTAAACAGGCCTGGTAACCTACTGCAGCTTGTAATCTAGTCCATGATTCATCGACTTTCATGGTCAACTTGGGGAGATACTCAGTTATCTAAACCACACACAGAGAAAAAAAAACCCTGGAAATACAGTGTGAGTTATGGTTCCAGAAATTTACTACCCTGCAAGATCCCTAAGATCTGTGCTAGCTAGCCAGTGAGATCATACCTCCCCACTGTACAGTACACAGAGATGCCAAGAACAGAGACAGGTCTTTGCTTGCCCTTCACTGCCTCCGTCTCTCTCACAGGCAGCTGCATGCAGAGGTCTCAACCTGCCTGCTGAGAAGCAGCATGGCGCTGGCTAGCCGAGTGTTAACTAGCTGGGGCTCACCAGGAAGAAGAAAAAAAAAACACATGGATGTAAAATCATGTGTTGATATTGCTCTCATCTTGCACTATGACTCACATCCCCTCTCGCAGTCTAACCTGCTCATCACAGGAGGAAAAGGGGCAGAGAGGGAAAACAAGTCACTGACCCTTTGCCAAATTCAATCCATTTACCGGCAAAGGCTTTCATTCTGTTTTTCTGACCTTCCCTGTCCTGTCCCCCTCTGTGTTATGCAAGACTTAGAGAGTCAGTGGAAAGTATTCCTGCCAAGGCATTCACAGCCCTACAGACACATTTGGTAAACTTATCAGTAAGCTGGATGCATGGCATGCATCCGGTTCAATGGCAAGTGATCATTTTAAAACGTCAAAACAGTTTAGCTCTATCTCTCAACTGATGCATTTGTTTTCCTGAACTGGGGGCAATTTTATATGAGAAACTGTCCTGCACTGATAAATATATATATTCTGTTTACCTCCCAATACTTTTTCCACTTATGTCTGGAGGTAGCAATGTTAAAACTCACCCCTAGATCTTGTCATTTTATTGCCTTCACCTCCCTCTGAGTCAAAATCAAAGCTGAGGCAGTTCATTAAAAGACCAAGCCAAACAAAAAACATCTATTAGGTTTTTTGTTTTGATTTATGATAGAGATTAGTACAAACCTCCCTGCACCTTGGTTATACTGTGTTGTGCTGTTCTTGGCAATATATTAAGACATAAACCACCATGAAGGCACTTTCATACGCCAAAACTAGTAAATAACAAACCATTGACTCTAAAAACAAAAGTGAAGTAACCAATGATGTCACCACTGGTTTTATGGGTCATGATTGAAGCTACATAAGACTGCTTTCTGCCATGCTTCCTGCTTACTGCCATGCTTGTTTTAAAGATTGTCATTTGATGTGGCATTAAAAAGAACAAAAGCCTCTAACCAGGAAGGTAAACAAGGAAACAGATGCGCTGCTTTATAGGGTCACAGACTGAAAAATACAAAAGCCAGAAAAGAAACATCACCAGGTAAAACAAGTGTGATACAGTGGATGCTGGGTCATTGCTTTGCAAAGCATGGTGAGGCCCTGTGCCAGCAGCAGGCTAGGCTTCCCCAGAGGCAGAAGAGGCTCCCTGAGGAGTGCAGCATGGGTGGGATTAGCTCATTCAGACAGGGCCATATTGCGGGTCTATCTGTGGCTGCCATGTCTGTCCAAAATTATCCATTAACAATTATAGGTATCCTTTTCTCTGGCAGCCATGTTAACTAAACATGCACTGTGGGATCATTTGAATATATAGGGCAAATAGTTCTTACTAGAGATTCACCAGCTTCTCCGCTGTGATTATTTGCTGCTTTTCTGTGTCTTATACAATAGTAAACAGACTATCCTCTTATTTGGGATGTTGGTCAGACAAAAAAGTCAAGATATCGTCTTGACTCTAGTAACTATTTATGGAAAATTTTGACTATCCACTGACATTTCATTAACAAGACAACAAACTGATTTACTTACAAAACAATCTACAGATGAATCGATAATGCAAGTACCTGGTAATTGTTAGCTGCAGCCTAATTTCAGACACAACCTGTATGTTCGCTGCCACATCCAGAATATCTTACAGCATTCTGTAGCACACACTCCACACCATCCTGTACAAACACAGGAGGAGGAACAACTGTTGAGCTCTGCCACATTACACATTACAGGAGGTATTCCTTAATGATTGTTTCTGACTTAGTAGATTTAAAAGGGCAAGGGGAAGGATGGGAGCAGACTTATCTTTTACTATGTGCCTTTTGCTTAAAGCTGTCCCACAGCATCCTCTGTCCATATCATTAGTTACACAGAGAATAGCCTGAGTGCACTTTCCCCTACAAGACTGCTGTAATTCTCTGTGATAGGAAGTTGTGAGTAGCCCATACATCTTTAAAAATGGAGTGTATTACCATAATGTTATATTAGTCCATCTATAATGCTTCAATCTATAATATTGCCTTGTATCGTCAGTGGAATTTTTGAAATAATAAACTTCTAAAATTGCACTCTCAGTGTAAATGAAACAGATAATAGAAGCTCTGAACATACAAACAAAAAGCTTTTTCAAACTTTTTAAAATATATTTGGTGGCAAGAGCATACCACTCTCTTATCATGGTAAAAGTCCCAGTAAACATACACTATATTAATAAATGTTACGATAGCTGCATCAGCAGCTAGATACTGCCAGATGAAAACTGTAAATGTACTCACAAGTCAATGGGGAAAAAAATCCAACACAGAAGTTACTTCTGTTAACATTTACTGTTATAACAGCAAATATAAATCAAAGGCAGATAGTATTCATATCAACATCCTATCTTTTTTTTTTTAAATAACAGGCTTCACAAAAGTATAGAGTTGGGGTTTAGTTACTTTGAACTGGTGCCAGAGACTAGTAAGTCTATCAGTGTGCCAGTGTGTTCAAAACATTTGAAACAACGTGACAATGGATGTACCAGTGTAGGACGCTGATATAGAGTCTGTATGGCCCTCACTGCACCGTCACATTGAGTGTAACTCATTTGTATATCATTTTACTATGCCAGAGATACCAAGTGACCCAATCTAGCACTATAACAGGTTGCAGTTTACCGTTCATTACATGCTTGATTAAAGGCCGCCTTGCCAGCAGCAGTAAGTCGTGTGTTGTTGTGCAGCATTACAAAATGAAGCACACTCAGACAGCCAATCACACAACTAATGGTACAGATTCATTATACCATCTCTAGGCTCACTCTGTGTCAAATTTTATGGCAAAACATTGTTTTATGAGCTGCTTGAATTATTAATGTGTGGTAAATTTAATTGTAAGCTGTTAAAATGTATTATTGCATGCTGTGAAATGAACAGCACTTTCACTCCTTCAGGTTATGCAAGCAAGTCTTATATTCATCTGGCAAGCTGCATTCTCGATGATGCAACCTCAGTAGCATTGAGGCTATATGTAAACTGTTGCCATTTCTAATTACACATCCTAAGATCTTCTGCATCTTGGACTCTGGTGTTTTCACAACAGTGAATAACATTCACTTTGTTCCCTATACATTCTGTGGTCAAGCCAGTGTACTTGTTTTCGCTATGTAATTTGCATTGTTGAAAAGTAATGCTGCACACAGACTAGAACAGGGTGTCTCAACATTTGATCATTGGCATGTGGGGGCACATGATGCTTGAAACAAACAATTTATAGCATTAAACAAACTGTTAACATTTTGATGAATTTGCAGTCGATGAAAAGTAACCTTAGAGGAAATATTTTTCTTACCATGCACAGCAAAAACGTTACAGGGTTGGGTCCCATGGCGTGACGACTCTCTCTTCCCACCCTTGATGAAGGCCGGCAGACTAGGTCTCCTCTGGTCCCCTACAAACTTCCCCGGCTGCTGCCCCATAAGGGCAGGGTGCCAGGCCGCAGCCCGGACTCTCCAAGCTGAACTCAGTTGCTCACCGTCCAACAGTTGGCCACCAGGCTGGGAGGGGATTGGGAGAAGACAGGAACCCCTTTCCCTGGCTCAGCCTGTCCTCTCCTGGAGTACGGGTGATACAGGTCACCTATGCAGATCCGTGTTACTCCAGTATGTCTCTGTTTATCATGCATTAATGGATCCTGAGTGTTTCAGAGGTCAAAGAAAGGAAGTTCAAAGTAATCTGGAGGAGGGAAACAAACAAGAATCACTGATGAAATCATCAATAGTGATATGATTGCATTAAAACAGCTTTAAAACTATTCGAATTATCCTGAAATTTAAACTGCAAACACCCTCACACTAGTGTAGTAAGGGTTAAGCATGTGCATCCAAATGCTTTTCTATGCCAAATAATCTACTTTATGCTAAACTTGCTATAAGTATGCTCTTCCTTGATTTTCAACAGTCCTAAACCTATATTACCTGTGCTTCCTTTGGTATACAACCACACTTCCTTGTTATATCTAGGATGACTTATACACCCACTGGATTTCCTCTTTTTAATGCCATTCAAGCTAACCTGCAGGCTACACACATGACTATCAGGAAATTAAGTGTTGACAATAGCAAAGTACTCAATACAAAAATAATCATCAAATCATCTAGAACATACATAATTGCACAGCAAAGAGATCACTGAACTGCAGCAGAGCATTAATAAGTGTTATGCTATTGTTCCTGTGCAACTTTTTCTTGCATCAGCAATGTCAAAAACATCAAATCACAGCCATGGGCTATAAAGTTAAAATGACACACTTCTATCACACAACGCAAACTTGCACTATAACAGTTAGTTACAAACTTATGGGGGGATAACAAGTGACTGGAAACTTACATTGAAATATGTATTTAGTTGGTAAGCTGGCGACCTCAAGCTAATGTTGAAGGTAGCCATGGAGGCTAACTAACGTTAGCTGGTGGTATGCAGCGCGAGACCCTTAACTGCACATCGAGCACTCAACAGTTGGTTCTTCCTGGGTCGCCGTTAACACGCTGTGTCATAAACGTCGGACAAGTGCACTCAAACGTCCCCAAAAAACACCACAGTTCACAGCTTTGCAGCTGGTCTCCCCAAAGCCAGAGTGTTCAGTTTGTTTCAAACTTCCGTGTCCAGTCTTCGGAGTTTCTTCCCCCTGTGGTACCCGACTACAGAAGACACTTCAATCAAGGAGGTGAAGAGAAATCGAGGAAACTCTGCCGGCCACAGACCGACGACTCTTTCTGCCAGCCCAACCCTCCGCTTACACTCGCCGAGCTCTTCGTTGCCGTCCCCTCGGTTCGCGTACTTATTCATCGCTCTCACGTGAAAATCTCAGCAGTAAACTTTGGTCGAGGAGTAGTGGTGTCGCTGGTGCCGCCATACTTCCATAAGCAAGGTGGTTTACAGAAAAATGTGGGTGGGGCGACGTGTGACGTAGCGTGCGTGCGTGGGCTAGTACAGAGGGACCGGAGCAAAGGTTTTATTATGCTGGGAGTGCAGGAGGACATAACACCTCCAACTCCACTGAGAAGGCATATTCAAGGAGCATAAACTGAAGGAAAACCTACCATAACCTACTTTCCAAACCACTTTTACTTTATATAATGTACTGGCTTCAAAGATGTGTCAGTTACAAGATGATATAGTATAAAAAATCCTGAAATGGACATCCTATGTGATGACAAAATTGGAAAGTACCTTAAGTGTTTTTCCTGAGCTGCAGACTGATACTGATAATAAACCAATATAATCCAAATATTTGGTTGGCCTCATCACTTTCACCAGCTCAGCTTTTAATAGTAATAAGTCAGTATTGACAGTCTTATTCAATAAAAAAGTAAACATTTTATGAGGATTTAAAGGGACAGTTCATCCCAAAATCAAAACTACATATTTTTCCTCTTACCTGTGCACTATTTATCAGTCTACATTGTTCGGCTGTGACATGCCAAGTGTTAGAGATATAAGCCGTAGAGATGTCTGCCTTCTCTCGAATATAAAGGAACCAGATGACACTCGGCTTGTGGTGCTCAAAGTGTCAAAAACATACATTTGAAAAACTCACAGCAATGTCTCTTTTTTTTACGAGAAGTTTCATGTAGGAACTATTTCCTTTCTGCCAAACTACACCCGCCAACTGTATCACTGCGCTGGGAGAAGCGTGCAACTACTGCTAGCTCACCTAGCACCACTGAGCCAGCTAATGTTACAGCTCATCTGAGGTGGACGCCATTAATGTTTACATCTTGTGCTGTGCTAAGCACCAGCTTCTCCTCCATGACTAGATGCATGCTTCCTGCGGCTTGATGATATGGTTGGGGGGGGTGTGGTTTGGTAGAAAGAACATAGTTCCTACATGAAACTGCTCAAAACAAAGTCTGTGGACTATCTTAAGTAACCAGGTCATAATTTCTTGAAAGAGACATCACCACTGAGTTTCCAAAGTATTTTTTTTGGCACTTTGAGCACCACAAGCTGAGTGCCATCTAGTTGCATTATATTTGAGAGAAGGCAGACATCTCTAGAGCTGATATCTCCAACACTCTTCAACTCCCACCAAAACAATCTAGATTAATAAACAGCACTACAGGTGAGAGGAAAAATATGTATTTCTGATTTGGGGGTGAACTGTCCCTTTAAGTCTCCAGACATCTTTTCCTTTCTGTTTCTTCATTATTCAACACAACACACCACACTGACAAGTACTGGATATTTATAGAAAATGTATTGCATACAACAGTTTTTGTATATAACCACATATATCAAAAGTGTTCCACTATACCTCTGTACAATGTAAGAACAGCTTCTCTAGTGATTTCTAAATGCTGCAGAATCATCAAACAATAGTCAGCAGTCTTGTTACATCAAATACATTTGAAGCCGTACAACAGTAAGGTCACAAAAGGAAGGGTTCTATGAAAAAGTCCAGTTCAGTCCTCGGATGGGCGATCACTTCCTGACGTAGCTGCTTGATGTGATCTTGTGTTTGTGACAATGTCACAGTTAGGATTTGTGCACTTTAACCTTCCTGTTCAAGCAGCTTCTGTTGTGTCAACATCACAATCTCCTCCATCACTTCTGGCTTCAAGATGTCCTTGACCTACAGAGACATAAAGCAGAGAATTATGGATCAATCACGGCGAGAAAAACATCATATGGATCATGGTGAACAATATTTTCATAGCACAGCCTTTATTAACAAAATGTAACAAAAACAAACCAGCCGAAATTATGCATACTGCACAATTACTCTCCCGTTTTTGAATGCAGTAATTCCTTCAATGATCTTAGCATTATGGTAAGCATATTTAGTTTTGTTTTTTGTTACTGAGAAAAAATATAAAACTTCTTTAGGAGTTATGTGTTCTTCAGTGTACTATGGGTTGCAGCTTAAGAGGAGACTCCCCATGAACCCATAAAACTGTGCAGATGCGTTAACAACATTATGGTGATAGCATATTTGCTAACAAACTGATATTATATAAGTGCAATATTTACGAGAAGCATTTGTGAATAAGTCATCAGTTCCCCGCCCAAAAGAGCAATGAAATCAACCACATCTTAAGAACAACAGTCAAAGTTGAGATCTGCAATCAATTGTTGCAGTAGGTTCTCAATGTGGCCACCAGATCGCACAATACATCACAGAAAAGGTCCACTTTTTTATTGTGCTATCTTTTCATTGCCATCATTTTAAAAATAAGAGGCAGAGGGTGCAATTCAGAAACAATCACGTAATGTTGAAAGCTGAAATAAGTGACTGTCATTAGAGTCACTTTTTTCTGATTGCTTCCTACCTGGTGTTGAACTGAAGATTCGTAGCAATAGAGAACACTGGTGTCATACAAAAGGACCTTGTGTGCAGCCAAAGCCAGTAGGCAGTTTCTCAACCGTGAAATCACCTCTCGATCTGACAGACTAACAGGCTGAAGGGACAGAGACAAGACACAAACAAGTTCAATATATATACATGGAAAAACAGTTTGGATGCAGTAGATTAAAATTCATAAAAAAGAAGTGTCTCCTTTCTCTCGCAGGACCAGGTAAACTGTTAACTTCTTAATTTAAATCCAAGTTTGTATTCATTGCTATGATGACTTGTGAAACTACAAAACAATGATCTTTGTGTGTTTCTTTTCCCACCTCCAGGCTGGTGTAGAAGCCCCCAGCCTCCACTTCCTGTTGTTCCGGTGTGGGATACAACCACACGAAGCCGTTATTCCCGAGGATGATGGATGCACCACATGGCAGGTTGTGGAAATGTGTTTTCTGCCTCTTGATCAGAGAAGGAGAAAGCTGTACCAGCACTCCTTGACCCAACTGATGGTCCAAGAAAGTAGAAACAGGATATTAGATCAAATAAGGAAGAAGAAAAGTATTAATAGGGAAAAAAAGTAAAACTACAATTTGTAATGCAAAAATCATAGTACATATCAAGGTGCAAAATCACTGTGGTATTCTGTCTGTGATATAGAAATGATTAATTATACTGCTTTACGCCTTGCTTTAATTGTACAGGTCTTATTTTCATAACTCCCTGTATTCATTTGACCATTTACAATTGTTTTACCTCTTTACTTTAATTGGTGAATCTCACCAGAGTACAGAGGAGACAGCAATGACAAGTGGAAGATCTCTAAGTAGTCACCCATTTGGCACTCATGTAACATATTTAAACATTCATTATCATCTCCAAATAAAGGTGTAACTACCTGCTGAGTGAATCACTTCCTGTTTATAGAAATGTGTCTTTGATGTTTGTTTTATTTAATGAATTTGTACTCAATTGTCTATTGCTTGTTAGACTTGTGACATTGTTGAAAAAGAGAGATACACAGAAGTGTCTACATTCCCAAAATGTGCATATTACGGGAGTTCCAAAGTTTGCAAGCCGCATCTGTGATAGCACTGTCCACCCACAAGTTTGTGCTTGCCTTTTGTTTACATTCTGGTTTGTTTGATTGAACCACAAACAGTGAGTCATAAAGCAAACTGAAGCATTATTTAGTGGTAGCATCACAGCTGTACTCTGCACTTGTCACTGTGTACACTAGCACTGTTAACTTACTTTTCCATACTTTAAACTACGGGTGTGCAAGGATAGGGCTCCATCTGCGAACACAGACTGCACCTCTGCCTAAAAGCACAGGAAAAGAGCAACAAGAGCATTATGAGTGAGAATAATAAGATGGTGTAGCCTATTAGATATTAAATATTGTAATAAAAATGTGGGTTACACTGATGAGATCGCCCTCCTGAAGGTATTCTCTCATGGTGAGCTCATCTTCTGCTGACCGTCTCCTCTAGAAGAGAAAATCAAACACAGATTTTAAGCAATAAATCAAAGTTGACAAGACAAACTTCCCTGTCCAAACCCATTTCCCCTATCCTTTAGGTTAATGCTAGTTCGGCTAACAGTGTAATACACAGAATATTTCTCCCAGTAAATCCCGTTTCCTAGTATCTCACCAGCTCTCCACCAGGCAGATTGACAGAAGACAACAAGAGGACAGAATCCAGCCGGGAGTTGGTCTCCACCTTCCACCGTTTCTGTTGTACCTATACATATAACAAACAAAAAAACATGATAAGATGTCTTAAAAGCCAAATAAAAACAGCATGTTCCAACATTATATTTTTAGGGAAGACAGACATCCTATATAAGAAGATACATGGCAGCTGTGCCTTACCTCTGTGATTCTGCCAACCACCACATCTCCAACCTCACCGTTAAACCTGCGATTCAAAAACATACCCCATAAATGTAATTACTTAACTTCTGCAAAACCCACAGTAGTTAAAACATGCATGAATCAACTCAGTACAACTAGGCCCAATTGACTTTTTGACTGTAAATGTTTCACTTACCTGGTCTTGAGTGGTCTGACACAGATCAGCTTGTCTACTCTCTGCACCTCTCCAGCAACTGAAGCCGTCAGCTTTTCTTCATCAACATAGGTACCATGACCCCTGGGGATAAATAGTATATACAGATGATAATGAGAAACAAAGCCAAACAGTAACATGCTAAAGAAAATGCTTTATAAATATATATAAAATTATTACACAACCAGCATAGCTGACACTAAACCTTTATAGGGAGGTAACTGCCAGCTAGTGCAGCCAGCATATTATAATAATGATGCTCCTAATGATGCCAATCCAGATTATCAAACGCCTTGTAGTTTATTTCCTTTCATGACAGTATGGTGCGGTCACGATACACAGCAGCAGATAACACCACCAGTTCACTAACCGAATGCCTACCTCATGAAGCCGGTGTCTGATGTGATAACATCGCCGGGGACGACCAGATCTTTTCGGTCAAAAGCAGAAACTGATAAAGACACTGGTTTTTGAATAGTTGGTAATCTCATGTCAGCCGCCATGCTTCCTCTGTTGCTTCTTCTTCTTCCCTCTCTGGCAGTTGGGAAACAACGGTACGTGTTATACCGCCACCTACCGAGGAATGAGTCTGAATGTGTTTCTATCTGACGTTACTTGGAGTTAAAATAGTTTAATGAGTCTAGAAACATGAGAGAAATGGAAAATATTCTGTAGCATTAATCTGTAAACTTTTGAAATCGTCTTCTCAGAGATAGCGCTGTTCTTCTTCTTCTTCTTCTTCTTCTTCTTCTTCTTCTTCTTCTTCTCACTAACGGCGTTAAAGGCGCATTACCGCCACCTGCTGCTTCGAAAGGTGTACCACAGATTTTAATATAGGCTATTATTATTTACTCCTACTATTTAATAATTAAAAAGAAAAACCATGCGACACTTCCTAATGACTTATACAGTACACAAGCCTGTTAGATGCACCATTATCATTTAATGCTCTAGCAATTATCATAACAATAATAGTTATCTTTCTCTTCGCAGTGGGATTTGGAAACGAAGCAAAATTAAAACAATACATCACAAAGTTCATATGTCTGCTCTCGCTTGCTTTATCAGCTTTTTAACGAGGACATGAAGAATTTGCCACACTAACACATTCGTCTTCGGTCATATAATGGCACCATTCAGTGCAAATGTAATTGCATTTAGGAAAGAAAACTCACCCACCAGCTTCCTGTATGTCCTACTCAATCATGAGGCTGCCCTGATTAAGTAGGATCCTGATTAACACTGCCTTCGACACACCCTTTCTCGTCTACACGGCGCCTTATTGCATGAACAACAAACGCCTCCTTCATAATTTTCTGTTGTCTGTGATGACAAAAAAAAGATGAATATGATCAGAATTAAATTTAAATAACTTTAATTTAATTTTTTAAATTTAATTTAGAATAGAAAAAAATGAATAAAAAAAAAGTTGAAGGTGAAGCTTTCAAATTTCCGACAGTCCTCCAACACATCATGTGCAACAAAGGCTTCGGTCAGAAATAAAAACAAGTCTGAGCTTAAAATATTGATATTTCATCAGAATCACTTTATTCTTCATCTTATTCAAAATTTGGCCAAAAATAAACTGTTTGTGCTTACTAACCAGCATTTAGGTGACTTGTGTGAAAATACAAGTTTTGTTTGTTTTTTTTACTCCAGGATTTTGTCTTCACCTTTTAACTCCTAACTTGCAAACATCAAAGGGTAAGTCATAAAAATCTAATAACTAATTTATGGTGGAGGGAAGCTCGTGCATTTTCCGCCTGTCACTTAAGAATAAAAAATAAAATAAAAATATCTGTAGCTTCAGGGAGGATAAATAAAAAAAAAACAAAAAAACAAAAAACGAAGGCACACCCCAGGCACATCTCTGATGATGACGAATTAGGTTTGATACAAATGAAGATGAATAGATAGCAGTCCCTAATGTAAGAATTGCATAATGAAGAACTTTATTCATTATACATTACAGTAGTTGTATTTCTAAATGGAAAGCGGTGCTCTTTATAATCCTCATGTCCTCAGTTTTACATTATTATCAACTTGTTTATAACGGTGATAGATTGATTAGTCTACCAGTAGTGCAGTATAATGTAATATAATGGTAGATGTGTCTTTTCCTTGCATGGTTTCACCACTAGATGTCAGCATCGTGCCACGGTGTCATTAACGCCACCGTGTTTGACCCGTGGTTTCACATAACGGAGTGCTGACGTCACATGTCAACACCACGCAGACGTCTCCGTCGTGGCCAATCAGCGTAGAGCCACACAGACTCTTGTAAAGATGGCGACGGTGAGGCACAGAGGAGTAAAAACTGGACACTGTACCGTTATTAAACGCCACTGGACCAGACACCGTAAAAACTGACAGGGCAGCGGGAGCGAAAGTTAATCGACCCATTAGTCAGCAGCAGCTTCCTGTTTGGTCCTGCGTGACGTCGCTGCGGTCCTGTTCGCTTTTGTTTTCGGTTAGACTTTCGATGCCTTGGATAGCTCGTTAGCTTCAAGTTGGAAAGCGAATGCTAGCCCGGGCTAGCTGTGTAGCTCCATCGGCTGCTGGGAGCTCTGTGTACGGCATTCATGGATTGATAGCCCGAGCAGTGTGAATACACAGCATGTATGTACCTATGTAAAGTTTTAATTCGTACGGGAACAGCGCCCATGGCTCGCTTGGATTAAAAACACTCGAGGAGGAATAAGGGGCACCGACATTGCGACACTGTTTGGAGTGTCGAGGCGGAGTGAGTTTGCCGTCATGTATTTTCTAACCGGCTGGCCCCGGAGGCTGCTTTGTCCGCTGAGGAGTGAAGAGGAGCCCTTCCACATCCAGCCCAGCTCCCAGAGGTTTTACTTCGCCGTGCTATCAGAGACTCAGCTCAGCATCTGGTTCAGTCGGGTAAGTGCAGTCAAACCAGCCGCAGCTTGGCTTCAGTCATGCTCACGAGCTCAGCTGTCCCGATAAAAACAATGCGTGCAGTGCTACTTTGATCCGAGCTATCATCAGTATGTTGCACACAGTATAACTTACACGATTGGCTTTGCGTCTCCAGCTTTATCCGCCATCATTTTAGTTTCAAACGCTTTGCATAACTGCGTGGCAATCTGGCTGGCTGCCCTTCATGTTTATTAAAAAGACAGATATTAAACACAGAGAGCAGCAGTGGTGTTAATGATGATGGGCGATCTGGAGATATGAGTTGGCAATCGGTGCCACCTACACACCTATTACATAGATGACAGGTGACATTGTTACGCACCAAAACAGTTTGTACATCCGTATACGTGTGCTTTCACACAGGCATGCTTGTATCGGAATGGTATTTCACGTGCGGCGTTCCTCCCATTTACTCCCTCATTCATGACAACAGCTTTTCATCCTCTCAGCCGCAGGATCTGAATCTCACCTGATGAATGCTTTGTCAGGCAGAGAGTAAATAGTGTGCACTGGTTGAGATTCTCGGGTACGTTCAGTACTTGTGGTGACATTTTTTATTTTTATCACCCTGCCTCAAAATGCCTCTCAAGTCCAAAGTTTAAGTGACTATCAGGGGAGGATTTCCAATAGTGTTCATAACTAAAACTCACTGACCACGTGTAAACTGGTGGAGTGTCTTAGGTGCAGTCTGTGCTACTGGTGATTTTTTTTCAATTTTAATCAGCCTGCCTCAAGTTCAAAGTTTAAGTTATCTTTCGCTGCAGTGTTTAATAATGTTCAAAACAAATAATCACTGACCGCATGTTGTGGTTTGTTCAGTCAGGCAGCAGCTCAACACGTAGTCAAGATCATTTAGGCTGCCAGAGTTAAATGATTATGTAAACAATTGTGTCAGCATGTCATTTGATCCCTTTATTTCCCCCCACAGCAGTATAATACACAAAAAAATATCACACTGACTTGAAAACAAAGTCGCTCTTTAACAACATCCTGTCTGCTGATCATATTATCTCTAAATGGCCTCCATCTGAAGGCCAGTTTGGACGTACACTATTTTTCTGTTTATTATGACGGTCTTTTTAACAATAGGATCGCTTTTTATAGGAAGTCTTGAGCCAAGGCCTTTACCAGAGTCATGAATTTAACTGATATGACTTCCCATAAGAGAGTATTGTGCTGAAACTGGTTCTGTAACTAAAACTTGAATCCTTCAAAGCACTGTCACATCCAAAACTGCGGCTGAATTGATTCCAGTATGGCTCTGGATGTTGCTTGCCGATTTATTTAACCAGGAAGTTTCACTGAGACTGAAAATATCTTTTACAAGAGAGTCCTGGCTAAGGTAGCAGCCAATCAAAACACATTTAAAATGCAACAAATACAACATATGATACAAAAATCCACAATGAAATTATTCACTATTCACATATAGTGACCTCTCAAGAAAAACAAGCACAGGTCTCTATCATCACATTCTTTATGATGCCTTTAAATTCAATAAAGTGTTTCTAATTTACATTTTTTGAAGATTGTTCCATGTCCAAGGTGCATAGTAAGAGAATGCAGTTTTCCCAATATCTGTTAAAACCCAGCGTATATTAAAAAGCAACCACTTAGAGATGCGTAGCTGGTCACTGCTATAGCTGAGACACACAGAAAGGTGCAGAGGTAGGCGGGAAGTTTGCCCAGTTGCTTTATATATTGCTTTATAGATAAAAAATATACCAGTGCTGTTGTCTGCGAGTGGTCAGTGATGTCCAACTCACCAAGTCATAAAGAATACAGTGATGAGTAAGTGACTTTGTAAGCCAGGGGACTTGTGATGTATAGGAAATGATCAGCAGCACTGTAAGCCAGTGGACTGCAGGGTTGGAAATGAACTTTTTTGTCCCCCTGCCACTGTGGCAGATGAATTCCAAAATCTATCAGCTAATCAATAGATTATCATTTTTCAGGCTTGTGGGTAAAGCAAATCTAGCAGACACTTGCATATTTTACCAGCATTTGGCTGGTGGCTGGTGCTAATTTCCAACCCTGGTGGACTGTCAAAGAGATGAATGCTTCACTGGTTATCTTTCCTCTTTCTTTTCTCCTGTAGGAGGGAACAACTGTTTCTATAACAATGGAACAAATCATCAACAAGTTGACTCAAACTTTAAAAAGTAGCACTTACTGACTAGAAATGTGAAAAAGAGCAGTGGAACAATTCAGTACAGAAAATGATTTTGATTATTTGTAGTCAGTATTTGGATAGAAGCTGTCGGCTGACAGGCAGTGAGGCGAGGTGCGAGACTGTGGCGGCTACCACTGATTCTATTTTCACCACTGTCTATATTTATTAATTTGCTCATTAGATATTTTAGCTTCGCGAGAAAGAATGACCTATGGTCTCGGTGTGGCTGTCATGCCATTCATTAACAGGGAACTTCAGTACGGAGAAATAATCAAGTTAAAAATTTTGTGTAGTGCAGAATGGCTCCTGAAATATTTTCAGCACCGGAATACCATTCATAGCCCTGTGCACTCCCGTCCTCATTAGCTTGAATTCATCAGATTCTGCCAGGCTGATATGGAGAGGGGCTATTTGATTGGATAACATGCAGTTGAGCACATTGTTTAAAGCGGTCTGTTTTCCACACAGCTTTGTATATTATTGAGGTGTAGCAACAATGGATCAGGGTCACTGTTTATTTCCTGAGGCCCACACAGGATATGACCATGTTTTCCTTCCCCTCTTTCTTAAGACCTTTGCCTGCCTGTGAGTATCAATGAGGCGTCCAGGAAGAGAATCATGTCAGGAATGTTGATCGGAGCAACTTCTTCCTCGCACCTTTCACATCTGCTCTATCCATCATTTCATCTCAGTGCATTATGTAGCCCAAGTCTGCACACAGGGATGCAGTGGAGGGTTTTGTTCACACAATTTTCTCAAGTAATATATTTTCTTTAGCTTTTTGCTCAGGTTATTTGGTGAATCAAAGTGATTATAAATCTGCCGTTTCCCCTCCCAGCTCTCTCGCCCCTGTTGTTCTCAGCCATCGTTTTGCCACCAAGTCTATCCTCCTTAATCCCATCTATCCTCGACCTCGGCCAGTGCAGCCTGAGCCCGAGTAGTTCAGTCGAGGCGCTGTCATTTAATCCGTGTAGCCGGTAGCTTAGCCTTGTAGTCGTTCTGTTCTGTCGCCCTGCCACGGCTGCGTGGGAGCTCAAGATATCTAGGAATAGAGAGATGGAGTTTGATGGTGTGGTGGCGCTGTTATGCTGTAGTAGCACCGTAGTTGGCGCTGGGTGCCTGCGAAAATTAGCAACATTGTGTGTGTGTGTGTGTGTGTGTGTGTGTGTGCGCGTGCGCATGTTTGGTTGCACGTACTGTAATTGCGTGTGTAATTATTTACACTCCCCTGGGATTTCTTCAGTTACACCAGCTGACTGCATGTAATTGTGGTGGAGCATGGGAAATGGCAATGCGGGAGAAACACATGAGTTTGAGCCACGACTACCAGACAAACCATTTCAGTTTTAGCTCAGTTGAATTTATGCAGGCTGGTTGTTTATTCGGGATGTTGGCATGCAAACTCAGGTCCTTCAGTGTTTTTTTTTGTTGGCAGGTGTGTTAGGGGGCAACACACCTGCCAACGCCAATGTTATTGATGGATGATAAGAGTTTTTTCCCTCAATCTTATTTATACCTTTAATGCAGATCAAGTTTGATGTATTTGTGTTGCAGAGACTGATCCTAAAATACTGTCAACAAGCGTTGGTTTGAATTTAATGACTGTAGAAATGATAAATTAACATAGTGGAGGAAGGGCTGACTCAGTGGAGTGAATGTGAGTGGTTTTCAGGTAGAGGGCAATGACCAAAGAATCTCAGACAGACTTTGGTACAGTTAGGCTAACTATTTGTGCAGCTGCAAAGAAGGAGTTGAATGGGTTTGTAATATATCATCCATAAGCAAACATATACAGTATGTCTGAGTTCATTTTTGTACCAGAGGACCTTTTTGTGTAAATATTTAAAAATCTTTATAAACCGTTATCACATCAATCGATAAAGGAAACACATCATTTTAGCAGATACTTTGTGTATGTGTTAGGAACATTTCGACAGTTTATCAGATGTTAAATTAATGGTAAAAATCATAATTTGAACCTCATTCACCTTGTTTAATTTCAAATTCAGTGTACTGGCGTACAAACAAGGCTACCTTAAAGGTGATCTTTCCTTTAATTTACCAAACGCATAATGAGATTGTTCAGATTATAATCTAATATCATTGCAATTACTAATGAGGAGAGAGGGTTCTCCTTCTGTTTCCCACGCAGCAAGCTTCACCAGTGCAGGTATCATTGGCATTATTAAGATTTCATGCCACGAAAGGCACACTATCGCGTCGACATACTTAAAACCCGCTCTCTCATTACGGCGACTGGGTACGAGGTCTAATGTTGCATAGCTGGAATTACATGAGATCGTCCCCTGCTTTTGTTACCTGATCATTCAGTGTTCTGTCCTGGTTTACCTGTAATGTCAAAGACTGTTACATGTCTGAAAACTCAATCAGTATTAATTCATCTTCAGTAGTAATGTGTGATATTAAAAATTGGATTAAGTAAAATTATAAAGGTCTATAACACAAATGAACCATGGATTATCTGCAGGGGTTTCCACTGGTTGTTGAATAATGCCAACGACCCATGAATAAGGCTTTGCTAGGTGTTGAGGCCAGTGCTCCTCTTCAGAGACACCTGTTGACAGCCGTTGGTTGAAGTTACACATTTATAAATCATAAGTCACTCATTGATTCTTATTTGACTGCAGATGAATACACTGTGGCTTTATATTAGGGGATTGGAACGAACTGGTAGCGATGATTGTTATCCAGGCAAATATCTGATGTAGTGATTCAGGGGTAGAGGCAACTTAAGGGCAACTGCTTCAGGCGAAGTCTGTCTGTGTATGCGGGCTCATCTTTCTATCAGGGTTGCATGGTGTAAACAGTAGCCTGGCCTGAACATGTTTTTGATTGCTGGGCTGAAAGATATTTTTCAGAATAGATGTGCCTCACAAGGTGAAATAACAATTTAGCAGGTATCGCAGTCATGCTGTTCTTTCAGGGGAGACTTTTATCTGTGTTGCTCCTTTGCCAAAGAACCAGTGTTTGAGGCAATGAGATGAGTGGTAACGAGTCCCCTTAGAGCACACTAGTTGGTAAACACAGATACCACCGCCAGCCAGTGCTGCATTTCTTTAAGGTTTCTTTTCAGATTGCTCCAGCAGTCTCATTAGGACATGGAACTCCAATGTCTCATTAGGACATTGATTTTAGTTGTATTTTGGTTTTAATTTAAGTTACAGTTTAAGTAAGAGCCTCAAGAAATGTATTAACCACTTGCCATAAATCACACTTACATTCAGACCTAGATTAGATTAGATTCAAACCTTATTAACTTTGTTTGTTATGTGTGGATGAAAGGGCCAGACTTTCATATCAGTCTACAGGCATTTTTGGCAGTAACAGTATACATTCTGATGTGGATGTTGTTTTTGTTATTATATGTATGGAGCAGTCAGATGTATGTGACTTGTGGTATGTTTAAAGTGCTCATTTTCTTTTCCATATCCCTGTTCTCCACCCACAGCCCAGTGTTTTGATAGTCAGCTATATCGAGTCTGCAAAGGCGGCTGCCCAGTTTGGCTTCTACCAGAAGGCAGAATGGAAACCAGACGACTCCATGATAGCTGTGGCAGTAAGTACACTACCTCACCGTCTCATCTCGGATTTGCAGTTTGATTGACGCCTTCTGCTCCATGTCAAAACACAAACAACACGTATGTGCCCATGTAAAAGCCTTCAGTTTTACTTTAATCAGTTTTAGATACTCGTTTGTTTATTTATCATCTATTAAATACCTATCATCTATTCAATAGTTTGATGGCTGCTGGACTAAGGACACAATCAAAATTTTAATTTCTCGCTGTTGTACATGCAAGGTATACATGTGTATATAGATATCTGTCCACTGAATATCAGGCTACTTGCAAATGTCTTTTACAAATTTGATAATGGCACACGGATCTGGAAGTCACCATTTGTCAAAGTCAATTTGTTCAGGTAGCATTTGTAATTTTTGGTGTTTAATGCCTTCACATAGCTTGACAAGCTATTGCGCTCCACCACACTTCTGTTGCACCCATACATATGTCATCATTGTTTTCAAACCTTAAAACTGTCTCTTCCTCTCTCCTCCATTTTGTTTTATTTCTACTTTCAGTAACTGTGATTTCCTCTTATCACTTTATAACCACGTTGAGTTGTTGCATATAGAGTTTTTCTCAGTGGGTAGACGAAGCTTCAGTAATCGATCACTGACGATAGGATTTTATTGGGATCCTTCTGTTATAGGAAACCACGGAAGCAGCTTCTCCGTAACTGCAGTGCATCACAGTAGATTGAGCATGACCAATGCTGGAAAGAGAAAAATGAAAGTGTGGTTGCACTTCACTAAACAGCAGAGTTTGTCCTATTTTTGCTGTTATGCCGAGCTCCAGATACAAGGAAGGTATTCCCGTGGCAGTGAGAGCGGAACTGAAACAGGCTCCCTGAGCTCTCTACGTCATGTAACAACTTCACTTTCAATCACAGCGAGCAACAGTGTGACATGAGTGTGAAGCTGCAGTTTTTAGGTGCTATGAAATAACTGTAAAGGCAGTGGAGTAAATGTTGGCCATAGGAGCTGACTGTTCATGAACACAAGGTACAGTGGACATCTGTGTGAGCAGCAGTTTAATATGATTTCTTGGCACCTGCTGTGTGTTTTGATTATTCGGTACATGTGTTCATTGAGGAACTAGTCAAAAGTGTTTCATTCATTTTACTCCAGGTTTTTCCCTCAGTCATCATAGTTTATGATTTCACTGCCAATTTCAGATGTGCAAAAAAGAATATATGTATGTATTTGTGTGATTCCTGAGGCTAGACACGCTTTGACTTGCACAGTTGTCACTTCAGGTGTACATCTTGCAAAAGTCCGCAAGTAGCCCCAGGCTTAATTTTACTAGAGAAGACTGGCCACTTACAAAACAATTTAAGCTTCACATGTGGTGCTTTAGGCAAATAAGGCAGTACTTGAAAGTATACTTCTGGCTTTTGAAGTTATTACCTGCCACAGAACTGTGACTGACGAGGTAGTCAAGGTTAATTTAAAGGTACAGTTCACCCCAAAATCAAAAATACATATTTTTCCTCTTTCCTATATTGCTGTTTATCAGTCTAGCTTGTTTTGGTGTGAGTTGCAGAGTGTTAGAGATATCGGGCTTCTCTAGAAAATAATGGAACTATACTCGTTTTTTTGTGCTCACAGCGCTGAAAAAACAAAATTTAAAAAATCAACAGCAATGTATCTTTCAAGAAATCATGACCTAGTTACTCAAGATAATCCACAGACCATGTTCTGAGCAGTTTCATGTAGGAACTATTTTCTCTCTACCAAACTACACCAACCAACCGTATCACAGAGTGGAAAGTGTGTGCATCTATTCATAGACAAGAGACTTGTGCACATGACAGATGTAAACATTATAAGCGTCCTACTTAGCTGAACTGTAACATTGGCTAGCTCAGTGGTGCTAGGTGAGCTAGCAGTAGATGCACACTTCCTTCTCCGCGTTGATGTGGTTGGTGGGTGTTGCTCGGTAGAAAGAAAATAGTTCCTACATGAAACTGCTCACAACAAGGTCTGTGGATTATCTTGAATAACCAGTTCATGATTTCTGGAAAGAGACACTGCTGTTGTTGAGTTTTTAAAATGTATTTTTTTGGTGCTTTGAGCACCACAAGCCAAGTGCCATCTAGTTCCATTATATTTGTGAGGAGGCAGACATCTCTTTGGCTGATATCGCCAACACTCAGTGTCATGATAAAAGGGTTTAGGGTTTACACAGAAAATTTACGTTAAAAGCAGGGACCACAAAAACAAACTAAAGAGGTGATGAGGTGTGTTCATCAGTAGAATCAGTGGTGAAGGTGCGTGTCTGCATGAGTGCTGCATGTAGGGTGAGGTGTTGGAAGTGTGAAAGTAAAAATGTGTTGAGGAAAGAGAGCGTCTCAGTCAGAGTGACAGGGTTTTACAGCCTGAGAGCACCGGCCCTGGTGGTCATACTCAGCAACTCACACCAAAACAGTTTAGACTGATAAACAGCACTTCAGATAAGAGAAAATATGACGTACTGTTAATTTTGAGGTGAACTTCACCTTTAACTTTTAGAGGCTCAACATGCTGCCACAAGAAGAGAGCACGATGGAGGGAGGGGATGAGGAGGATTAAATTAAAAGGGTTCAACAGTGACATCCTGAAATGGCAGCAAATTTGTAGCAGATAAATCAATAAAGGTCACAGAGCAAACTGGCCTTTAACATTTTGAGATAACATTTGAATGCTTCAGATACACTTTGCTCCCTGTCTGAAGTCTTGTCATACTTTGTCCTGTGCTGATCATGGTACTTTCTATTTGACTGTGAGTCAATCAACTCAAAGTGAAACAGTAGCTCTCTATCCAACTCTGTTCACATATCAGCTTTAATTTAACTTTACGATCAAAGTCGGCAGATAACCTCTTTTGGTGCCTCTGCCCTTGAACCCTGACCTCATTCTTAACAGGTCAGGCTTGTGGCCGAGCACTATACTGGGAGTAGATTACATCAGTCTGAAAGGATCTAGCCACCTCAGCTCTTTTGGGAGATGGAGAGGCCCTCATTTTTTGTGTGCTTTGCGAATCAATACAAAATAACCCGAAAGCTGAACTTGGGGATGATACACAGCCTCTGTCAGCCTGTTTTTTTCTGTTTAAGTAATCATGAAATATCTCCCCGAGGATCTTCCTTCCTGTCATTATAGCCCTGCCTTGTGTAAACTCCCCAGAAGGACCTACAATCAAAAAATATGCAAATTATCAGCCCACAAAGCTTAAAAGATGTAATTTTAAAAATTCATACTCATTTCCATGGAGATGAAATGTTCTCGCCAGCATGTTGCTGCATGTAAGCCCACACAAGCTTACTGATGTTAGCTTAGCCAGACCTTTCCTCCACTGTCACGCCTCCATTCGGATCATCACATCACTTCTCTGACCATATCTATCACTCTTCAAAATCTAAAACATGAAATTTAGATATTGTTCATGATTAAGTTTACGTAAACCTGCTGTAAAATAAGCAGCTGTCAGTTTTTTGGCCTTTTTTTCTCCAGCACTGCAAATCAACACACCTACACTGCTTTGAAGCAAAAAGCACCACCATCCATCTTATATTCTGACAGCTGCACTGGCCTTGTTGTGTCCACAATTTACAACACAGGCTCCACTGAGGCCAAAGCAAACTAGGTATAATTTGCACATAATATGGCCTTGTTGAGAGAGAGACAGCAGGTTCCTGATACCTTCAGGGAGCAGAGTGTCCCTGAAGGCAGCAGAGTACATCACGGCTGGATTTATTAGCTGCTGTTATTTATTTTCAGGATTGAATGCAAATCATTCTCATCAAGTGTAATCCTTGATAACGAGCCTCATCTGTGTTGAGCTAATGTCTTAACACAAACTGCGGGTTCCAAGAGGGAGCAGACGGATAATGCATCTGCCGTGTCAAACAAATCGAAGCAGACAAAGAAGCGGTGGCGGAGTCAGATTGTTTATTTTCGGATGTTCATGTAAATAAATGGAAAGCTTATGAGGATAAGTGTGTGACAGAAGCACAAATTCAGTTGGCAGGTGCTGCTTGTGGTCTCATGGCATTGTTTATGTCTCTCGTAATGATTGTCATCTAGTTTCAGTGTTCACCTGAAACAAAAGGAAAAAAAAAATGCACCACACTCCACCTTTTTGCAAAATTGTGACAACTGTACTTCAAGCAACATCAGCCGCTGACATTCTCTGCTCTTTCTACCATTACTCATGATTGTTAGTCGAGCGCACTGCAGCTAAGATAGCTGTGTGAGGGAAGTGTCTCATTGAGTAATCTCACACAAGGCAAGCGCCCGAGTCAGCAGGTGACTCAATCGGCTTCCAAAGGCCATGTGATTAGCAACTCACAGGACTTCTGCCAAGACCCAGGACAGAAGCACACAGCATCAAAACAAACAGCACACAGAGAATTGATTCATTAGAATCATTAGTGCTCACTGGATTGTTGTGCTGTTTTGTGTTTGTGTGTGCTTGTTGTAGCAACGCCTACAAGTGTGTGGACTCGGTGAGCTGCCTGGGGGACAAAAGTACGACTGAACATTAGAAAGTTTAACTTTCAGTGTAACCAAACAACAAATGAACACAGCTCCCTCAGAGTGAGCATTTGTGTTAAACAGTCAGGAAATATCATTTAGGCAGTGTAAGCTAGAACAGAAACCCAGCCATGATTGATAACATAACTAATGCTGGGTTTTCCTCACCAAATAATCATGTCTATCTAATTAGTGGGGTATTCAGTCTCAAGCAATGCTGGGTATGATGTTGCAGTCATCCACATATTGCAGGACCAGGATATTTCCTGTGCAAATGTTTATGTTCTGCGGCCTAGTAATTTCTCCATGGACAAGCCATATTTGGTTTCTTTTTGTATGTACACTGCATTCACATGGAGGCAGGCAGACGGTGGACGGCAAACCGGATATCATTTTAGTGTTGGAGAGCAGCACGGTAATAAGAGATGAAGCTGGGGGAGGATAGCGGAAACATATAGATGTTCGAAGTTAAAATATGAAAACTTTTTGCCATCCCACGGGATGGAGTATACAGCTGGATGTTTCGTAGCACCTTCACACAAGAAGAAAATATAGGCAATGTGGATGATTACTGGACATTACTAGAATAATCATATAAAATATTGAACATAAAATAATATTATTAAATATATATTATTCCATTCTTTGTAAACAGTTTGCAGTATATCATCCTGCATGTTTTGTTTTTCCTCTTTGTGCCATCTACCGTCTGCCTGATTACATGTAAATGCAGCATTAAATGCCGTTTTGTGGGAAAACAAATAAACAGATTGATTTAAGTGTTTAAAAAAGCATTTTCCTTCATTATTTTATGTATGATCAAATCCCTCAGTCCAACCAATCCTACATCTTTTTGTAAACACTGCTCAGAAGTATTGTCAAGGACACAGGAGACTGTTTAGAAGTCAGTGTGGCAGAGAGGCGTTGATGTTTCTCCCAAAACATCACCATTTGTCCTTGACGCCATTCTGCTGAACATTCTTTATCAGGTGTTAAAGGGGCTACACACACATGCAGTGGTTTATTGTCAAATTGAATGTTACAGAGCACTTGAAGCAGAAATGTATTTCTTAAATATTTGTACTATGGTCAGGAATGTCTTCAGAGCTCCAGATTATTATCAAGACTGTTGGAAAAATAATATAGAGAGGTCTAATGGGGTCATATAGATGCTTTAACTGCCAGTTCACGTCAACAAAAAATGGCAGATTGATTTATAAAAGTGAAGACACAACATAACTTGGAGAATATTAACACGATGACCTCTTGGCCTCTTGGAGTCCGTTTTGCCCCCCCTCTTTCTCAGTCCTTCCTTTCATCCCTGCCTCACCACGAAGCCAAAGTACACATGAATGAATGCTGTGAATGTGTCTGGGAAAGCAGTAAGTCAGGCTCAGTCCCAGGCCCACCCAGCCAAACACAACAGGGAGCAGGTGGAGGAGTTAAAAATAACAGGGCACGCTCGCACACTCACTTCCTGGGCTCCTCAAACACAGAGTTCGATTCTAACTCATGACTGATGAAAAGTATTAAATGTTAATGTGGGGAGGGCTGGCTTTACCCCGTGTGTGTGTGTGAGAGAGTGCAATGTGTTCACAAAGTTCATTTATGTAGCAAAACTGTGTATTGACAGGAATAACCTCTGTCACAACCACAAACTGTGTGTCATTTGCAGTAGAAATCCCTTTTTATGCCAACAGTGTTGCAGCCCAATGTGAGCTGCAGCTCTTATTGTAATGAGGCTTTCATACTCATTATCCTTCAGTCCCCGACGATTAACTCAACTGAAATCATTTCATTTAATCAAATTTGCCCTTTGGGAAGATAGTGTTGTTTTGCCTGGTGTTTTTACTTTTCTTGTTTTTGCCACTTTCACTTCCTTTCATACAGGAAATGTTTAGGCCAAGAGCTTGTGAACTTTTAAGCAACAGTTTTGAGTGTCTGCGTACGGTTCTGTCTCAGAGCACTCAGTGGAAGTCAGCTCATAATGAATACACCTCACTTGAGACTGCTCTTCTCATCCCAGTGACTAATAGTTGTATATCTAAAGTTGTTGCGTTTTCAGACTTCCTGAAAACGCAATTGACTCGAACATCTGGGTAAAAGGAACAAGTTATCCGGAGTTTAATATGTAATGTTGCAACAAGATTTTTTTTTGGCATTTCTGCTTTTTATTTAGCTGGTATAGAGAGAAATAGAGAGACAAGAAAGGCAGGGGAGAAAGAGGGGACAAAAGGCTGCTGGCTGCTGCAGTGACGACTTGGCTTTGATGGTATGCACACTACCTGGTGATCTACCAGGTTTGTAAGCCGCTTCAATTTTTCATCTATCTGTTACTAAAACTGTAAAGAGAAGGCTTCTGGAACGGCGCCTTGGGTAAAAAAATATAACACTATATTCTACAGAAAGAAGATGAAAACGTCTTTTGTACCCAAGAAATGACAGCGGCTTAAGCAGAGGCTGTTGTCCACTCAGAAAGTATTGAGAGAGAATAATAATATGCACATCATATAGGTGCAAGACTATCAAAAAACAGCATATATGTGTGGAAAAAAGTGACACCTGCCCACTATTTCATGCCACAGAGGTTTAATAAGGACAATGTTTCGATCCCTCTTGGATCAGTCAGAACATATTGCCACAAAGTTGCTTTAATGTATAAGATTGAAAGGGATAATGTAGGCAAAAATGGAACATAGTATAATAAGTATATTTTCTTTACTTTATAATCACCTGAAAATAAGAATCGTGTTTTTTATTACTTTAGAGTGAGCTATGTGTTTCTACACAGGAAGTGGGTCCTTGCCATGTTCACTGCCATGTTTCTACAGTAGCCCAGAACAGACAAACCAAACACTGGCTCTAGATTGGGTCATTCCCATTTTCACATTTTCATAACAGCCAACATAGTTAGAAGAAATTAGAATCTGCAATAAGCAGCATCAGAAAAACTCTAATTTGTAACGTGAAACTGCTTTATTAAATGTTTTTATCGGTTTTAATCACCTGTGGTCTCATTTATAAACATTGAGTACACGCAAAATGAGCACTTAAGGAGCCGTACGCCATTTCCCACACAAAAGTTCTGATCTATTAAAACAGACTTGATGGGGGAAATTTGGACCCATGCTTACAAACATTTTGGAGATGGAAAATTGGCAATGCATATGGTGAGGAGGAAGCCTAATTGTAGAAATTGTTGAATATTTTTTGGTGCGTGCCATTTTCAGCTTTTGTCTGTACATACATTTTTAGTATGGATCCTACACACTGTTTTATAAGTGAGATCCCCGGTCCATTTGTTTTGGAGAGGAAAATACGTCTGCAGAATAATGAATTAAAGGTAATCTTAACCAGGCAAAGTTCAGCTAGTTGCATTCTGCAATCCTCACAGCTAGACACCACCAAAATCCCTAAATCTGACACACTTAATTAACCTTTAAAGTCCCAATGAAATGGGTGTTAGAGTGTCTTAAGATTCTGTGCTATGACGTAGTTCCCATTGAAACAGAATACTATAGCACTGTACAGTTACAATAGGGGTTTTAATCAAATCCTTTGCATTTGATTGGACTGCTATAAAGTGGGTGGGCTTAGAGTTTAGTGCAATTTGGAGCCACAGTGGACTGGACAAGGAGGGAGAGATGAATGAATTAGATCTTCGCCATGTTGTTCTGGAAAAAAAAAAACAGACTTTTTGCACACTCATGTTCAAACCTCAAACACACATCTCCTCCTATCTTATTCCATATTGTTCTGTTAGCTCTTACAAGCCACAAAGGATGAAGTGCGGTTTTAAATGACCAGTGTGGCTAGCAAGTTGCCCAACGTGCAGGATGATTCGTCAAACATTTGAATCTTTTTTACATGAAGAGAAAAGACAGACATTGATTTAAAAAAAAAAACTCAGATTCTGATTTTACACATGTATGTATTGAGATAAACAATTGACACAGGGTCACAGGGTTTAAAGATCAAACAAGGAAAAGTAACTGCTCTCAGTCCACAGCAGACAAGCCCATAAAGTCTACTGTAGTGGGAAATAAACCAGCTGAATCCAAAAGTGGTCCCATTGTCAAAGAATAACCATGATAGGGTTGATGTATGCCTTTATATTTGTTGAGCAGGCCTGTCATTCTGTCACCCACTCACTCTCAGTCGTCATAAATTCAGTAATATAACTCAAACTGGAAAGGTTTGTGATGACATACACCCTTTTTGCACATTATATTTATGCCACAAAAGCCGTGGCATCTTAACATGTTGATAAGAAGCCAGATTTTTTCCATCCAAGCACACAAAAGGTTATGATGCCATATACACATCATGTCTGCTACGTCTATGTTGCATATTACCCGCTGGCTATGTGGTGTCTTGACAAGCTGGATTTTTTTTATCTCTTAGAAGCCATAACATTTCTCACCCTCATTAGCATTGTAGTGTAATTATAGGGTGAGCAGACTTTTAGAAGTCAGGGACTGCAGAACAATAAAGGCCAGGGTTGCCCAGGCAGTAGTCTTCTTCACTTAAACTACCAGCTGTTTCCCAGATGTTTGGCTGCTCACACACCCTGCAGACCTTGAGGCTAACGTAATCACCCTCATAAACCATGCCTAGGACTATCTTTAGCTTGTGTGTGTGTGTGTGTGTGTGTGTGTGTGTGTGTGTGTGTGTGTGTGAGAGCAAGAGTGCAGGAGAGGCGGCTAAAGCAATTGACAGAGCGAGAGGGATGGACTTTTTCGTGTGGCAGTAATCATGAAAGGATCTTCAAACAGGGGAAATACTTTATAGCATTTAGCTCCTCTTGTGTGTGTTTTGGGAACCGTCCGAGGCCAAAATGTTCCTGTTCTGTTTTTAGACTCTCACTCAGCAGCACTCAGGAAAGTGTTTTCAACCAAGATTTTTTTCTATGGCACAGATGTAGTTTCATTTACATATGAATGCATACTATAAGCTTATGTAAATATGAGCATTGCAAGTATTACGAGGTTTAAGGTAAAAAGAATAATAAACTAAGTATGCAAATATTTTACCGGCACTTTTACTTGTAATTAGTCATTGTTCAGCAGGAGTCAACAGGGTGACAGAATGTTTGAAAATAAGAAGTAGACTCAAAATTCAGAGTCAGCATTTTTCTGCTGCAGTTAATGTTTTCTGTAAACAAATGCAACCCTCAGGTTCCTGTCTTATCTCTAACACATACACACACACTCAGGATGTGGATGCAATAACAGGAGCATACCTTAAGCTCTGCAATAAACATAATTGTGCTGAGACTGCATCAGAGAGGATTTTCAACTCTGTATACTATTTAGGCTTTACTTTGTGTTGTGGCCGCCCTGGGTTAGATGTTTCTTCTCACCGTGTTCCCTCCTTGATCACATTACCTTCAGGTCTTAACTCCAGTGTATGTATCACTTCTTTACTATGTTAACGTTTTTCCTGTACTCTAATAATCTCCATCAAACATCAACTAATCTCAGTTTATTCCACATACTATTGGACCAATCAGCCTAATTTTTAGTGTGAACATTTATGAATTTATCTTCAAGGACCTCTTGTGGTTTAGGTGATTCACAATTGTTTAAAAATTTGCTCTGTGGACTGTTTTATACAGTCATAGACTGCTCAGTCTTCACGCCTTTAAACCAGCTGGTAGAAGCTGCAAGTCCTCAACCAAGTCAAGCATTTCCAAAAGCTGACATGCACAAGAAAGTTTTATCGTATTTTAAACCAGAACACTTGCAGATTAATTTTATACACAAAATGTTCTGATCCAGGAATGTTCCGCACGTTACAAGATGAAATAGCACTTGTTTTTTTCTCTATTATTTTTTGGCTTTTGCCGTTAATAGGCAGACTTAAGCGTGAAAAAGGGAGAGAGAGGGAATGACATGCAGCAAAGGTTGGCAGGGTGGAATCTAACACACAGCTGCTGCGGCAAGGACAATGCCTTTGTACATGGGATGCCCACTAAAACCAATGAGCTACTTGGCACCCCAAATAGTCCCCATTTTGTTATCTTCACCGCCATCTGGATTATAAGGAAGCCGGGAGGGACACTTCCATCAGCCACAGCTGTGCCGAGGTTTTGTTCCATCCTCCGCACGATGTCATACCACAGCGGGAGCGTTCCAGATGTGGAGCGTTGTGCCTGCCCAATTTTGTAGACTTGCAGATTTTGTAGATTTGGTAATTTTTCATGTTATGATCCACCAAAGTTAGGCATGATGCAATATGAAATAGTCCCCGTTTTTGTTATTTTTGCAGCCATTTTGATTGTAAGGGAGCTGGGACGGACAATTTCACCAGGCGTACCTTCACAGCGTGTATTGCCTAAAGTGGTCCTGATCAGCTCCGGCAGCCACCTGGCAGATAGCTACACTTTTCTAGTTAAAATTAAGAGTTTACTCTGGCTATCCACTTTTACTCTTCTGCTCCCGATGACAAGCAGGGATGATAGAGATTTATCTATCTACTGTGCATTAGGGCTGCCACTAACGATTATTTTCATCGTCAACTAATCTGTCGATTATTTCTTCGATTAGTTGACTAATCATTTCATCGAAAAATGTGTTCAAATGTTGAAAAATGGCGGTCTGTCTCGCCCAAACCCCAAAATTACGTCATCTAATGTCTTGTTTCATACTCACGCCAAAGGGTTTTAGTTCAGTGTCACGGGAGAGTGTGTAAAGCTGCCAATATCTGAACGCAAGAAGCTGCAGTAAGAGTATTTTGGGGTACTTTAATAGTACTTTTCTATGAAAAATGACTCAAACCGATTAGTCGACTTTTGGGGTACTTTAATAGTACTTTTCTATGAAAAATGACTCAAACCGATTAGTCGACTATTAAAATAGTCACCGATTATTTTAATAGTCGATTAGTCATCGATTAGTCGACTAATCGTGGCAGCCCTACTGTGCATAATTCCTTCCCTGATAGGAAAAATAAAGCATGACTGGGATGTAATGACTCATGTTAAACTCTAAGGAAGAATACTGATAAACTGGCGGAGATTGGTGATCATATATCTTCAGTCTTCTCATGCTTCAGGCAGGGCTTCCTGACAGCAGTGTACTTTCACATGTTGCAGTGATGCACACATTTGCATCTGCCATTGCAAAGTGGTGCAGCTGTTCCACAGCAGAACACATCTGACTTATTTTCACTAAGTTTTGCAGTGACAGCCACTGGCACCTAATATCTGTGAAGTGTGTGTGTGAGTGGTTGCATTTTTTTTTAAAGTGCACCTAATTTCAGGGAGCTACTGCAGATATCCACAGGCCACTGTGAGAGAGAGTGTGTTTGTGTGTGTGGACCTCCAGAGCTTGTTTAAACATGCAGAAAGGATGCCTCAGTACGCTATTACATGGTGTACAGTTTTCTGCTGACTTGCTACTTTCTCTGCGAAAACCGCTGCTTTCATTCTACTTGCAAGCCCGAACTCGAGTAGTTTCCAGTCAGCTTTTTTTCCTTCTTCATTTCTATTCGTCTGTGTCTTCACAGCAGCATTAAGTCAGTCCTTTGATGTCGGCCTCTTTCAAATGCAGCATCAAGTTGTAATAGTTGGTTTGCATAGTGTCGAAGTGCCAAGGGAAGAAGAGGAAGTGTTACGTGACAAGAGCTAAAGCCCTGTCTTAAATCCTATAATTACAGTATCATTTATTATGTGCCTCTTATATGCCAGTTATTGAGTGTGGATATGTGCCCGTAAGTTGTTATGAGAAACCAGGCCAAAGCAGGACATCATAAAATACATTTTTGCTTCTACAGCATTGCCCTTTAGTCAAACGTATACATGGCCAGGAAATCATTCAGCTGTGTTAACCAGATTTCACTTAATCCCTCACTTAGATTTATGGAGGAAACCCAGTTTATTGATTATATGACATTTTGAAAAACCAGGTCAGCATGATGTTAACATTCACCTCCAATGTAGCAGTGTTTTTTAGTGCTATGAGGAAGAGAGAGGGTAGGCCAAAATAGTGAATTGGCCACTTGAAACTGAGCTGGTCCTGGCATCACTCAGGCTCATGAGTGACCCTTGATAGTACCACCGGCTGGTTCAGGAGCTGCAGCTCTTTGTTGCCACTTCCATTTGTCATAGGACATAAAGAGAAAGCTTTTTAAACCCCCTCCTCCCATATTGAGCCACTGGATGCATTTTTCCTTTTGCATTTTAGTGCCTGTGTGTGTATTGGGCCTTGGTTGACAAAGGCCGGCGTCCTGCCTCTTCCTGCATCATTATCTCTGCATGTGTGAATGTGTCAAGAGCACCAAGAGTCCTGGAGACACGGGACATATCTCAGCTGTGGCCTTCTCTTCTCTTATCTCATCCCTTTCATCCACAGTTTTTCCACATATTTGACAAGCTGAGTTGAAGTAAACCTGATCACAGTCCCGTGAAGAGATGAATGGGTGTGTGAATGCTTTTGCGTATCTAATGTGATCAAACTACAGATGAAAGGGATGAGATGTTGATAGTGGGAGACACTGCCGAAGTTTTTCCTAGGATGCCAGATAGTTTTCTCGCCCCTCCCCCACCCATCTTTGATACTTCACTGAGATTCCCTTCCTTCTGTAATTGACATGCTTTTGAAGTACAGTAGCTGGCTAGTCACACTCACATTTCCTCTCTGAGCCCCCTGCCGGGAAAGAAGCCTGTCTGATTCTGCGAATATAGGGGCACAGTGGGGGGCTCCTGGGATTGAAGACTTGACAGGCAGGACTTCAGACGATTTGAACTTTCTTTCCATCTTATAACTGGATATATGCAGGATAGAGTATTTCTGCTGGTCTATGCACTGTTCTGCTGACGATGGTTGCCAATTAAAAACTGGTGGGGAGTAACTAAATGTAGATTTTCTCAAGAACTATACTGTAGTTAAGTAAAAGTTTTGAGGTACTTGCCATTTTGTTACTTTTATACTTGCACTCTACTGCATTTCTGAGTTCCAGTTTCACTGCACTGCATGTATTAGAGAGCTATAGATACAGATTAAGATTTAACATTAAAAACACAAGCTAAAACTTAACACACTGTCAAAATTAAACCAGTAGTAACCAGCCATTTGGCCCCTTACAAAAAAAACATCTGGTAGGATTACTGTGAGTTGTTAGGAGTTCTTCTAAAATTCTCAGATGGTTTCATTTAATAACCATCGAATGTGAATACTCCAAAAAATAAAAACACATTTATATAGCAGAACTTTCATCTTTACTCTCCCATTAATCATGTCATGACCCCTCAGGTTTATGTGGTGGCCCTCAGGAGGGGCAGCTGGACTAAACTACCTGACACATCGTAGCATCAGTTTTAGCAAGCTCATATTGTCATATAAAACAATATCACAGTAACAAGACATTTTTTGCAGAACCAGTAATGTTACTTGATGCTTTAAATAGACTTTGCTGATAATACTTATGTACTTTTACTTAAGCAAGATTTTGAATGCAGCATTTCACCTGTAATGGGATATTTTTACATTGTTATATTGGTTTTCTGCAAGGGATGAGTTTAAGTTCCATCATTGTTTCAGCCCATGAGAAAACTGAATACACTGACAATTTTGCAGCCATTTCTGTTTAATTCCCTGTTTTAATTTCTTTATTCAGTTTTGTCATTTGTATGTATGCAAAAATGTGTATTTGTGAGACGCACATGTGTCTAAAAATCTCACTAATAAGTATAGTATATAATATAAGTCTGTTTAGATGCAGATCTGGAATCAGATGTAGATAAAAAAAAAATTCTAAATATTTCCTATTGATTTAGCAAATATGGAGAACTGTGCAGCCATGGTGGAGATAGATAGATAGATAGATAGATAGATAGATAGATAGATAGATAGATAGATAGATAGATAGATAGATAGACTTTATTTAATCCCCAGGGGGAAATTTAAAATGTCCTCAGCAGCAGGGGCAATAATGACAAAAAAGACACAAATCACAAGAACACAGCACACATACTGACACAAGAAAAAGTACATAAGATCACAAGGTGTGAATAAAAGGTATAAAAAGGTGTATAAAAACAGTACAATAGATAGCTTTGTAAAAAAAAAAAAAAAAAAAAAAGGGGGAGAATGGTTCAAAGTGCATATGAGTTTGATCGGAGGGAGGAGTTGTACAGTTGTATTGCTGTGGGTATGAATGATTTTTTGTAGCGCTCTTTTGAACAGCGGGGGAGTCTGTATCTGGTGCTGAATGTGCTCTTGAGTGTGTCCAGTATTTTATGGAGAGGATGGGTGGTGTTGTATATGATCTTATTGAATTTGGCCTGTTGGCATCCTTTTTCTTAACACCCGCCCCCCAGCACACTACGGCAAAGAAAAGAGTGCTAGCTACAACAGTCTGGTAAAACATTTGCAGCATCTTGTTGCATACGTTAAAGGACCTGAGCCTTCTCAAAAAATACAGCCGACTCCGGCCCTTCTTGTACACTGCCTCTGTGTTTGTGGACCATTCAAGTTCATTGTCCAGTAGGACACCCAGGTACTTGTACTGCTCCACAATCTCCACGTCACTCCCACTGATGCAGACAGGAGAAGCTGGGGGCTTTTTCTTCCTGTAGTCCACCACAATCTCCTTTGTTTTTGCTACGTTGAGTAGCAGACAGTTTTCCTCACTCCACTGCACAAATTTGTCTAGTGGAGTGAGGAAAAACTGTCTGCTACTCAACGTAGCAGATACACGCTCTACAATTATTATTCGTATTCTTATGTGGACAGCATGAGCATGTTGGGCTATATTAACTAACTAGGTCATTGTGATGAGACTGTGTCCTACTGTGATCATCTAGAACTGTATATAAAGTGCTTACGTGAATATGTTGAGGTGGCTATTTCATCTGTGCAAAAAACTTTTCACAACACACTAAAGTCAGTGTAACAGTGATTGTATCTCCTCCAAGTCTGTGATTCACTTAGACAGTAAAGGTCATGTTACAGGAAGTTTATAATCAGTAGCACCTTGTTTGTAATATCATTGTTCATCACACCAAACTTTACTGACAGTGATTTAGTTAATTATCACGTCATTTTTTGTTAGTGATGTCTTTGAAAGATGGTGATTTTGTGCACACGTGCAGTATCACTTTCATCATGTTTAGCAGTTTAGCATTTACATGGGGATCTAGTTATGTGAGTATTTCCTACAATAAAAGATGGTGACTTCATATAGTGTGACGTCAACTCAGTAATTCAGCTCGCCCCATCTGGGTCTGAGCGGCTGATGGCTGACTGCTAATATGTATATGTACCCTGTCATTGATCTCTGTCTCATTAAAAATATTTGAACTGTAATATTTAAATATTTTTTAGTGTCAGAGATGAAGCTTTGAATTAGGTATGGGACGATATACATTTTTATGTCATGATTATCCTGGCCATAATAACTGAAATCCATGCTGATATCACTATAGTCACCATCAGTTATTGTCATCTCTTAAAATGGTACTGAAACATACTGGAATCAGTTTGCCTGACATTTAGTTGTAGGAAACACATTTTTTGTGCATCACAAATAGGACACGTCTTTTTTGTGAACATCCTCTTGAGTGGAAAAATAAACAATCTTAATCTGGATAATGGAAATTCACCATGTGACTTATTGTGTATGTCCACATAGCGCTTTCCTTTGGCAGAGAAGTGGTGGCAGGGCACCGGGAGTGTTTCATCCCACATATGGGTTTTGTGACTATGATTACAGTATCTGGACATTAATGTAAGCCAGGTAGCTAACATAACGCTACATTAATAGAGGGTTGACTACACAGCTAACAGCAAGCTTACAACGCCTACGGTGATAAAAGTACAAGACTCACCAGCAACATTCAGTGTCCCGCTGATTTTCTCCCAGAAATGGGCTTTTCTGTCTTTGTTGTGACAGTTAGACAGTAGCCTAGCTAAAGGAGCAGCAGTGCTGTCGTCAGCGCTTTTCTGAAAAGTTTTGAGATTTCCAGCTGGGGGTGCTCGGATCAGCTGCACCAGAAAGCCGAAGCGATCTGAAAAAGAGACATTGGACATGGTGTTTTTTCTTGAGGCAGCTGCATACACTTTCTCCTCATTGGGAACAGTTGAGAAAAACCACTATATGGACACAGACCCTTATGGTGTTTTCATCACAGTCCACATTAAAAAACTAATTTGAATACTGAGCCACAACCTGTACATGATTTTTTGGAAATGACCATAATCACAGTTAACCTTTGTTGTTCTTTATATAATTAGTCCACAACATTACCCTATAATTAATATGTTGAACCTGTATGTAGATTTAAAGTGTATTTTTTCACATTGAGATATGCTGTATTTAAAAGATCAAAAGGCTTTATGCTGACAAGTTGCACACGTCCTCAGCACAAGCATTACAAACTTTTGAGTCATTGACAACTGGCATTTCTTATATTTTTTAAGTAGATTTGATGCAGGCTGGACTGTTGTTGTTTGGCAGTTTTTGACTTTGTAGCTCATCCGCGTCTTTGTGGAGCTCCAAGGCTGTTGATGGGTTTAGCAGGCCTCAGCTTGGCTCTGTCTTTTCTCTGGCTGTGGCTGCTCTTTTCGAGTCAAGCTTCATGTTGCTGCTGGCTCCAGCCTCTCTCTGGTTTGGGTTTTCTTATTGCTATGGTAATGTGTTGGCCTGCTACTAACAACAATGTCACCACTCTCAAAAAGTCAAGGGTTACTCGAGTGCTCTGCCACCAACTATAATAGCAATAATAGTATGAGCAAAACATCATCCTACAGTGAAGCATAACCGGAAAAATACTGTAAAGAGTAGAATAATGGGTTGTGCATTAAGCTCACTCTGGATCTAGGTGACTCTGTTGCATAAATGAAGTCCCTTTATGTGCAGCCATTGTAAACCCATGCTGCATTGCTGCAGACAGTGGAGTTAAGATCAGGTTTCGTGTCATGTTTCAGTCTACGGGCTCAGTTTCAGCACTGTGTGTCTGCATATGTGCGAGTTGTTGTGGAAAAAGCAGTGTTTCAGTATTGTACTCGCATACAAGTATTGTGTTTTACTAACATCCTGACATTGTAGATAGTGTGAGCTTCCCCACAGAGGGAAGCCTGGAGCGAGTGTTTCGACTGTTTTAAAATGCTGACAAATTTGTTTTGGAGCATCATTATCAGCAACAGCTCAGCCTGCTCAGGATTGTGCAGTGCGGGGAAATGTCAACCATAATTCCCTTTGCATACAAATATTTTCTTAACTATGACAGCTGTTGAGTTGCAAATGCTCCCCATTTGTAACTCATAGCTAGGGGATATAGAAAAACATGAAATATCTTAAAATGCAAGTAATCATAGTGTTACTATAATTGTTTGTCAAAGGATGGACTCCGCTAAGACACATCAAACAGTATGGGTGTGGATTTTGTTTTCTTGAGATAACCAGCATGATTAGAAGGTCCTATTTTAACAAGGAGACACAGCTTAATATTGATCTGTTGCCATCTCCTCTGTGATGGTAATAGATGATGTTTTTGTTTACTGATGAACCCTTTTTCTTCCCTCCTGTCTTCTCATTATTTCTCTCTCTTGCTGCCTCAACAGGCACTGAGCGGCTTTGCAAATTTGCGATGACATTCAAAGTATAAAATATTAAATTCTCCTTTTAAATCTCCATTTGCATCTCCATCCATTTTTACAGTTTCTTTATCTCGAACATGTCGTGGATTTTTTTGTGTGTTCTCTTTCCATCTCTCTGTCTGATAATAAAGTAGTGGCTGAGCAATTGTATTGATGTTTTTTTTAATGACGGTTCTCTCTCTCTGTTTTCAGACTGCCAAGGGCTACATCCTCTTGTTTGATGTGCTGGGTGGAGGGGATGACAAGTACCTCTATGAGCCTGTCTATCCAAAGTGAGTACAGCACGCATACAAACTCTCATACATATTGATAAACACATGCCGAGGTAAAGGGAGCAGAGCTGGCAAAGCTGTAGCTTGTAGGGAAGTTACACCATCAACAAGGGCTGGGTGGTATAGAGACAATCAAATATCACAGTATTTTTGACCAAATACTTCAATATCGATATTATAGGGTTGACTGTAATAATTAAAAGTTCAGAAAATGTCTTCACTCTACTGTAATGCAGCCTTTAAAACCAGGAAAAGACAACACTTCAGATATCTAGTCTCGTATCACAATATCGATATACTGATAGATTGCCCAGCCCTACCATCAAGAAATCATTTGTCCTTCAAGAGCCATTTAGCCATCATTAATATGCATGTTATATCAGTCTTGAATGTTAGCTGTATCTGCTTAGGGTTACATTTGAACAGTTGAAAGAGTGGACGTCCCAATATTAGCCCTGCTAATGTGCTGTTGTTATGACTGCACATGACAAATTACAATGACACTGCTGGTTAGAAACAACCACAGCATTGATTTATATAAACACTTAGTGTCAACTGCATTTTTCCCCCCTCTTTCGGGATCGTTTGCCTGCTGCAGTTTGTCTCGTTAGCAATCACCCGGCAGCTGTCTGTCAGTGCAGCTGGTTAACTACGCCAGTAGGAATACATTAGGGCTTTGCTACTTAATCCTCTTATGTAATATTGTGTTCGCTCTTGACTAAATATGTAATACATCATTTGCTGTGCTTACATGGTTGATAAAGGCAGATAGGAAAATTTTAGCTGCTAATTGCTGTAGCCATCACTGATTAATAAAGGTGACAAATATACTACATGGTCATGGCAATATAACATCCATATCTGATTAATGAGTATCTCATTGTCAAAGCATGAGGAATCAATATGCTGCTTTAACAGCCTCCGATCTCCTGGGAAGGCTTTCTAAACGGCCCTAGATCTAAAGTACGCACACATGTGTGCAAAGGGGTGTCTGCATGCTTTTCTGTCTCTTTTACCAGTGCTTCCGTTGTGCTTTGTATCCGATGTCCATGCCTTGTGTGTATGTGGTGTTTGTATGCCGGTGTGTCAATAGTGTGTGCGGATATGTGTCTTTCACATTCCTTGACAGCATACCAGCAGAGGTCAGGCAAGTCAGGGCATGCTCAGCGATCTTTTCAGCTCCAAGTTAAAAATACGTTGCATTTTCTGGATTTCAACTGTTTTCCTTACACATCACACAAATATACATATTTGTGTGTTGCACAGAGGAAGTCCTCGTGTGAAGGTGACCCCGGGTTACAAGGAGGAGCAATGTGCCCCCGCTCTGTCTTTAGAGATGAAGAAGCCTGTGGATCTGGAGGCCCCCATCACCAGGTAGGATGGAGTCATATCATCCTTTCATTTCTTCCTCTGTTGTTCTCTCCCTGTTTGTGTTTCTCTCTGTTGTGTCTGCCCGTCTGCCCCTCCCTCATATCGGCCCTGTATACACCTGGCATAAACATGCATCTTGGGTGACTGGATCACAAGTAGACATCTCTAAGTACAGGTGTGAGTGCACCAGACGTGTCCTCCATGCATCTTGAGATCTGATCACAAAGACCACATTCAAAGGGAGTCTGGACTGCATATGGCCACATTCCTCTAGCAGTGTGTATGCTTAATGCCCCACTTGCACCAAATTAGCTCTGGTCCGTGAACTGGTTAAGTCTCGTGGAACCTTGGTGCTATCTAGTGAACAAGCCTACAAGCCTTTACCAGTTTTGGGTGGAACCATTGTAATCAAGGATGTGTTACAAACATGGACCAAGTATTACCTCAGGTCAAGGAACATTTGCTATTTTTTGGTTCTAGCTGAGAACAACGGGTTCTGAACTAATTTAATTTTGGTCAAAATGGTCTGAACAGTTAATATTAGGTTCCATGTTGGAAGAAAACGGGTAAAGGTGTACTGGGCCAGTTGAAGGCTGCTTACTCAGCTGACGTCCTGGCTTATCTGACACCCCGCAGGATAAGAAAACTTTCTGTTGCTGCCGTTACACACTATAACCACCAAAAGATATGCTCACTATGTATTTTAATGTGAGTGCTTCCTGTAAACTAAGAGACAGCACAATTGCTGCACTGGTGCACAGCTTCTTATTTCAAATAATTCATGTCAGGCAAGATGTCTCCCGTTAAAACCATTAAAAACTACACAAGTCAGAACGATGTCATGTAATTCCTGATATAGATTTACCACTATTGATGTGGATTTATACATTTTGTACATTTTAAAGCTTGTAGCTTACACTTACGATTTAAACTGCAGTTACATTGTCTTTGCTCACACAGCTCACCAGTGGATATTTCAAGAATTTCCATCATAGCTGCAGCTGTTAAAAGTGACCTGCTCTTTGTGCGGCTGTGAAGGGCATTTGGCTCAGAGTAAAAACTTGAAAAATTCTCTCCTTCCTCTCATGGAAAGTCAACATTGGCAGTGAGAGGCTAAGCTCCTCCACTCTGTCAGTTTTCAACACAAAGGCCTGCAGAGAGAAATACAGGAATCTGCAGAGATGGAGGGGCACTCGGAGAGAGGAGAGTGATGGGCAGATGAATAGAGGTGGGTGGAAGGGTTTAGTGATGATTGATTAAAGGATGACAGAAGGAACTATTTTAATTTTGGTTTAATTTTTGTTGCCTGGAGCGTAACTGATTCAAATCAGCCTTGTGTTTTCTTGACAGTATTTACTCAGATGACAAACAAGGCATATTGGTAATTTGGTTCAGTGAGATTGATTGCTTGTCTTGTTACCTCATGCTCGCTCGTTACAAATTCAGAATGTGAATGTGTTTCTGTTTTGTCTTCTGCGTTTCGTAGTCAGCTACGTAAAATGATAATTGAAGGAAAGACTTGTCACCATTTTGGTGGATTAAGCTGATTTTTACATTTTTAAATCAGCACCACCTGTATGAAGACAGATATATTTTCAGCCCCTACCTGTTGCAATGCATAGCGCTCAGGCCTGCCACCTCTCAGCATCTGAAGTGTACCTAAGTGAATCATTTGATTTTCCTTCAGGCCTATTATAAGTTGACTGTGCACTTAGAAATAAATATGGAAAAAAACCCTCCTGTCATTGTTACCATAGAAGCTCTTGGCGGTTTAAATGAGGATCTCTGAGGGCCCTTAAACCCCAAGCCAACAATTGGTCAATGTCAGGCCATCGGTTAGCGTCTGTCGCCCTAGTTTGTGTGGTGTGTCCCACACTGTTGGCACTATTTGGCCCTTCTTGGCTGTTTTTAGCTAATTCAGCAGGATGAATCGGCTGCAGAGCCCATCGGTGAGAGGAATCACTCTGATACACTCTTGGCCATTCAACTGAAGTGAATCAATGCATGAGGAACTTCAGTCAAGAAGACTTGCGTTCAAAACATTTGTTACATTAGATGAGGGTTTTTTTTTTGCCATTGACGTCTTTAGCAGAAACTGTTCGTTGTGGTTTATCTTAGTTTGCATGCAAACAGTAAATATCACTTGTTCTTTTAACATTGGGTTGTGTTGTTAACGTGCTAATGGGCTAACTAGCTTCTTGAATCCGTCCTGTTGGTCTTCTTGTTTCCCATTTTGAATGATGACTACAGACTACCACCACCTGCTGGTGTGGAAGGTCATTTCTTCTCATGTAGGCGCAGAGCATACATGCTAGTTGGCTGTTGGGTGTAATCTTTGCGGTGTGTCCATGTCCAAACTGACATGGACAGGCAATGTAAGGCAACACAACAGTCGGCCTTTGTTGCCACCAGTTCTTTAATGTCAGTTTGGTGTGTCTGGGCTTTAAAACCAAGTCCTCAAATTATAGCAACATCGATGAGAAGAAATTATTAAAGCCAAAGAAAAACCCTGGAGTCTGTTAGAAAAGAGGCAGTGTCTACGTCCGCCTTGTTTTCTTCCTGTGTGGTGGTTCAGTCTTTGCTAATTTCAGTTCTTTTTTGAGTGTCTTGTCTTCTTCTAGTTTTTCAGCGTTCTGATTATCACCCCCACACCCTCCAACTCAACGTCTTTGTTTGCTGAGTGAAAAGAGCTATTCTTCTTTTTCTGTATTTTTGTTTATCTTGTGTTTGTATTGTCCGCATCCTTCATGTCCTCGTGTTCATCTGTCACATCTCCTCCACTGTGTGCACTTGACAGAGATTATAGAGTAGTCATCTGAATGAGAGCACTCTGCTGGCATTTCAAAGGCACAGCTTGATTGTGCAGGAGATGAGTGGGTGTCTCCTGCTGTGAAACTACAGTAAAAGTTGTCGCCTGCTTCACAGTTAAAAGTCCACTGTGCTCGACACCCTCAACTCCCTGTCATTTCGCTCTTGCTTTCCTCCTCTTGCTTGTCTCACTGTGCCATCTTCGACCTCTCGTGCTATTTGAAAGACAATGAAGCGTTTTACACACACACACACAAACACACTGTTGTTTGTTCCCTTGTGTGAAGACAGTGAGAGTTGGCACAGGCAGCTATGTGGCCTCATCACAGCTGGAGGGTAAAAGTTTCAGGCTCCACTCAGAGGGCACAGCTGGATGATGACTAGTCCACTGTTTCCCAGTACTGCTGCTTGTTATCTTGTTCCCACTCTTCCTACCTACCGTCCCCGCCTGCTCTGTCTCTTACTACCTCCTCCTCCACAGTTTCTTTCTTGTCTTTTGGACCTCAGCGCTCATTTCTGTGTTTCTTCTTCTTCCTCCCACCAGTCTGCAGTCCCTCCAGGAGGACTTGTTGGTGTGCACCGCAGACGGCTACCTCCACGTGCTGCACTGGGACGGGCTGGGCAGCAACGGACGCAAGGCCATCTGCCTCACTACAATCCCCTTCTCGCTAGACCTGCAGTCTGCTCGAGGTTAGAGAGGACTCATGCACACAGCTAAACACAGGAGAAGAGAGCAGACTTTATGCTAGTTGACAAAGTTTTCAATCACTTTTTAATGCTGGGAAATAAACACATACATGTTCTGGCCACAGTTGCCCCCACCTTGTCCAATGTTTTAATTAACTTCAGCTCCAGATTCAGCCGTTAGAATACTTCAACTTCTGTATGTGTGTGTAGGTGGTCCTTCTCTTGACCTGGAAGGAGTGCATATCCGTTGTATGGAGTATTGTGTGACCCTGGACGGCTTCGCTGTGGTACTGAGTGATGGGCGCCTGGGCTTTATCACACCACTGAGCAACACCATCACAGCAGATGTAAGAATACTCACAGACACACACTAAGTTTAAACATGCACACAGTTTACTAAAGAGCAAACACAGGATCCAAACCCAGATTATGGAAAATGTATAATAGTTATGGCATTGATGACAGCTCTATAACTTAGGCCACCGATATGCATGTCAGCATATGGCATCATCCGACCCCATGACATCAGGAATCACCGCTGTCCTATTTTAATCAGGAAAATCCCGGATTGTATACTGAAACAAGTAACTCATGATGCAACATAATCAAGTTAACAGGCTTTCAAATTTTATAAAAAGGCCAGCACAATATTTTTATTGAGGATTTATTGAAGATTTATTTTATTAATGTCATGATGATATGATTCAATACAGGACTTGTGGCTATTGCGTTATTTTGGCAGGAGCTAAGCAGTAATGATATCTGTAAAATATCTGTTCACATCCAAGAACGCAAGAGAAGCTCACCATTAAAGCGTTGTTCTAAAATTTTGGCTGAAATGATGCTCTTGAAATTGGAAAGTGGGTGTTGAGGTCACCATCAAGATACAAATGTGTCCAGATATAAATGTCAAATCAAAATCGTGACCAAGCCGTCTGCTGATACTGTGTGTTCATTCTCTGCTGTAGAGTTTGATTTAGACTAATCAACTCATTTTGAAGTTAAATATAAGTGATGTGATTAAAGGAAACAGCACGGGAAACATGCTCGGCTGACCTGCAACTGACATCCTACACACATTCAGTTATTCATAAATGTTTTGTGTGTGTGTCCAGCAGCTGCAGGGCGTCTGGGCAGCAGATGTGACCGATGGCACCTGTGTGGCTGTCAACAACAAGTACAGACTGATGGCCTTTGGCTGTGCCAGGTATGTGTCTGCAACTGCCTCTCTGAGCGTATCTTTACAGGACAGTGTTGGGAAGAAAACCTGTGTGTGTGCGTTTGTTTGCATCCGTGCGTTACAGTGATTGATTGTTGTCCATGCGGTGTGTGTGTGTCCAGTGTGAGAATTTGCCAGTTTGTGTTTGCCGAGGCCTACCTAGTGTGTGCTCGTCAGAAACTCCCAATGGATTGTGCAATCTGCCAGGTTGGCAGGAATCTCTCTTCCTCATTGCTCTCTCCTCTCCTTCCTCCTCCTTCATCTTCTTCTATGTTGTACCTCTCTGAAGCAGCACTCTTCATCTGAGTCTTTTGAGCATTGTTTGAATAGACCTTTGAAAACCCTCCTTGATAAAAGTGCTTGTTACGCTGTTGTAGATCGCTGTGATTTTTACAGCTGAATGAGCAAGAGGATAACAAACAGTCTTTAGTGAAGAAATTAGATTTAAGCCTCTGTGATTAATCATTTGCAATCACACACACAACAGAAATAATGACCTTGAGTTGTTCTTGTGTTGTTGGTATAGATGTATGTGCCTGTGTGTACGTGCAGTCAACAAGAGGTGTAGCCTGGAGGCTCTGCTACAAATTACAGCCACAGGTCACTTGTAGTAGCTGTTTCTGATTATGTGTGTTACCCCGCAGCCTTTACTCCCCCAGGCAACAAATTATGGCCGTTAAAATGTGTTTGTTTTCACCACAGCGGCTCAGTGCTGGTGTACATGATAGACACCACGACAGGATCCATGCAGCTGTCCCACAAACTGGAGCTCACGCCAAAACACTACCCAGGTATCACAGCACATACGCCCCATCTCACTCTTTTCTCCTTTTGGTCTCTCTGTGTCACAGCCCTGCACACATTCCTGTATGAGATAACTTGCATTCCTTCAGCTGTCTCTCTCTTGGGTGCACATGCCTGCGTTTCCCCCTAGGTCACATCTGTTTCAGTCAGACTACTGTAATTGGACATAAAGCCATAGCTCCACCTAGTGGGGGAACTGGCAAGAGAGCCATCACAATTCTAACAGTCAATCTATCAGTTTCCAGGGTATCTGCAGGGATTTAAAAGTCTTTAACAGTTTTAGTGTCTGCAAAAACGGTCTTAGTTGGTATTAAAATGTCTTAAATTTAATTTACAAAAGTCTTAAGTATTTTCTCTTGCCCTCTGTAGGCAGTAATATTAGTTATAAAATGCTTTTGTATCTGATTATGGGCTGCCGCAAGATGTGACACACTCATAAACTAAAAGCGGGATTGTGTATCGTTCATACTGGTTTTTAGCGATGTATATCCCTAGATTCATCACAAAATGATATTACATTCTTGGACAATGATACAATATTTGCTGATATCACACAGTTTGTCACAACATAGTTTCGACTGGATTCAATTCAGGGGCCTGTGATTGATATGAAACACTATCAGTACATATTTCCATGCCCTGGTGCCAGCACTGTTAGATTGTTTGGGAAGTAGGTGTGCTTGGACATTAGTGACACATACATAGACGCCATAGGAATTTCGCAATAAAGGTGCATCTTAAGGATGATTATATGTATTAATGTTTTCACTTAGCACAGATGATATTGGATTGTTGATCACTGAATCAGTATACGGATGCAAATCAATGTATTGTTACACCGTTACTGGTTTTCCGTTGTACTTTTATACTTTGGGCAGAATGATTGTGTAACAGGTCTTAAAATGCATTCTGTGTGTTATTAAAAAGGTCTTAAAAAATCTTAAATTTAGTCCATCAGAAACCCTGGTTTATCCTCTTGATGTACAATTAAATCTTAGCACTGATATTTGAACACCTGCATCGTCTTAAATGTCTTATTTTGTTTGCAGTGCATGAAAAACAAAATATAAGCAGCATACTCCAACAGTGATCTCAGTTACTTTTTTATTATTATTTTTCAGTCCAAAAACAGATCCTGTGTCAATTAAGTTGTGTTTCATCAGAAAGTCACGCTCTAGAAAGCTGTGATCCATGTGGAAATAAAAAGTTATTTTGAGCTAGCATACAGGCAGAAGGAAAGTGCATTTCAAAACAGTTTGCACAGCTACTGCCAGAGTTTTCATCAAATAGTAATATCCCTCTGAAATATCAAGCTCTGTCCTGTCCTGCTAGTAAAAGACCAAATATTCATGAGCTCAGTGCACAAAAAGAGTCTTGGCCACTAACTACAACATGTGTGAATAAAACAAGGGGTGTTTGACAATGTTCCCAGATTACCCTTCTATAAAGAAGAGCACAGTATAACTTGATTCAGTGTCAAATATGAGACAATGCTTCCATCGCACCATTTGCAGAACATTCACTTTTGTATTTTTAAAAGTACAACTATAAGAAAAGCTTTGTGAACTCTAATAACGTCTCTGCATTCTTTGCTTGTCCAGACACCTATAACAAGACGGGCCCAGTCAAGCTGATCTGCTGGTCACCTGACTACAGCGTTGCCATGGTTACATGGGAGTGTGGCGGCCTATCGCTGTGGAGTGTCTTCGGAGCTCACCTCATCTGCACTCTGGGAGAGGACTTTGCGTAGGTGTACACACAAATGCACTAGTACAACCTTCATTCAGTGTGAATTCACATCAACTTTTTTCTTGATTTTTTTTTTTTTTTTTTTTTTCATGTTTATTTTTTTGTGTCTTCCCCTCAGGTATCGTTCTGATGGTACCAAGAAAGACCCTATTAAAATCAGCTCTATGGCAAGTGGATCTGTTTGTTACTGTCACACCATCTACATTTTAACATAAAAAAAGGACATCTAGATATTTAAGTCCTGAATTTTAATGCTTATTTAAGGGATAATGATACTGAACTCCCTACACATGCATACTGACTTGCACTTCCCCTTTTCCAGAGCTGGGGAGCAGAGGGCTACCACCTTTGGGTGCTCCCTTACAAACAGGATAGGAGGAGGCAGGAAGAGCAGCAGCAGGAGGAGGAGGAGGACATGGACACACCCTCTCACCCCTCCCTGCAGGCCGGCATACTGCAGTTCCACTTCATCAAGAGTGCCCTCACAGTCAACCCCTGCACGGTGAGAGGAAACATAACATCAGTGTTTGTGAATACACACGTACGTGCACACACACACACACATTAAACATTCATGCTGTTTGTTCCTCCCTCCGTAATACAGAGTAACCAGGAACAGGTGTTGCTCCATGGTGAAGACCGCCTCTACCTGACCTGCGGTGACCCCTCGCAGGTCCACAGCACCTCTGACACACACCTGCACGCACACTTACACCCACACGACGGCAGCCCACTGCACCATCCCCCCAACCCCGACTCCTCTCTCTCTCAGGGACTCAGCACTTTACTGGGACACAAGCACTGGCACGTGGTCCAGGTAAGGTTGCACAGTCATCACACCTGGTTTAGTGGGAGTTACACACCAGTGGCAAGAGTTTTGAAATATTTCTTGGTAGAATATAATATTTCATTGCAGCCTTGTTCAGTGGATTGAGGTATAGTTATTATCTTGTATTTCTCATGGCATTTTTGTGTTCCTCTAGATTCACAGCACATACCTAGAGAGCAACTGGCCTATTCGGGTAAGTATGGGAATGTGTGTGTGTGTGTGTGTGTGTGTGTATGTCATTTTGCGTCCGGGACACATGGGCATCTGATGCTACAAACATTATGTACAGATATCATTTCACCCATGTGTGCTCAGACTCTTGAAGCTGCGATATTGCTACGTTTACAGAGCAGTAATGTTTACAAAGTAAACTAACCATGCTGCGTTCACAAGTCTGTACATAAGCAGAATTATTGTTTTACAAGGTGTGGGAGTGAGAGAAAATGTATAGAAGTAAGGTATAGTCAAATTTGCCGTCTCGTGTCGGTGAGCTCGGGTTGGGTCGGGAACAGCTGCTGCTGTGAGCCTATAAATCCCATTTTATATGATAGATGATTATACAAACAAACTAGACTTGTCAATATGTCAGTGTACTGGTAGCCAATAAAATGTCTATAAAACTTAAGTTTTCTATATGTGTTTTTTAATCTGTGTCAATACATGACATATCGTTTGCCTTATGGAAATCTATTGGTTTGTGTGTGTGTGTGTACAGTTTGCAGCCATAGACACAGCAGGCCAGTGCATGGCTGTAGCGGGGAGGCGGGGCTTTGCACACTACTCCTTATTTACAAGGAAATGGAAGCTGTTTGGAAACATCACTCAGGTATGTGACATTGTAGACTGAAACATAAATAACAACATGTAACCTTCTCTGAAGGACTTAAGTAAAGTTCTCAATGAACAACTGGTGATTGGGAAGTGTTACCTCTGGGAAAAGTTTTGATATATTTGTGCACAAGTAAATAATTCTAACCTGTGTTGTTGCATTTCCCTATAGGAGCAGAACATGACGGTGACAGGAGGTCTGGCTTGGTGGAAGGACTATGTGGTGGTGGCCTGTTACAACTTTACAGACCAGCAAGAGCAGGTGAGACTGAAGCACCACTTACTCACTTCCCCACTGTTTCATATAAATGCCCTTATTTCCTTCTAGTCATCGTCATTCTACTTGTGTAAAGTCTCGTTACAACCTCTCCCTCTCTTCTCCCTCTGTTTACACTAGTTGCGGCTCTATCAACGCTCATCCAACCTGGACAATGCCTTTGCATCCGTCACCAAGCTGCACTCAGACACTCTGCTGCTTAACGTGTTCAGAGACATGGTCATCCTGTTCAGAGCTGACTGCTCCATCTGCCTCTATAGCATAGAGAGGAGGAGCGACAGGTGAGCTACTGTGTGCACACATTATACTCTCAGTCTTGTCTTAAGAACGTAGCACTCACCGCTGCATATATGGCATTAATCTTTTCCTCAAGGATAATCTATTGCGTGCATTGTGTTAGGCTTTTATTTGTCTGACTTTGTCTTGTAGGTTTTTTTTCTATGTCAAACGTATTTGTTTTTCATGCTTTCAGGCTTTTAAGCAGGAGTGAAGCTCTCTTAAGTCTTAATCTTGAATAATAATTTTAAGTTAAAAAAGTAACAGTTTTATTTAGTTTTCTGTACAAAAATGAAGGAACGGGTGCTTAAAAAAAGTTTTCTTATACCCTTTTAAGCCAAGAAGGCCTTGCGACCCCCTGTGAAGCTTTAGTGACCCCTAGTGGGGGTAGAAACCCACAGGCTGGGAACCAGTGCTCTAAACCTTTACCCACCGCTTTGGCAAAAAGAATTCAAAGTGAAAACTGGGCAAAATTCTCTGGATGAACTAAATACTAGTCTCTACGTTCAGCACACTGTTTTCCCTTCACACGCTCCAGCACCAGGGAAATCTCTGGCACCAGCAGTCATAATAGTGTTAGGTAATAGTGTTACTCAGCCACATTTTCCCCTGGGAAAAGAGACTTTAAGTTAACGCTATTGACCTAAAACCCATCACATGACAGAGCTGGGCCGCAGCAGTACTTCTCGTATTTGAGAGTAGACTTTGATTTTCGTGAGCAGTAGTTGACGAGCCTCAGAAACTTTAAACTTTGTCAGAACTTTAAGGATTTCTGCTTACTTCAGTATTTTTAGTGACCTTTATTTCCAGTCAAGTACAATGAATATATTGAATCAGGGACTCTACCTGAATAAAATATTTTAGCAAGCGGCATGCCAGCATTTTAAAACATTGACTGCATAGACGTTCAAAGAAAATAAGAGCAGTCAAATACTGTCACCTTTCGTACTGGGGATTTGTTCAAATACCTTAAAGTTAAAGTACTCCAAGTCTTTGCCTTGGTTTTTTTCTTTTTTCATTAGTGTTTTTACCTGGAGGCCATGATACTAAATTATAATATGCTCACCTCTTTTTCACTATATATAGGATACATTTTCAAAGTCAATAGCAATCCTGTGTAAATCTAGGGATATATTTAACCACGAGGCCCTGTATATAATTTACTACTCACTTATACTTCCTAATAAATCTCACTGTGTGGAATTTTTGGAAAATAGCTTACATTGCTAATGATGTAGGACAGGAATATACAAGCTTTTGCCTCTGCCTAATCCTTTTCAGTCACTACTTAATACATAGACTGTTGATTTTGTTTATACTGTTTGTGTTTTTTATACGTTCTGTATTATGTGTGATGATTAAATAAAACACTATACTATACTATGTTCCAGTCCACACCCGACAGCCAGCGTTGAGTTGTTGCAGGAGGTGTCAATGTCTCGCTACATCCCTCACCCTGCCCTCGTGGTCTCCGTCACGCTCACCTCTGTGCGCACAGAAACAGGCATCACATTGAAAGCCCCGCAGCAGGTAACACACGGACACACACACATATACACTGAACTTTCCTGTCTCTATAAGTGTGTTCACATTCATGTTTTACGTGTGTGTGTCCGTCTCAGGCCTGCATGGCAGAGAGCATCATGTTGAATCTGGCTGGCCAGTTGATCATGCTGCAGAGGGACCGTTCAGGACCGCAGGTACGAGAGAAGGAAACACCTGCCAACAACAAAAAGCTGGTGAGTCTGAACAATAGGCAGTGCAGTGGTCTCAAGTTACACTTTTGTGTTGTGCACCAGTACTTCAAGAACTTGTTTTTTCCCTCCTGTGCTTTTTCAAAAACAAAATGCAGGAAAAAATGCGGAACTAATATTAATGCAGCCTTCTTCAATTTTACAAACAATCAAAGTTGTGCAACATTTAACATTTAATACTTTATGTAAACTGCCTAACCAGCTTTGTATCATAACAATGTGGGTACTATCTGTAAAAAGATTATGGTACTCTTCCCTCCATCTTACCAAGAGCCAGATCTCGCTGCTAATCATCTCTCAGCTAAAATTTGCTGGACAACCTGAATACATAATCTGGCGGATTTTCCCAGGCTCTTGGGCTGTTGTTCAAAGTATTGTAATTCTGCATTTTCATATGCCCACCACCACAGACACAGAGTATAGAAGCAGCTCAATCTGTTAGTTGTTGTTTTTTTTTACCTCTTGAGCAAATGCCACAGCCCCTTTCCTCTGTTTTTGATGGTCATATAGAGCCAATTTCAGAAGTATTTGCGTCTTTCAACTGCATAGACAGTCCAGTTTTATGAAAAGACATCTTTTCAGCAGTGGAATACTTCTTTAAGGTGAGTCGTCTACAACCTTAAAGGGGCTCTATGCAAAATTCAAAGTGTATGAGTTGGCAACAGTGCTGACAGAGCTAACGGTGTTAACTAGGGGGAACAGGAGGGTGGGCGCTAAATTTTCACAACACTGTTAACTCGATATCAGTGTTAACTGCCGTATGTGCGCAGTGCAAGAGCAATGGGTGAGTCATTGGGATACGCACATGCACTGACTGACAAACCACAGAGGAGCTGGGATTGCAACACACAGAGGTAGCTGAAGTCAATCTCTGGTCAGGTCAACATTACTCCCCTGTACATTCGCATAGCAAATAGTGGTTTGCTGCTATTCTACAATTAGAACATGAATATAATATTAATGTCTGAGATTGTCTCTGAATGTCATATAGAACCTAAAGCATCTAAAGCAGCATGTTACCCATATGCTGTGTTACATTTTTATTGTTAAATCCCTACAACACTTTTCCTTTCTCCCTTAGCTACCATTTTGTCCTCCAGTGGTGCTGGCCCAGTGTGTGGAAAACGTGTGGACCACCTGTCGCTCCAACAGGAAGAAGCGCCACCTGCTGGAGGCCCTGTGGTTGTCCTGCGGTGAGGCGGGCATGAAAGTCTGGCTGCCGCTGTTTCCTCGAGACCATCGCAAGCCCCACTCCTTCCTCTCCAGACGCATCATGCTGCCCTTCCACATCAACATCTACCCTCTGGCCGTGCTGTTCGAGGATGCCCTGGTGCTGGGGGCAACCAATGAGACTGTGCTCTATGACGGGCTGCAGGGATCCTCCGAGCCACTCGAGGCGCTGTTTCCCTTCTGCACCGTAGAGAGGACTTCCCAGATCTACCTCCATCACATCCTGAGGCAGCTGCTTGTTCGCAACTTGGGTGAACAGGTACATGAGGCTTCCTATCTCATCCCCTCAGCTGAGTCAATAAGTGGTGGTGATACTACCTCTGGTTGTTTGCACACCTACAAAGTCCAATATTTCTGCTCTTTAATGTTCCCTCTCCCGCAGGCTTTGATGCTGGCTCAGTCATGTGCCTCCCTCCCCTACTTCCCCCATGTCATGGAGCTGATGGTGCACGTTGTGCTGGAAGAAGAGGCGACGTCGCGGGAGCCCATCCCAGACCCTCTGCTGCCCACCGTGGCCAAGTTCATCACCGAGTTCCCCCTCTTCCTCCAGACCATCGTCCACTGTGCCAGGAAGACGGAGTACGCCCTGTGGAACTACCTGTTTGCCGCTGTGGGAAACCCCAAAGATCTATTTGAGGAGTGTCTCATGGCTCAAGACCTGGACACAGCAGCCTCCTATCTTATTATACTGCAGGTAGTGACACACATATTCAGTTAGCCTTCCACAGTGTAATGCAGGGGTTATCAGACAGCTTAGGACAGAAACATGAAAAAAGTCTCAGTCATACTCCCACCTCAGATAAAATCGTCGCCTGACTAAATCTGTTTAGGGTGTCATGATATCATAAAATGCTCACACAGTCTCTACCTTTCTCCGTCTCTTCCACCTATCCATCTGTAAAGAATATGGAGGTTCCTGCAGTGAGCAGACAACACGCCACTCTACTCTTCAACACGGCGCTTGAGCAGGGCAAGTGGGACCTCTGCCGGCACATGATCCGATTCCTCAAAGCCATTGGCTCTGGGGAAATGGAGACTCCGCCCCCGACACCTACCACTCAGGTAAAGAACTTCAAATAATCTCCGCAAACATTAATTTCCTTTTCTTACCACTTTTCGTAGACTGTCTCTAGGTATCAGTTAAGGAAAAGTTATCAGGTCTTCAGGCAAATGAACTGAGATCACATGTTCAGTGTTTTCCATTTCAGCAGATCAGACACCCCATCATGCTTTGCAACGACAAACATACTGTAAACATAAAATAGTGAACTGTTAATTTCTGTCTTTAGGAACCCAGCTCAACAGGCGGTTTTGAGTTCTTTAGAAATCGAAGCATCAGTTTGTCACAGTCAGCAGACGCCATCACTACGGGCAAGTTCAACCTGCAGAAGACTTTCAGTATGCCCTCCGGACCCTCTGCTAAAGGGTATGGACACACACACACACACACACACACACACACAGTGATCCAGAGTCCTGCATGGGTCTGATTTTGAAGACCCAACCTAAAGCAGGACTTTACATTAATTTATATTTTAAGTACTGGTACTCTTGTGTTTTGCTTAAATTGTTCTCATCTAAATGTTTCCACATTTTCTCTCTCTACCTCTCCTTTTCCCTGTGTTAATTCCTGTCAGTCGGGATGTGGAGTGCGCAGAGAACATGTATATCGACATGATGCTCTGGCGCCACGCCCGCCACCTCCTTGAGCAGGTACGCCTCCGCGACCTGGGTTGCTTCTCTGCACAGCTGGGCTTCGAACTCATCGGCTGGTTGTGTCGCGAACGAAACCGCGTGGCCCGCGTTGAGGATTTTGTGTCTGCATTGAAGAAACTCCACAAGGATTTTCTCTGGCCCTTCCCAGTTATTCCTGTGGGAAGCATCAGCTCACCTCTGAAGAACGGACGGTGTCGCACAGGTGAGTGACACAGGACTCAGGCAGTACAGAAGCTGTCCAGAAAAGGAACCAAATCTTGAGGAGTCTGTTTTTACAGAAGTGCTGTTTTTCAGCTATGTTGTTTTACACATCAGACATCACTGAAAGCTCAACATTGTAAACCTTAAATTTAGACTGATTAGTGGCTGCAGCAAATAAGGAACAGATTGATTTGTTAGCGAGCTAAAAAGCACACAGAAAGGGAACAAGCCATACTTACTTTATTTTATACATTATTAATATCAATATGTGAACTTGGGTTTCTCTATTCCAATATATCATGATGTTGTTTTCTTGTCACTGTCAGTGCTGAGCACACGGCTGTTAAAGTCGCAGTCAGCCGACAGCCTGTTGAACAGCGACATGGACACAGCGCCCCCTCAGGCATCTCCCACCAACCACACCTGGCTGGACGGGCTCGGGCAGAGGCCCAAAGACATGGACACGGCCTCGTCCGCTCACTCCACCCAGCACTCGCCACAGACACATGACGCGTTCCTTTCCCTGCTCACCAACAAAGGTAATAAGACTCAAACTGTTCAACTATTAACACTCAAAAAAGGGACTCACTAGTCGTCACCAGCTTTTATTTTCCATAACCGTCCTTCTCTTGTTCATTTTTTCACCCCTCTAGTGGAAGAGTACAGCGTCGGCTCGGCCACAGACTTGACAGAGACCAGCTCAGTGGTGGATGGAGATTGGACGATGGTTGATGAAAACTCCTCCACTCTGAGCCTGAGCCAGGCTGAGCTGGAGCACATCTCCATGGAGCTGGCAAACAAAGGACCGCACAAGTCGCAGGTGCAGCTCAGGTGAGATATCGTCACTAAACCTCACTTCCATGATCCCGCTGCTCTCTTTGTTTGACCCAGTGTGAAACTAAAGCAGCATTTCTGTGTCCTTCAGGTATCTCCTTCATGTGTTCATGGAGGCGGGATGTCTCGAGTGGTGCGTAGTGATTGGTTTGATCCTTCGGGACGCCGGCGTGATAAAGCAGGTGATCGGCTTCCTGGACAGCCCCGAAGTTCCCCAAGAAACTGTGCAGAGTGTTTGTAACGGCTTATTAGCTGTCGACGCATGGGTCTCCACTGACTGGTGAGTGTGGCAGTCATGTTTTATGTTTCTCTGGCTCCTCGTAGTGCTCCTAATGGCATTTGCAAGAATCCAATAATGAAGACAGCCAATCAGAGCTGAGGAGTCTCAAAGGCAGCTGTTAATCAGCTGTGGTGGATTCTAGAAAATACCATCAGAAGCACTAGGAGGAGGCAGAGGATCATGATTTTTTTTCCACAGATTATTTGTCTTATGTACTACTGTCAGGACATGGTAACAATTTCAGTTGTTTTTATAATGATGTGATGAATGTGTTCGGCTGTTCTGGTAAAATAAAATCTTATATAATGGTGAAGAACATATACCTAGTTTAACCTTTTCCTCTCCTTTGTCCCTCATCTTTTTCCAGTCTGGGATACAAACCATTTCTCAACCTGATCCAGCCGCAGCTCCAGCAGCTGATGGATTCAGCAGCTGAGCAGGTGCAGCCCGAGGCCTTCCAGCCCACCAGCCAGAGCTCCAAGCTCGGTGGCTCCGAGGGGCTGGGAGGTGCTGCGGTACCACGTGCAGAGGACAGTAGAGGAGTAGCGGCTCCGCTGGGCCTGGCCCTGCCCTCTCTGGAACCTGCAGGGGGTTTTCCCCGTCCCCCCTCTGAGGACTGTCCTCCCGAACAGACAGAGGAGCAGGGGGATGAAGAGGGAGCCTACGACTGCACCTTGTCCTGAAGCCTGGAGCCTCCTCTGGACTCTGAACTGTGAACTCGAGGCAAATAGTGGAGGAAGCAGCAGCGGCAGCAGCAGTGGCTGACTGGAAATTTATTTTTGTGTGTATGTGTGTGTGTGTGTGTGTGTGTGTGTGTGTGTGTGTGTGTGTGCGCACACAGAAAGTACCTCTCCTGCAGGTTCTTACTCCAGTCAGTATTATCCACTCTCCTGATTGACCCTTTGTGTCCATTAGAACCCCCGTGGATACCGAGCTAATAACAGAACGACAGACAGCCAGGCTGGCACAAGGACACCACAGCACAACCGGAGATAGGGTTCAGTCTGATGGTTCCCCTCTAACAGGCTTCGTTTTACCAAAATGTGCTGTTAGACAAAAGGCCACCAATGTCAGTTTGTGCGTTTATACATCAGGTTGTGGTGCTGTAGACCAGCACAGGAAAGCACCAGTCTTTTTTTTTTTTTTAATTATTATTCCAAGACAGATGTTTTGTGTGCGTAACTTTTCTTTGGCACTCATCCAAGTGCAGCCTGGAGACTTTGAAATCTTAAGAGCTCCATTGTTTCCTTTGGTTTAATGCAAACAGTGCAAGAATCAGTTCAAAGACAAAAAAAACAAAACAAACCTGAGTGTATTTGCATCATGCTACATTGCTAAGCAAAATGTAGAACAAAGCTCTTGTCATGAACCATTTACAGGATGCACTGAAGTGTGTCTGAGCCTACAGTACAGCGTGCAGTTCTGTTTGTGTGCACAAGAGGTGTTTCATACTTTCATACCTCATATGATTTAAAAATATTTTGTGATACCTTTTTTCAATAATGTAACAGTGTACAAGATAATATTATTTTTCTATCAATTACAGCTTGTCCCTCCCTGTACAAAAGACAAAACTCATGGTATGAATTCTATGTAATTCTTGAGAAGTGACGACCTTAAGATTTCTAAGAAAGTGATCTCTGAGAAGAATCCACTGTTGCGAGTGCAGACTAGTTTTTTACCACAGATCAGTACCTCTGTTCAGATTTTTTTCCCCATGCACCAACGCCCTGACTTTGTTGAAGTCCATGCCCAGAAGTGTCTGAGCCAGAATCAACCCGTCTGATCGTCTTCACAGTCCAGACTTTAAACAACAAGCAGATCAGTGCTGCGCCTTCACTAGGTGAGCATATTTGAGGCTGTAGTGTAAAAACCAAATCATGTGATGCTTTATCCAGCTTTTAAACACACTTTTGCTTTTCAGTCTCCATCTGGGAGATTCAAAATGTGTTTCCTATCATCAGCGAGGCAGATTGATAATACTATGTTATTAAAGCCATCCTATTCTGTAGATGTTGTACCTATCCCTTGTTAAAAGAGCATCATCTCCGTCATCGGTAGTGTTAATGGTGACACGTCGGCATCATTTTTAAAGTGTGGATGAGATGGTTGTGTATTTGAGGAGTTGTTGTGTAGTTTGACCCTCATTCTCTGATAAGGACTTTATATTTCATCCAGTCCAATATGCATATCACATCCCTGAACCACTTGAGACAAGTAGATTAGCGAGCTTCTGTGTGGATTTATGAGTGTGTGTACCACATCGTATTGAGAACGTGTTGACATGTTTGGTGACTTTCATCGCATGCGAATTGATTTTATCGTATTAGTCCTGATCATTATTATTATTTATTGGCATCATAGCTGAGTGGTAATTACTGAATTGATGCTCGGTTGGTTTTTATGACTGATAACAGACTTTTCCCCCTTTAGTTAAAGGTCCAGTGTTTAGGATTTAGGGGGATATATTGGCGTACATGGTATATAATATTCATAACTGTGTTTTCTTTAGTGTATAATCACCTGAAACTAAGAACTGTTGTGTTTTCGTTACCCTGAATGAGCCCTTTATATCTGTATACGGAGCAGGTCCTCTTCCACGGAGTGTTCTACAGCAGCCCAGAACAAACAAACCAAACACTGGCTCTAGATAGGGCCGTTCACATTTTCGTGTCAGCCACCATAGCTCTGCACGCTTAGCGCACAGGATAAGTTTCAGTTGGTTGCAATGTCGCAATCTCACTGCTAGATGCCACTAAATCCTACACACTAGACCTTTAATCAAAGAAGTGTATTGGCGTCTACCACAAGCACTAAAAGGTTCATCACAGATTTGTCAGTATTATATTGTTCAATGTATTGAAATGTTACTCAGCTTTATTTTTTTATGTTCACTACTTCTTTTCCCCGGCAGATTGCTTTTACGTTTCACGATAGACCAAATCCTGTTTTGTAGATACATTTTTGCTCTCTTGTCGGCAAGTGCAAGACGAGTCGGGTGTGGGTGTCTCTTGGAATTTTACTTTCTCCAGTGGTTTCTGTTTTACGAACTGCCTGTATTGTTAGAACACTCACTTTTCACGAAAGGGCAAAATGATGTACTGTCGTCACTCAACGTAAATCCCGTTCCAGCGGGCCCGCCTCCACTCTGAACAAGCCTACAGCCACACTACGCTGCTCTGCTGTAAGCTTTACTTGACTTGAAAACGGTAACATGACGAACCAAAGACTTTACGTCCAGAGGCCTTCTGTTTTAACTGGTTGCTTCGATTGAGCGCTTGATTCATTATGCAGAGGAGGGAAAAAAAAAAAAACTCACACACATCCTTACCCCATCCCTCTCATCTGAAACATAACCATTGATGCTCAAAACTAATGCTGACGGCATACAAGACAATTTCCTACGGAAATGAATATTGCAGATCTTTTCTGGTTTCTTTCTCTGCGGGCGAGGAGTGGTCGGTCAGGTGTGTCTCGTGGTACTCGGGTGTCACGTTCACTCAGAGGTGGACAGCGCTCCCTTCCTCCTGTGTACAGTTTAAAAAGTTTTGCCTGCTTCTCAACTCAGAGTATTATTTCTGGGGCAGCAGTAGCAAACATCCTCAATGCAGTGTAAAGATACTCTCTTGTACATTTGCCTTTTCTACTCATGTTTGGTTTTCTACTTCATTTTTTTCCTTGTACATAAAGACCAATAAATTATTTTTAAAAATGGTTTGGCTGCCTGTGTTTCTAATTATAATCTAATCCGCTGTTTGTGTGTACATGTGGTGAATGCAATACAACCAACAACATAATAAGCGTTTTTAATTGCTGTACAAGTGCTAATTTAATTCAAGCTTTTTGCATAATGTAAAATCATCCCGTCCATTCAATAGATGGATACCCTGTAACCAGATCAATCCCACTAATCCCAACAGTCATATCAATCACTTAATTCCAACAGACAGACAAATATGCAATCTTTAAAAAAGCAAAACAGCAGTTCAATGAGTTAAAGTGTCAAATCAATCACAAAAAACAGAAAAACAATGATCAGTCATTTAAAAAAAAAAAACTCTTAATTTAACTTTCAGAACAAAAACTGAACAGCTAGAGAAGTAGGCATGGGTGAAAAGTCAAGATGTTGTACAATAAAACACAGTATAGTACTATAACAAAACTGTTAACAAATTAAACATCTTTTTAAAAAATAAAAGGACATCCTCCGACAACAGGCATTAAGACATTTCAATGTGTATCCCAGAATAGATTTCAGTGAAATTGCTTATTCCTCGAGCTGATATGAACATCCGTGTGAGTGACTGATTTTAGTTTCCTTGACTGACTGTTACATGTGATGAAGATAAAGCTACATCCAAGTGTGAGTTTACACTGAACAACAAAAAACACGCTGCGCAGTGCATGGTCAGCCTTTCAGTCTTGACCATGTTACATTAATACATTAGATTTTGTCACAATTTGATTTCACTTTCTTCTGAAAGGAGTTTTTTTCTACGTTGAGCTCTCCAGCAGCGCTCGGTGTATGTTTCAGTCTAACAGTGGGAGCACCAACGGCGTCGGATGAGCCATTTCACTGCATTTTAGTCAAACATCTCCCTGCTCCGTCCCACATTTACAGCAGTTCCTCGTGCATTCGTGCTTTTATAATAACAACCCCATCTCTTGTTTTATATCAACCATCATCCCATTTAAAGGAGCTCTATATGATATTCAGAGCTTATCTGTGATTCAGAGGTTGTCTACACATGACTCTCGACATGGAGGTTTCTGAGCCAACGGCTAGCAGCTAACGGTGCTAACAAGCAACAGTGCTGACAGAGCTAATGGTGTTAACCTGGGAGGGAACAGGAGGGTGGGTGCTACGCTTTTGTGATGCCATGGCCCTGATATCAGTGGTAACTGCCATATAAGAGCAGTGCAGAGCAGCAGAAATGAGCTAGCCAGTGGGCTTCCAATCACAACAAACAACAGAGAAGCTCAGGCTAAGACGCACACAGGGAGCGCGACTTCACTCTGCTCAGGACGCCATCACTCCACTATATCTTTACCTAACAAATAGGTGTTTACTGCTGTATTAACGCTCTGAATATTGTATAGAGCTGCTTTAATATTGTAACTATAAACCACACTCAAAACAAAATGGCTGCCTCATCTTGAGATGATCTGTTAGAAACAAGTGGATTTTTAACAAACTCTGATGTTGGTGGAAATATGAACAACTTTAATACATTTGAAAAAAAAAAAAAAACCATCGTGTGTTTCCATGATGTCCTTTAGTCTCTTATAAAAATCAACCTCTTTGCCACTTTACAACAGATTTTTAGAAAAATATCCATTTACACTTGTTAATAAAGCTTTATCTCCCATAGACACTCTGCATATCAACTGAAGCACGTTCAATAAAGCAGATTTAGACCATCGTCTGTCACTTAAAGCAGCGTCTGTGTCGCCGCCACACAGCACTGATGGATATCTCCTCACACTGATGTACAGTGAGTGTGTGTTTGTGTTTCCGCTGCAGACCGGTGTTGACTCCATTATGAACAGCTGTAGAGCAGCACAGAGGTACAGCGATACTTCAGATCCTTTAAAGTGGGGCTGTTTGAGGTACTTATCCATTGTGAGTGTATTACCTACAGTAGATGGTAGTCAGCACTCTTCCAATTTGGAGAAGCAGGCAGGAGTACCAGCACGGAAGCTGAGCAATATACTGCTGTGGACAATCAGTATTAGTTCAAGTGTATGCAATACTGAGAGTATTTTCATCACTTTACCTTCCTGCAGACGACCGTTTCTGACAGGGAAGCAGTTAACTGCTTCAGTTCCCCATCTATGCTCTTGTCAAAGCCAGACTGCATTGGCAAAAATAGTAATTTTAACTCACTGAACATGGAAGCTGCTGGTCTACCTCTACCTTGATCAGTTAGTTTAGTTTCAGTGAATCTGACCTAACCCTTTGAAAGGCCAGAGTCACACAGTAACAAACAAACTAGAGATGCACGCTATTGTATTTTTTGTCGATATCCTATATGCCGATATGTAACAACTCATTTAGTCTGAGTGGGCAGAAGTTCACTGCATAGATCACTAACTTTTGCGGTGTTTGATCTTCGTTATTTTTGTGGGCGTGTTACACCAAAACCTGTTTCCCCCCGGCAATATTTTTGCAAGCGCACCGTTGCTGTGGCACCGCCCAGAACGATTGTGATTTGTTGAAAGAAATAAAAAAAGCCGGGGCGTTTTTTTCCTCCAATCTTAAAGTGAGAGTCGGCGCAGCCAGACCTTTCTTTTCTTGAGAAAGGTCTGGTGAGCGAGACTACAACTCATTTGACCGATAACCAATATCAATATATCCACTTTTTTTCTCTACCTAATTTTAGTAATCATCAAGTCTCCTCTGTAGTGGAATTAACATCATACTATGCATGCATTGTGATGGCCCACCAGCAGATGGACACATGAAATACAATACTTTTCAATAAATGTAACATTCATTCATTGTGCAATATAAGAAAAAGCATGTTGGCCAATTCTGATAGTTAATTTTAAACCCGATTTTGTCCTATGCTGATGATGTACTGTTATTACAGGCATGTTGGCTGATTCTGATATTTTATTTTACAGCCAATATCAGCCGATACCAATGACGTCCCGATATTATCGTGCAACCCTAAAACAAACTAACCTACCGAGGCAGTGGTAGACCAGCAGCTGTGTGCTGTTTTTCTCAATGGAGTCTGGCTTAGAAGAGAACGATACAATAGCTTCAGTTCCCTGTCGGAAGTTGCTGTCTGATGGCTTAGTAAAGCAGAGAAAAAATTCTAAATACAGTGTACATTTAAACTGATAGATAAATGGGCCTTCTTTTAGGTAGCTTAAATACATTTTGTTGCTCACCTTTCCACAGCAGTACTTGCTTAGCTTCCATGTCAGTACTCCTGCTTCTCCAAACTGGGGGTGTAGCGACTGCCATCTACTATAGGTAATACACTGACTATGAATAAGTGCCTCATATAGCCCCACTTAAAAAGATCCAAACTATCCCTTTAATGCAGCAACATCTGTTTCAGGAAGAAATGGTTAAAGATGTTAAAGGACCGTACTATTTTCCCCCTTTGTTTTAGCACATTTACATTATAGCCGACTATTTCCCATGTACAGTATTTTTCCAGCAGGCAGCTTTCAGTCTCTGTTAGACATGTGGAAAAATATATCAAAGTGAATAGCATGTCTTGTCCCACTGCTGTCAAGGTTACAGTTATTTGACATATATATGATCTGTGGTAAATGGCTAAAATGTACAAAAAAAAAAAAAATAATAATCCCACAGGTATGGTCCTTTAACAAAAACAATGTAGGAGAGGTATAAAATCTCTAGTGTTGACAACTATTTCACCGGCCAATTAAATGTAACATCTTCTTTCCAGTCAAAGTCAAATTCGTAGCAGCAGTTGTCTAATGCTTTGCTTGTCGAAAGGACGCTAACATGTTTTCATACTGCAGTCAGCTGATAAGACCATCTGGCTTTTGACAAAAACAATGTCACCTGCTCTGGAGCTTTCAATTGTATCACACTATTTTCCTCAGCAGATTGAGTTAGAGTACTTTGAGGACTTCTCGTTACACATTGTGCATAAAAGAAGGAGCATAGTAGGACGATCTGTTTTTCTGTCCGCCAAGTGCTGTCGAAGGCTGTGATGGATTTTACGTTCAAACTTTCCAACAGACAAAAATTCACGTGCATAAAAACTCTGTACAGTGCAGCACCTGATAGCTTTTAAGACCACTGAGACGTTTGTGTCCACAACAGTAAACATTTTGTGTGTCTTTGGAAGCAAAATGTTAAGGCCTCCGTCATGTCAGCATTTCTTATTTTTGTGTGTGACTGAAGCCAAACGGACAACATGGATCACAACAACACGTCACCGGGTGTAACACAAAGTGGACGAAAGACGATTTTGCTCAGTTGATCTCCCAAGTGCAAACAATCTCCCAAGTCTTTTTACAACCCGATGCCACCTGTGATAACATATGAGAGGAGTCAAACTGCCGACAAGCAGCAACGTGACTTTTGCGTTTAAAAGATTTCATCAGAGTGTGGGACTGACAGCAGGGAGGGGACGGTCGCCCTGATGTTTTGATAACACAGGTGCGACTAAGCGATCAAAAACACGATGGAACCACTCTGCTGTTAGCAGAAAACAGAGGTAGCCCAGAGACAAACATGATGATGCTTTATAATCCATCAATATAATCTCTCTCTAACATTAGTTAGCTAAGTCATTTAAATCTTTCCAACAGTAACATTCAAACCAGTCTTTACAAGAACATTAATAGCTGTTATCTTGGTGTCGGACACTAAGTTTGATCATAGTGGAGGTAGTGGTGACACTGAAGGGGCCTTTATACACTATCAGAAGGGCTTGTCAGATGGTCGCATATAGAGGCAAAGTCGCTTTCCTTCTGGTGGACCACCATGGCTCCTTATTTCGGAAAAAAATATGTATGGCAGTCAATGGCAAGAGACAAATCATCATCTGAATTGTAGCAATATTATGTTGCAGTTGTAGTTTGTTGTAAAACAGTTTAAGTATAACCCTACATTCATGTGGTGTAGGAATATTCTGAAAACAGAGTTCCTGATTGGGAAAATTCCCATGACCACCCCCTAAAATCTGAATGACAATTTGGGAAGGCTGCAAGTTTGGAACACAAGTTGCTGAGTTGATGTCATATATGCAGAAACATAGCGGATGAAAGTAAATGTTGGGTTGGTGGGAATATACTTGGTATTAGTTCACATTATGAATGTCAGTTTTTGTTTACATGTAATTTGTAATATGGTATTAGGTTATAACAGTCGCTGCCCACTTCGTGACCCAGATAAGCTAGAAAAGTTAGTTATTAGCAGTTATCAGGTAAAGCAATATTTCAGTAGTTTCGGGGGATGTGCTGGTGCAGCAACAAGTCTGGGACAAAATCACTTTATGATGTAAAGCTTCAAACTGTTGTCAAAGTATTGTTTAAATGCTCTGACACATCTATGTAACGGCTATGTTTTTCCACATTTCGACCTTAAGATCCTGATCACACTAAAGTCAGCGATACCATTTCCCGGCTCAGGAAATAGGATCACCGGATAGGAGCACACGAGCACAGCCTTAGACTGTAAGAAGACATATTTGGAAGGACAACAGAGGATCGCCAAAGTGATGACATAAATTTCTCTCTTGATAAAGCTGTGATGACTCTGTGTTTTGTACCAGGATGTTCTCACAAAAGCACCGGCTCTTGCTTATTCTTGAACTTTCCGGTTGCTTAAAAGGCTTGGAGTCACTGGGTAAAATGCAGCAGGTGAGATAACAATACATTTGTGTATGAAACATAGCTAAGTTAGCCATAGCGTTGCTAAAAGCTAGCTAGCTGGAGTTAGTTATATTGTGTGAGACGAGATGTACTTCACTGAGCAATTTCACACAAAACTTAATGGCATTACAACACACTGTGACTTTCTTGACTTGCAAATTATCTTTTAAACTGGCAAACATCACGTGTTACTCATTGCGCAATTGACACAGGATCAAAAGTCTCTTGCCGTTGACTACCATATATATGTTTTCTGAAATAAGGTCCCATGGGGGACACCAGAAGTGGAGATGCTTCACCTCCCCCGACACCTTTCTGAAGCCAGGTAGTGGGATCTGTGTACGACCCTTTCTATAAGTTTCCAAAACCAGCATTAACACCCATTTCACACTGGGCCTGGTGGAGGTGAGAGAGGAGCAAGGGATTGACCTTTTCTTTAGCTCTCTTTTTTCATTCCTGACTAAACTATTTCTGTCACTTTTCATGTGAGCAACCAAGTGCAACACTATGAAAGCCTTCCAAGAGAGACTAACCTTTATCCCCATGTTTAAACAGCTAGCTTTTCACTCTGCCCTCCAGTGTGTGAAGACAACATGTAGTACAAACCACTTCCTTTCTAGTGTAATCCGGCCCTGACGGTAACACGGTGTTCTATGTGGTCAGCTTTGTGAAGTAGACACATAACACAGGTCATATTAACAAGGTTGTGGTTGTGATACTTGGGCTCTAGACAATAAAAAGATGCAGCTCCACATGAGATGAGTGATATATAAAAAAAATATTAGCAATACACACCATAAAATGAGTGGACAACAGTTACTGGTAGAAGCGTCCGCAGCAGCACCAATGCATAAATATACATTCACAGAACCATTTCAGCACAACTTGAAGGTCAGAAAAGTTACAGTAAATGAACAGTTTAGCAGAGTTCAGCTCCTCACTGGGTGGATGCTTAGCTAGATGTTTCTCAGCTGAGAGTTTACATGAGCAGAGTGGGCTAACAAGCTTCATCTACTGCTTCCCAAACGGATTACCGTTTTACAGCTCATTCTTGATTCTTTAAGGCCGTCTCAATCATCTCTCTCTCTACAGATAAGATTATTTATGGTAAGAGAATTTAATTTCACCTGGATCTATCTACATATAACTGCTTTCCGTAATGCTTTATCTTACAGGTCTGTTATTTCCTTATAATTTTCCATTTCCTGGAAATAACAATGCATTTTGGTACTAACATTGGTACTAACATTAGGGGTGTAAATCACAAGTTTAATCATGGTACAAAATGAAACTGATTGTTAAGAAAATACGATATTTGCTGATAGTACAAAGTTGGCCACTGTACTACTTTGATTCAATTCAATTCAGTCAATATGAGATGATATCAGTAATTATCCTCAGTCTTTTTCTTGGCTGCTTGCCATTATCTGCCCATCGCTAGACCGCCTGCACAGTTTGAATGTACAGGAAAGAGGTGCACTTGGATGGGAATGGTGACACAAACGTCCTATGGGAATTTCAAAATGAAGGTGTATATTAAAGATGGCGATATGTAATGTTTACACTTGTTGATCACTGAATCGATATGTTGATTCAGATCGATGTATCATTACACCCCCAGTAAATATTCTTTTTTTTATTATCTTATTCTTCAGATGTGTTGAAATGTGTGTTTGCCTGTAGACTGATTTACACTTTTTGCACAGTCAGCTGGTAATTATACAGGATTAAGTAATTGTGAGCATACTGACTGAACATGGTCTGCATAGTTCATTGCAGGATACTACTCGAAAATGATTCTGAAAATTCAGACCCATAAAATATAGCTTCACCCATTTTTTTCACTTGGATTAATTAAATATTTATATTGCTATATTGAGTTGTTGTAATTTGTATGTACATAGTTTTTACCTGATTTAGTTTAGTTTATTAGGATCCCCATGAGCTACGGCATTGCAGCAGCTATTCTTCCTGAGGTCCTGATGTTTCAAAATTTTGTTTTAATGCCATTTAAGTGAGAACAATTAACTCAAAATTCATAAAGGTCTGATTAACTTATCTCCATCTGCACTGGATAACTTTCCTCTAGGCCACAACTAAGGATTATTTTCAGAATTGATTAATCTTCTGTTTTCTCAACTGTTTAGTTTATGACATAGACATCCATTGGTGCTGCTGAGGACAGCTCGTAGCACAGACCAGAAGTCAAGTTTGAAAACAAGTACAAACACTTTTACAGTAAATGTCAAGAACCAACACCTCCACCTGAGACAGAACAAGCTGCCACTGGTGCTGTTAATGAGCGTGGAGTTGCATTGCTGGTTTCCCATCCAATCACCCTCAAGGCTCGGGAAATAGTTTTAAATCACAGGACATTCAGATGTTTCCCTGTGAGTTCTGGTCTCATCGAGCCCAAAATCACTACAAGTTTTCTTGAACACATCAGGCTGAAAACTTTAAGACCTCAACATTGACCTCTGCACAAAATCTTCAGGTAAGCTACTCTTTTTAAAGGACACTTTGACATTTTGACTGAAGCCAGCTGTTTTCATTTAACAGGCACAGTTTTCTGCCTCTGCATGCCAGATTCTCTGACAATTAAAGCAGATTGTTGGCATTCCTCGATGAAACACAGGCGTACGACTTGCTGCAAATCAGTGGTGTTATTGAGGAATGATAATGAGCAATTTCACAGTTAATACAAAAACTATTTGCTCAGAATATGAACGAGTGCATGTTGATGAAAAGTGACTTTCAAAGTGTCAAAGTTTCCAGTTAAAGTCGGAAGAGGGGTCGAACAAAAACTGCTCTCTTTGTTTCCCCTCCCAAACAGATCTATCAGTATGTTACTACACCTACAGTGCATATAGTGGTGGTGTCATTTCTGCAGAGGAAGCCAGAGACGCATCTAGTCTGAGAATGGCCCGAGTGGTTTGCTGATAAAGAGAGAGCAGGGGAAGTAGCCATGCGACGTTATTCATTCAGGAAGCATGAGAGAGGAAGAACAGGAGGAAGTGAGCAAGAGGGAAAGTGAGAAGGGGAGTGAGATGGATTGAGTAAAGCAAAGGCACGACAGATTGAGTACAAAAAAAAAAACTTAACCCCTTTGTTTCACTAACCCAGGAGTGAGCACGAGGCTTGCGGTGGCCAGTGCATCGGTCATCGAGTTAGTCAAGTCCGTAAGCGGATCGGCTTACCTCTTGCGTGTCTCAGCGCGTCTTCCTGCTCGGTTAGCTACTAAGCCTACTGACACAGTGATGGGGGTCTCTCAGGCAGGCTGGGAGGGAGCGTGAGTGTGTGTTAGAGTGTGCGTTTGTGTCAGAGAGAAAAGGCGTCAGGGCTGGTCCTCAGTATTGTTCCTTGAAATCTTTTCTATCTCACTCTGGGGCCCCTGCAACCCTCAGCTCTCCTCAGCGTCGGCCTCTGTGATGTGTGGCATCCTCAGTATCGGTACATGTCGTAGGTACTGACCCAAGACGAAGGGAAAGCCCATATGGGAAACTTGTGGAGGATACCCTCCAGTTGAGCAGTCCTTCTATCTTGTCCGAAGAAATAGTGGGAAGAGATGGCAACGGAGATCATCCCCTCAGGGCCTGATGGGTCCGGATCTCTGGGAGGCTGAAAGAAGGAACGCCGTGAATGTCAGACCAGCTGTTTAACCAAGCCCTACGAAAAATCACTTTGCCTTAGCTTTATTATGCTGCATGTGTTTCAGCTTATGCAATGGACTTTAGAAGAGTCTTTAAACAGTCATGGAGTTCGCTTGAACCCATGCAATTGTTAATGCAATTCAAATATAAGTCTCAAAAATTGGAGTTTAATGGTGTTCACATGACAGCAACACAGTCCAACTGTGTCCTGCCACGAGTTAATCTCCTGCAGACATCACTGACTGGGACCATGAGGTGAAGTTTTGCAGAAATCCAGATATGCGAGGAATGAAAAAAATGGCATAAAAAACTAAGCATCTGTCTGGATACTTAAGTCTGTCAAAGGTGCAGCAGTACCTGAGGATTTATTGTGGGCAAGGAAAACCATCTTAAAGGGATAGTTTGACATGGTGGGAAATATGCTTATTTGAGTTAGATGGTTGTGTAGATATCTTAATTTCTTATAACCAAAACTAACAGGTGACAGTGACAAACTGATGCTTTAACAGATTATCTCCTCTCCAAAAACAGAAAGCAGTTTGAATAATTCACATGACAAAAACACAAATAGCAGCAACATTAAATGTTAATAAGTACAACAAGTACAGAAAGCCCAGTAAGATGCAGACAGTACCTGTATTTCAAACCAGAAAGTCCACGTAGGGGCATCAAGGCCGTGGGAATAGAAGACAAAATATTCTCCGCTCAGGTCGAACTGAGGCGTCCCGTCACCGAAGGACCAGGTGGAGAGGCTGGCTCCTCGGTGAGGCATCAGATACAGGGACATGTGACTGGGACCTGCACAGGACAGGACACAAGTTAACATATATGCACACATACACACCCAGATCAACCAGCTGGATAATGAGTATACACAAATGAAGCTGTTCTGGAGCTTTTGAGCGTACCACATGATCTTCCTCAGCAGATGGCGTTTGCTCAGTTGACGTATAAATTTGGGTGTTTACGATCCTTTTTCCGAGATTTTTTAAAGCCACCACGGATGTGTTGATATGTCCTCACAGTGCTCAGACATCTACATCTCTATGACAGCTGGGACGACAACTACTGCTGAGGAAGCTCTGTCATGATTGAAAGCTACAAAATGGATGCAGTGTTGAGGCTGTCAACTAATGTTTCCAAGATCAACGCTGAACTTTCAATCAATCATTTAATGTCTCAAAACGTCTCAACAGACATAATGTCAGTGCTGATGTAAACTCTCCATCCCATTTGATGTGTCACTGGATACTTTCAGTATGCACAGCCACTGCTGCCTGCCCTGTCTTTGAATATGCTGCCGTCACCAGCCAAGATTCTTCTGCACTGCTCATATGGCTCAAGTCCAATTTAAGTCACGTGACACTGGTGTTGAGTTGCAAGTCTTTTTTATAATAGTGTTTCTCTCTACCTGCAAGTCCTAGAAAGAAGGCACCATTATAGACGTAGTGTCCATCCATACTAACACGCCTGAAAATGCACATCACATGACTCATTTATTTGCTTGGAGTGATGACGAGTTTGAACTGTTACTGAAATTATCACAAGGCCGTCAAGGCGGTGGAAAACATAAACTGGGAGTTGTTACAAAGCAAATACAGCGACATATTGAAGCAGTACAGGGAGCATAATCCATCACCTGAGGGAGCTGTGGCGATGGGAAAGGAGCACTCACAATAAAAGGATGAAATTATAAAAGCTATGTTTTGGCTTGACATATTCTGTTACTGTTAAATTCTGATTGGGAAGCAAACATGGGTGTCTGCGTCATTGTTTTCAAAAGTCTTGATTTCCACCTATCCAGACTCAAACAAAACCCCAGAGCAACCTCAGGGTAAAACTGGTAAGCCGTGTTTTTAAAAGGTCTCTGGTTTGGGAATGTGGACAAGCCAGAGAAGTTTGGACACTAGGCATAAACGTAGCAACAGTTACGCATTTTAAAACAGAAACATATTCATGTGGATGCAGTCTTAGTGTATTTGTGTTGGTTTGGCGACATAAAGTGCTCCTGACCTTTCACACTGAAGGTCATCTTGATCGTCCCCCAGCTGGTCTCCTCTCTCGACAGCAGGCTGAACTCCACAGGAGAGCTGGGAGACACCTCTGGAGCAGGAAGGTACCAGTTCTTCCTGCAGATAGGAAGAATATAAAGTATTAAAGGTCCATACGTGAAAACAATTACATCAGAGCATGGAAACAATGCTCTCAGCTACAAGGCTGTGTTACTGACTTGCTGAGGAACTTCACAGGTAGGAACCAGGGGTAACCACAGAAGGGCCGGTCCTCATGGCAGCTGGTGCGAACGCTGTCGTTGATCTCAGGGATATGTGGTTGGATGTGCTGTATGCCTGTGTAGTCAAAACTGTTGATCCACAGACCTGAGTCTTTGCTCTCCACCTGGCCCTGGAGATTGTGGAAGGTCCGTGTCGTATGCTGCAGGAAGGTACACAAACATTTTTCATTTATTTTTTTTAAGCGCACATCTTCCTCCAACTGGCCTTGTTCAATAGCTGTTTTAAAGAGTGACTTTCTGCCAAAATTACTCTCTGTGATTCACATCAGCAGGTGGAGGAGTGGAATCAAAGCACTTTTATTTTATCACAAAAACTCATGGAGAGATGTCATGGTGTGCAGCGTCCCAGTTACAAAAACATGCTATATACAGTAGAAGCTTTGTATTCCACCTGCTCCCAACAAAAGATTTTAATCATGTAGGCAGAGGCTGCTCTGCGGGATAGTCACTTGAGGCAGAACAAAAAAATTGACCGAACAAAATGCAATATAATTCTGCAGCAGAAGTGTTTTTTACAACATTAAACTGTTCATGTTGGATTTTTACCACTTTGAATACAATTTTTTTTTTACAGAGCTAGTAAAATATCTTCAAAATCCAAAATGGAAAAGACAACTTTAAAGAATCTGAATGGAATGTATGACTCCCATACTGTGGAGAGAAAAAATTTGAATATATGAGGCGTTTCCACGTCCTTTCCCGAACAAGATTTAGATGCATGTGTTTCTGTGTGTATATTTGTGCTTCTCTATGTGTGGTGTGACTCTGAACCTGAAGGAAGACTCGTTTCGGCCGCGGGCTGTCAGGATTGCCTGAATAAGGAAAGAGGAGGCCACAGGACATCAACAGGAACATGACGATGAAGACCGAGCCCAGACCAGCCAGGATCCACTTAGTGCTCCGTACCAAGTAGATAAAATGCAGCTAAGCGAGAGAGAGAAATATATTATGTTACCAGAGTGGAGGAACAAGCTACGCTGCAGTCTTTTTTAAATTACAACAAACATCAGAACACTTTGGTGAAATGGTAGATTACACACAGAGGTTAGTTTGCTTATCTAAAGTCACACGTTTAATGTCAATAAACTGCTCAAACAAAACACTACTGCCTTGAGCTTAATACAGTAAAACTGGTTTGGTCATGTGTATTCTGTCCTGAATACACTCTCCAATGTGATCTCAAGGTTATTCTGCTGACCAAAAAAAACAAAACAGATTTGTTGTTCATTGTTGAATACTTACAAAGAAAGACGAGAGAAAAATGGTTGCTAGGGTGACCAGGGAGGCCATCACCACTTCAGGAGGTATCTCGGTGCCGCTGCGACCCATTATGGGTGTGAAAATCTCAAACACCACCCAGATGAGGAACATGAAGTGGACGTAAGGCAACGCCAGGCCCAACAGATAGAGCACACTATACTTCACTGATGCTCCTGCAGAAAAGACGGAGAGGATGCTGTTAGTCACAAAAAAACTGAACCAGACAAGGATCAGACCATTAAAACCTTTTGGTTGCCCTACAGCTATGAGAATCACGCTTAAAAGAATACTTCACCCACAAAGTGATCATTTGTAGTTGACTTCATGAAAAAAAAAGTTTTTCTCACGTCTCCAGTAAAAAGAAAGAAGGCAAAAAATGGGGAAACTTTTGATGACTTAAAGTCATACCAGTCCTCATTTAACACATCAAAACTTTATCAAAACATCCGTCTCAACCGTTACAAAATCTCACACAACTCGTGCAGCATAACACAAGTCACATTTATCTAGTCATATGCTCAGTACTTCTCAAACAGTACTTCTTGATGAGGAACTGAACTAAAAGTGAAACTTAATCTACGCTCTCTTCAAAAATGGACAACTTTGGACAGAAACAGTAATTGTACCTTGCTGAACATGGGAGCTACTGGTCTATCGCTGCCTCAACTGGAAGTCTGTTTGTGTTATTGTGTGACTTGGTGTTTTAAAGGACTAATTTGAATTCACCAAAGTCACACAATGACACAAACAAACTACAGATCGAGGCTGCAGTAGACCAGCAGCTACCGTGTTCAGCAAGGTAGAATCAGCGATATAAGGGCTTCAGTTCCCTGTCAGAAAGGGCTACCAACAGCAAGATGATGTGGTGACAATATTCTAAATGTAGATTTTGAGTGGGCCTTTTTTTTAAGATGGCTACAGCACATTTTATTGAGTCTCATGGACAAGAGGTGCACCTGCACTATTTTTGCGAAAATGTTTTAAATAGTAACACTGGTTGCCAGTTAACTTCAGAATTGATTTTAAGATTCTTTTAATTACTTTTAGAGCTCAACATCAGAATTGATTTTAAGATTCTTTTAATTACTTTTAGAGCTCAACATGGTTTAGCCCCAAGTTATATAGCTGACCTTCTGACTTTCTAGTATTTTTACATTACTTATACATAAATATTTTTTGTAAATAAAGTTGAGTTGAGTGTTTACCTCTGTGTTTAAATTCTTTTGCCAGCATCAGTCTGGTGGCCAGGGGGAAGGCCACCATGAGCATGGGCACATAGGCTGAACACAGGCCCTGCTGGGTCAGCCACACCAGGCTGCAGCACCACAGCAACAAGCTCACGTCAAAGTAGAGATCGCCCAGCTCCACCAAACGGACACCCTGCACAGAGAACACATATAGCAGCTTAACATAGAAGGGATATGCATGAGCAGATTAGAGGAGGTTGCCCTATGATGCATGCTGCTTTGAGAGGCGAGGAACCAGCTGATGTGCATTTGTGGAAAAATCTAACTGTTGCTTTACGAGAAGAAACCTTGGGATTAAAATTTGCTGACATAGAGGAATGCTTAAAGTTTTTGTGTGTGTGCCATGGCAGCGCGCACTCCTCACTCATCAGATAAGCAGCCTCTGAAATGCATCTGTTTAATTAAGGAATAACACAGAGCTGCTGAGGTTGTTTTATCGGCTGCTCATGAGGAGATCGAGTGTGTTGGCCAGTACCTGGTGTTTATATCTAGACTGTATCCTCAGTCCCGGCCTTATATACTTAACATCCATCACGAGTAATATTACATACACCTTTTTAAAAATCACAAGACAATCACTCACTCATCATGACTGCTGTGTATAAACACTAAACAGGAACAAAGAATCAATGACCTGATTTGAAACTTCCCAGTTCCTATAGCAGGGACTTTACACCCTGGCCTCACTTGTATCCTGAAACTAAATCTATAAACTAAAAAGGAACATCTCTATTACTACAGGAAGAATTCACTGACCTAATTTACCATGCATTACTGTAGGATGACTGAGAGGCTTGCTGCAATATTTGGTTATGAAGCACAACATCCCACAAGTACACAAGGCAGTATTGTTCCACTAATATGAACATCAAGATCACAGCTTCACTGAGAGGCATTCATCCGGTTCCTCTCACACGTTGCCTTCTGGTTGAATGACTTTTCAACTAGATGTAATATAGAAACCCTTCTATACACAAACATAATCTGCACAACAGCATATGGTCATGCAACACTGCCATGCAAATAAATCTGAAGAGGGAACTTTGTACAGTGGATTCTGGTCTTGACTGATGTGGGACTAGAACCCCTTCAACTCTCTGCATGTACTTTTGCAGCAAAGAAGTGATGATTTTTGTGTTACCTGCTTCAGAGTCATTGTGGTTAAAGCAGAACAGTGACTCTGAACCAGGGGTACTTGTACTGCAGAGAGTACTTCAGTAGTTGCCAGGGAGTGCATGGAATTATTGTGCTAGCTACTATGGTAAAATAGAATTTATGACTTGAAAAAAGAAGACACCTACATATTTATTCGACTCCATATTACACCTGAACAATTCTGCATTTCGGAGCATGAGAAAATAGTAAGCAATGAGCAGAACAGTTGAAACAGTTAGCAGAAAGTAAATGATCCTTGAAACACTTCAAAGGAATACTTCACCCTCCAAATGATTATTTGTATCCCAATTACTCACCCCAAACTTTGTTTTCTTCGCATGCCTTCTCAGTGAATTAAGACTCTAAAACCTAAGAAAATTCTTGATCAGTTGAAATAAAAGCGGTCCATGTTTTTTCAGTGTCTCACACAACTCTGCAGTATAATCCAAGTCTCATTTTTGCGGTCGTATGCTCAGTACTTCCAAAATTGACAGCCCTTTCCGAAAGGGAACTGAACTGAAAGTAAAACTTACCCATGCTCTCTTCAAAACCAGACTCCACTGACAAAAACAGTAATTTTACTTCGCTGAACGTGAGAGTTGCTGGTCTACCGCTGCCTCGATCACTTAGTTTGTCTGTGTTATTGTGTGACCTTGGTGTATCCAAACTTACCCCTTAAAACACCAAAGTCACACAATAATACAAACTAACTAACTGATCGAGGCAGTGGTAGACCAGCACTCCTGTGTTCAGTGAAGTAAAAGTACGGTTTTGTCAATGGAGTCTGGCTTTGAAGACAGCCAGGCTCACCAGAGGCATGCAAGAAAAACATTATCTTCATAAATTTAACGTAACACAGGGTGAGTAATTGTTACACAAATGTTCGTTTGTGGGGTGAAATATTCCTTTAAGTGGTAGAAATACAAATGCAAACTTGACCAAACCAATCTTAACTTGGACATCTCCACTGAATGAAAAGAAATTCTACTATTCACCATTATATCCACTTTTATATCATTTAAAATCAATAGAAATGAGCACATTTGGAACATGATGGATGGTGTTGATGAAGCAATACTGTACATCAGGCAAAAAAATGTTGGAAACCACTGAATCAGACGACCAAATGAACAATAGCCACAATTTTAGTCATTTATAGATGCAGGCATCAATTCATCTTCTTTTATGACTCATGTCTGTCTGTCTGCTCGATTCTAGACTCTTCTGTCAAAGAAAATACCATTTAAAAAATGAGGCCAAACATATATTGTGCTCTTTCAATAGAGATTTTGTTTCACTGGAGATGAAGCCTTATGTGCTCTGACTGGCACAAAGGTTAGTCTGTGTCCTTTTCTGGAAAATGGCCATGAAAAGCTGGAGTTCATTATGTGGTTAGCTCAGATGAAAATAAAGTTTCTGTGATGGTTTCAATCTCAAATAAACGCTTATATTTACTAAATGTCAGACGTACAATATGTCAGTTGAATTGCAGCTAGCTGCCCCTAAAATATACAAAATGTACAACGCACAGAGAGCTCTCTGACTGCCTCTGGAAATGCAAGAACAGGATTTGCTATCAGCAGAGATGCTACCATTTGATAGCTGGAAAACCACAGCGAGACAGGTCCAGTGGCTCCCAGTCTCATAGCTGGCAAATGATTGTGCACATGTGACTGACAGATGACTGTTGATCAGCCACCTCTACAATTTAGCAATCACACACAATGAGCTGTTGTTCTGTAACCACCAGGGAGTAAGAGGAACTGGCTTTCTCCTCTCTGCACTTTAGTCCCCATTAAATGTGAGCTCAGTGAGTCAACATGAGATATTAGGCTCAAGTGAATAGTGATCTCGAACAATAAACAAAAATGCAACGGAGGAAAGTATCGCTTAAGATTTTGATCTACATCCAGCTGGTCGACATTCTTTCCACTTGAACTGATCAAATATGTTAACACTCTCCTTTTGTATAGACTTATAGCTCACACTTCATTTCCCTATTCAACTTTGAAGTTAATTGGCGCATGTTATTTGTACTGAGGATTCAGTGAAGGCTGACCAGGGGTACTCAGAGACATCATCTAAAATATTAGAAATTTCTGATCTTGCAGTTCAAACTAAACAAAAAAAACAATCCCTACTATAAAACACAGGTGTAAAACCATCAAGTAGATGGTGACTTCAAATGACTCATATCTGAAATACCCACATCTATCACCTTTGCTGCTCTGTGTACTAAAATAATTTCATTTTATAATGCATGGTTATATTCTCGATCGTTTACTGTAAACTACTTAGCCAAAATTTTGCATGTACATAAAATGTCTGCTCTTAAAGTTAAAGTCCAATGTCAAAGAAAAAGTTAAACGTTTGGGGGAACAGGATTACTTGCTTTCTTGCCAAGAATTAGATGAGGAGATTGAAACGATTCTCATTTCTGTCTCTTCAATATGAAGCTGGAGCCAGGAGACAGTTAGCTTAGCTTAGCATAAAGACTGGAAGCGGCAGCAGCTCCTTAAGGGATGGTGGAAGGTGGATTTTTTTAGGGGGAAACAGACTAGCTGTGAGAAAGAAAATAAATGTATTTAGCAAAATGTCTAACCACCAGTGGTAGGAGGCCCAGGGGTGCTGGAGGGATTATAACGCTCATCTGGCCTGGGAATGCCTCGAGACCCCCAAGAGGAGCTGGAAAGTGTTGCTGAGGAGAGGGATGTCTGGACTACCTTATTCAGCCAGCTGCCCCTGTGACCTGGCCCCGGATATGCAGACAAAAACGGATGAATGAATGGATGAAAAATGTCGAACTATACTCTTTAAAGGGCCTCAATGCGAAATTCATTAGGTACCAGTTGTCAGGACTTGGTTCTCAATATGGAGGTGGCTGAGCCGGCTGCTAGCAGTTAACAGTGCTAATTACATTACAGCGCTACACACGGCAACAGTCCTGACAGAGCTAACACTGTTAACCGGGGGGAACAGGAGGATGGAAAATTCTGCAATGACGCTGTCCTGGTATCAGCACCCGCTGTATGAGCGCAGTGTAAAGTGGTGGTGATGAGCTAGCCAGTGGGATACATTCATGAACTAGCATGCACACAGACCCCGATCAGCTTACCACAACAAACCACAGAGAAGCTTGGATTACAACACTCACAGAGGTAGCTTGACATTTTTTTCTGCTCAGGACATCATTACTCCACTATACCTTTACAAAGCAAACAGTGGTTTAAGGCTGTGAATGTCACATACAGCACCTTTAAAGGAATTCTCCACTTACTCCATAGTACACGTTCTTGGCCAGCGTGTGAACGAGGATCATCTTTCCCGTGGCAGCAGCACCATACAGGCAGATGGAAGCGTAGAAGTGGTTGTACCAAAACATGGAGCGGCCCAGCAAAGTGACAAGCAGAGCGACAATCAGCACTGACAACAGGGTGATGAACCAGCTCAGGACTGCTACGCCTGTCGCACAGGCCAGTTCTCGAACATAGCGTCCACCTGAGAGAGATGGAGATGAATGAAGTAAATGAAAACCAAACATACAAGAACAGCTCATCCAAATCTTCTAAAGAAAAATGACAAAACATTTGGAAAACTGGGATTGGACAATTCTTTTTCTACAGTTTGCAAGAAAAACACTTGAATAAGCCAAAAAATGGAAAACATGCAACACACACATCCAGCACAGGAAATGGCATAACATGCATAGACAATAGGGAATGGCGACCTACCTCCATTGCCTGGCAGTGAGGCTTTCTTTGCCAGATAGAGGAAGGTGGCTGTGGCTACCATGTAGTTGAGGATGGTGCCAACACGGGCTGGGTAAGCCACCACAACCACACCCAGCAGGTCAAAAAACACCATATTGCCATGACGATACTCTGAGGAATCGGCTAACTTCTCTGACGTCACCAGGTACCTCAGGACTGCCAGGATGTTGTCGCCTGAAAACAGGAAGCGAGTTTCAAGGTGAAGAGCTTCAAAGCTGAAATGTAACACATTAAAGCTCTGTTGCATTTAGCTGCATTGTTTCCTGCAGTATAGAGCAGGAGTACACCAGCTGGACAGACAGACAGTACAGGCAGGACATCCTAACTTAAAACCCAAACTGGATAGGACACAATAGGAATTCATGGAAAGGGAAAAACTGGGGAGTAAATACTGAGCTTCCTCTATTGTGGTTTTTGGTTTCCACCATTTGTACATCTATCCTGACAATCAGGGGAAGGAAATGGTTAATATGACTGAATATGAAAGTGATAACCTCACTGTAAAAGGCTTGATCTTATAGAGCTGACACATCATATGCAGTGGACACAGTTTATTGATGACTCAGTATAACCCTCTGTCCAGCAGGGACAGGCTACACTGAGGTAGTGGCCTTTTTCTTCCTGCACAACCATACAGACAGTGTTTGCTGCAGCAAAAAGACCATGTCTACATAAACAGTAATCAATATACTAGTAAATGAAGGTGTGTTACTGTGTACTGAGCCTTACAATCTCTGCTTTAATCCACAGATACTTTACCAACTAGAGATGCACCAAGTTATCGTTCGAACATTAGTGATCGGCTGGTATTCTCCTTGCTGACTGCCATCAGCCAATAAGCAAATAAGATTACATTCACAAATGGCAGTGGCCAGTGTTTATCTACTATGTGACATCAATTTTGCACCAGCTAAATGTTGTTTTGGCTATTTGCGGAAGGACTTGAACAACCCTAATTCGAAGAAGAAGCAACTGGCTGGATGTGAATTTGCATTTCCTGGTATAACGAAACCTTTACCTTGCCACTGATTGGCTTACCCTAACGTTCTTAACCTGACCCTAATTAATCTCACCGGTCTCGCCTAAACCTAACCAACCCAAGCAACAAAGGCAACAGGTAATAGCCAATCAGAGGGAGAGTAGAGCAGGTCATGCCTTCATTATCCTAGGCAAAGCAAATTTGCTGACTGGACAAGATTCTGGTATGACATAAGAGCGAAACAGGTCCTGTGCAAACCTGTGGCTCCTTAACAAATAGAAGTGAAAGCAAATATCAGCCACGTGGGAGCAGGTATTACAGAAAGAAAGATCAGCGACATGTTGTTTGCATAGTTCCCATTTCCAGAAAAGCGACCACTCTCGGATATTGGAGGAATAATCACCTCTTTTTTCTAGTACTGGCACAAATGGCACAGACATACCCATGTGCTCCATGCACCAGCACAGACAGTGAGCAGCTGTTCAGCTCTGCGTCTCACATCTTAGATGCGAAGAGAAGCAGATTAAGCTGCAACAAGGCAGAGATGCTTAAGGTACTTGTAGTTAGTATAGGTATATAGGTAGTTGTATAGCAGGCTAAAAAGGCATCTGAGGCTGTCATTTCCTGTGACAGAGGACTATATTAAAGGCTGTTTCATAAATGTGTACAGCTGAAATTTTGCTCAGTCAAAGATAATGAAGGACTGAATGACCTGACAACAGTTTAGTTATTTTTATAGTGAAGATGTCTGTGTTTCTCTGGCACAAAAGGGGAATAAATAACACCAAAAACAAAATAATGAACGACAAAAAACGTCTGTTATGGCATCGGCTATGAGCCAAATTGTTAAGTTAAACACCAACATCAATACTAATCCAGAATTTCATAATCGGTGCATCCCTATTACCAACTATATTTACATTCAGTTCAAACATAACATGTATTTTATTGATAATTACACTATATAAACTGTTTTTAAAGATGTACAGAAGACATCAGACTGTAAATCATACACTGCTCTAACAAACAGCTTTATGGTCTTGCACATACAACACTAAACTCTCCCACACACACCTCGAACACCCTCGTACATGTACAATAACACTCGGCATCCAGCTCTCCTTCTATTCTCTAAAACAAACAACTATACTTTTATTATTTCCCATGACAGGATATGTGCAAGACGAAGCACAATTTCACTCACTCACACACACACACACAGAGTCGGCTGTTTCAGATACACTACACTTCCATGTTTAATGGTGTGTGTGAGAGAGTATGATGTGGGTGAGCAAATATGATTTTATGCCCCAAGCAGTAGAGTGCCAATGAGTATAGCGGTGTATGTGTGTGAGAGGGCAAGTCTGATTTATGGCCTAAATGTTCCTCTCATAGTTATACAACAGCTGTACACCAGTATACGGGACACGTAGAGGACTACACACGGAATTGGCTAGAATCATGATGTTGAATGTAGATGAAAAATTTGGCGATGTGAAGGATCAGAGAGAGGTCACTGTTTGGGTTACTGCTGCCCGAGGCCGAGTTTCTTTTATCTGTGTTGCCCTATGTACTGCTGCCTGCATGTCTGCACAGTTAACGGCACACACATACACAAACACACACACACACACACACACACACACACGAGACAAAGCTTCATTGTTCTTCCGCCTGGTAGGCTCACTGTGGCCTTAAAGTGTAAACAACTGAGTGTACAACATCTACTTGTTCATGTTGGGTTCACTGCTTAGCTACATGATTCTGCTTTGTGATTTACCCACGGCTTTAATTTCTGATTTCAACAAGAAATGACATTTTATTTCACAGTAACATTTACAACAGTTAGATTGCCGTGCTCTTGTTCATATATCGCCACAATAGCTTTAAAAATAGATCCAGCTTTGGAACAAAAGTGAATCTACACTAGAGCAATGCTAGCCTTGAACCTTTCCCACTTATTGAAAAGCAGAGCTGTGAAAAAAGAGATATGAATGAGCCGGTTAAGGCCAAAAAACCTGCTGTGTTCATCAGAGGCATCAACAGAGCAGAGCTACTGGTGTATCTCCCTCCTCCGTTGCCCCTGTGCTGTACCTACTCTCCACCATACAAAACTGTTCTGCATCCTTCTCTACAGACTAAAAATACCTTCTACCTACCTCTGAAATTTCACTTTCTCTCTCTAATAATTCATGCCTTTCACGGTTAGTTACTGTACACAGAATGAGAGGAGGGAGATGTCCAGTAGCTGCTGAGGGAGAGAGGAAAGATGCCAACTGTCTCAGGTTTTTAGTGCTGACTGACTAGATTCTCTGCTAAGTAAAGCAAAAATAATTCAGCAACACAGATGCACGAGGTAAATGAGGGCAAGTGCAACAGTAAAAGTCTGTAGCTGCAATGTATATACGTGAATGCATTTCTTAGTTCTCGGGGAAATAATGAGATCAGCTGAGTGCTGACCAGTCTGAAACTGAGGGAGATAAAGCACAAATGGACAGCATGTGTTTTGTGTTTGTGACAGAAAAACAGCGCTGGCAGCTGTTCTCTACCACACCAGTCTAATGCTGCAGTGACTGCTCTCTCCTTGACAACCAGACACACCCACCCACTAACAAACACTCAATCTATTTGCAATGAGTGTCAAATAAAAGCATAAGGTGACACCTATTTAAGTTTGGCACACGTAGGGATACGTAGGTGTATGTGTGTGTGCTGCGTACCGGCTCTCTGTATCGAGTCTGTCAGGATCCTGTCAGCAGTGTCGTACTTTGTATGATAGATGAAACCATTTTCAATGAAAGCCAAGTCAATGCCTGTAAAAATGAAGTACAAACATACACAGAATAAGATATAAAACATGGAATACGGAGGGCGAAAAAGACAAAAAATAAAAGCATCTCTGCTTTGCACCAGATTATCATTGTTCACTGTGACAAAGAAAGGCTCTAAACTTCCATTACTAATTTCTATAATGTACTCAATGTGTCTACAGCTTTAAACAAGCTAAATGTAAGACTTTTTAAGACATTTTTAATACCACTTAAACCACCAAAATTTGGGAACAAACTTACGATGGAAAGACACATCAAAACTGAAAAATATTCTCCGTATAAGAAAATAAATTGATGCCAGTTTAAAATTATCAGTAAGGCAAGATGACACTGATGATACGCTATGTCAGCGGTTCCCAACTGGCTGGTCACGGTTCAAAAGTGGGTCACAGGTCCATTCTGAATGGACTGCAAGTGATTCGTATCAAGTCTGTAAAAAACACACTTTATTTTTAAGTACGGTGAATTTCCGCCACAGAGCTTTTATTTTAAAGTGCTGTTTCCTGCTGCAAACAGCAAACCAACTCGATGGCATGCCCAAACACAAGTATGACACTAAACCTAATAAACTGTGTGGACCTTGAACTAATGACTAAGGAGAAATCTGGACCAAGTGGCTGGACCAGTTGGGAACCAGTGCTCCATGTGCTTATGGCTCTGCATGTGCAATTCCACTGCCTTGACCCCCCATTGTCCCAAGTTTTATAACACCTTTAGCATACAGTGCAGGTTACTTTGTATGCATTTCCAGGAACTAGTTTCAATCACTAGAGGTAATCTTAATTCTCAAGTCATTTATCTTAAACTTCAATTTGACCATTTACATAAACTAACAAGCAGTCTAACTAACAAGGCCTCAGATAACGCAGTGGGTCTGTATTGTTGAACTAAGTGCAAAGAGGGGGCAAAAACAGAGACACTGCACACATACAGGTGTGATGTCGAAGTCTATTCCCCTATCGAACAGTGTTTCCCTCCAGTTAACATGGTGTTTCCCAAAACGCCAACAAAGGAAGTTCACACGATGACATGAATCAAAACAATTTAAGACCCATCCAATCTGAATTTAAGACAATATAATGCCTTTTATTGGTAAATATGTATTTCAAGACATTTTAAGACTTTGTCTGCATTACCTGGGATGTTACCAAAGTCCCTGTAGATGCGAAAGTCAGTGTCAGAGGGGATGATGCCACTCTGGAAGACCTCCTGGCCGACCACAGAGGCAAAGGGGTGTTTCGCTGCGTGAACGTAGGCCTGGACCAGCCACGGGTTCTCTGGACCTTTTGGGAAAAGAAAGAAAAGGTCTCTGGGATATTTTAGATAATGGACAGTTATCTCACTCTCCTAGGTTCTGGCAAAAAGAACAATCATTGTGTAAAAGAAGGTTTTACTATGAGAGTACTATAACTCTTCTTCCTGCTGTCTTAACTACTTCCTCTTCGTGGTTTTAGTGATGTAGGCATTTAAGCTTGTTTAATGTATAGAGTACGTACATCAGATAGTGTCTAAAATATAAATATAATATTACAGGCACCTCAGGAATCATAATCAGGCTGCTGGTAATCCATATAGATACGGAATAGTAGTAGCATGCCAGAATGCAAATGATTGGAACAAGGGCATTTAATGCACACTGCAACATTGTCTCAATGTCAGACAGTAGATCTCTGTAACAGCAAAAATGGCATTGGCACAAATGCAAAAAACATGCAAAATAAACACAGAGAACTCCTAAGAATAGAAAATGCTAATAAACAAACTGGAAAAGTTCGTTTGGTACAGTACCTGTCTGAAAAACAACTTCCTTGCCCCCAACACCTGCAGCCTCCAAGTTAATGAAAGCCCGCACCTGCTTGGCCCACGGATGCTGAGTAATGAAACCGTGACTGGCCTGATGGAGAAAAGCAACAAAACAAAAAAAAAAACAGAGCAAAGAGTTAGTGAGAGAGAAAATAAGAATGTAGCGGAACAAATAAGACAAACAAAAAAAGACGGCACTTTTTTTCATATTAAATGACAACCCAAAGTGGTGACGACAGGCTTGTCTGACTTTCAAAGTGTAAAGCATGTGTTCTTGTCACTTCATTTCACCTGAAGGATATTTTCTTCTGCCCCATTAAAGAGGAAGATAACTCCATGATGAAGAGGAGTAGACTGGTTGGCCAGAGAATGGAGGACTTCCAGCATCACTGCACAGCTCACTGCATCATCGCTGGCACCTAAGACAAGGAAACCAGTGTATGTGTGTCAAAAAAGTACTAAAAGAAAACCTGCTCCTACCTGCTTTTCACATTTGTATCAGGCAACAGAAGCTCAGCTTCGCCTGGCATTTACACACAAAGACATGCGATCGTTCACCCAGATCACCTGCCTGTCCCGACACAGTGGCTCAGTTTGAGATTAGAACACATGCAGGAGATAGAGCCGATAACATTGATGTACATCAGACTAACACAAACACATGAGAATGAAGGGTGTAGGCTCTGAGTGCAAACATGTGAAGAATGCGCCTAGCTGGTAAAAAAAAAAAAAGAGCTCCCACTGCTTTGGTGAACACAAAGGAAAAAGGGTAATAGCGAGAAGAAAAGAACACGTGAACAGGGCATGTGATGCAGAAAGATTAGACAGGTTAGTGGTAAGGGACACAGTTTACTGGGAATAAATGCCCAAAGATCAGAGAGTAAAACTGAGACATCATGTGCTGCAGCTTTCTGTCTTGAATGAGTTCACGAGGTGGGGATGGGAGTCTGTTCGCTGTCTGTCTGGGTACCATTCATGCTCCTGTCGCTGCCACTTATATCAGCTACATATTAATCCTTGTCCCCGAAAAGCTCTGAGAGAGTTAAAAAGATTGCGGGTACAAATCAAACCTCAATGGTTCACCTGTGCACCAGAAATAAAGTAATCATAACTACTCTGACTTCCATCATCAGTGTACTGTGCTGACCATATTTACATGCATTAAACATGTGGACAAAAATATGTGCAAGACACAGAGCTATCCCTTTAGTCTTTCTTTTTTTCCCCTTTATTATTTTTAGCATAAAAAAGTGTTTAGAATTCCCAGGAATCAAAGGCTTGGCAGGCAGCGGTGGACGTGAATGTGTATCTTCCTGGTCCACACCTCTTGGCTGAATTTCCTTTTGCTGGTGAGGCTGTGTGTGCACATTTGTGTGTATGTGTGCGTTTTAAGTGGGAAAATATGTCCCTCAAAAGGCTCGAGGGTGTGGAGCAAAGCAGTGAAAATTCCTGATTTAACAAAAAGACAAAGAAATTAAGACCGTGTTATCTATCGTCAACAAACACTGTTATTACCATGCGGTCTAGATATGATTCCCTTTGGCATCAGAATTTTCTGGATTGGCTACATTTCACAGTTTGGTCCACATGACTACAGTGCACAGATGGGGGTATTATCATCATAAAACACATGAGGACGTGCATGATGAAAAACATATGGCTTGCGCACACTGTGACAGGAAAAATGCAGGTTTGTCATGGAGTCCATGACACAGAGATGCTTAAAGCTGTATGCTCATATCAGCATGCTAACAATGGCGAGGCTAGCATGTTGATATTCAGCAGGTATAATGTTAAACATATTCACCATCTTGGTTTTAGCGTGTTAGCATTTGCTAATTAGCACTAAACTCAGGGTACAGCTGAGGCTGATGGGAATGTCATTAGTTTGCAGGTGTTTAGTTTGGGGATGCACCAGTCAGACTTCTTCAGTTCTAATACCAATACCTAGGCTTTGGTTATCAGCCAATACCAGGTACCAATCCAATACCAAATTGACTGACTGGTAAATGGACTGTAGGTGTATAGTGCCTTTCTAGTCCTCCAACCACTCAAAGCGCTATTACACTACATCACATTCATCCATTCACACACACATTCACACACTGGTAACAGAGGATACCAAACATGGTGCCCCCTGCTACTCAGTAACCATTTACATGCTCTTGCACACTGAATTTAAATGCCCATATAAAATAATAGAGCAGCTGAAAATGCAAACATAGAATTGAATTGAACAGACTGGCCCAACTACCACCAATACCAGCTATATGAGTCACTATCGGCCCAATATCCTGTATCAATATTGTATCGATGGACCTCGAATCAAAGTATGTCTCAAAATTTTGATTTGATGATAGCGCTAGATTAAAAGTGAAGGGATCAGAGTTTGAAGTGCATTTTCTGGGAACCACAAATGGGAACCTCATAGTGGCGCTACAGTAAAAGTCAGGGAATCAACAAAGTCAGTGTGCTTTATCCTCTGCAGAATATGAATGTCGAATGACAAAATTTCAAGGTAATTTCTATAACTGTTGAGGTATTTCAGTTTGTACCGAAGTGGTGGACCGACAGGCCGACACCGCTACAGTCATGCTGCCATGCCAATGCCATACAAAAAAACAAAGGAATTTTCTGTAAAGTGCTCTTTAGATGAGTCACAGGACAGGACACAGCAGTTAAACCCAAAATGAGACACAACAGCACAAGATAGCACTAAAGAGTTGCAACAGCAGATTTGAGAAGTTATAGGAGATTGATGTTTGACAGCCCTTTTCTTTCGGGTAATTTAAGTTTGGCAGGTGTGTGAATGCTTTCTGCATGTGCCTACATGCAAACTGAGTGCTGAACCTGTTTGTCTAAAGCTCAATATCATCAGTGTCAGTGCCTTCTGTCAGAGCTCACCTACAGTAGGCAGAATTCTTCAAGAGAAGGAGGAAAGTTTTTGTACCTGGACTGTTAGCCACTGTGTCAAAGTGGCAATTGGCTAGCATGAGATGCTGCGTCCCACCCTTAGGCTCCAGCCTGACAGCAATGTTGGTGACACGGTCATAGAAGCTGGTGAAGCCTCCAAGAAAGTCAATGGAGAAAGTGCCAGTGGGACGCTGCACATCCACCGTGAGCTGATGGAGACCCGCTGCGGTCTCTGCCCGGATGCTCTCAATCTGCTCCAACAAGTAGCCGACTGTCAGGACTTCATTCTCCTGGCTGCCCACTGGCCGAGGGCCAACGCTGGTGATCTGCTCCAAGTGCCGTCTAGATCGTGAGGTAAGAGTGAGAACAGGGAGAGAGAACATTGGGATGCTGTTAAACTTTGATGGGGTGGAAAACCAAGCCTACTTGTTCCATCACAGCAGTGCAGCATCTTATTAATGTCCTGCTCTTCAATGTTACTATTGTTACAGACAGTGAATCATTGTACATATGTATGGACGGATGGCTGAATGAGGTCACAGTCCATAGCTTTGATTTTATAACTACCTTGAGGTTTCAAAACTTAAACGAGGTTACATACACATCCTGATGGCGTGGGTGTTTTTTGCCGACAGACACAGTTTGCTCATGTGAGTTTGTGAGAGAAACACCTCTTCTAAATTTTACAGATGCACTACTCAGGAGAGAAGACATACTTAAGTGCAACAATCGCTGATACTTCTGCTTGCTGACAGTTAAATGACGAAATGAAACCAGGTTCAAGTTCAGATATCTCTACAGACTCGCATCTTTCTTTTTCACTTATGTCAGACAATGAAAGCTGTGCTGGATGTGATAACTGTGAGCACTTTAGCCAAAATACTGTTGTATACTCTAAATAAGGTTTTCTACAGGTTAGCAATGCCACTACATACAACACAGTCTGATATTAGAGTTTTATTGGTGACTTCAAGACAGTATACGTAACGCTGGATATGGAGGAACTTCTGCTCTGATCCCGTCAACTACAGCTGAAACAAACAGTTGCTTAATCCATTGGGCAATCAACGGAGGATAAACTGGAAAGAATTTTTGTAATCGATAAATCATGATCAATAAAGTCATATTTCAAGCAAAAATGACAGCCAATGTTGTGATTCCCGCTTCTCAAATATGACGATTTGCATCCTTTCAAGTAAATTGTGATCATTTTTATGCCTCTGCGCCAGTGATAGCCGTGGCCAAAGGCATTATGTTTTCAGGTTGTGTGTATGTGTGTCCGTCAGCCGGTCTCAGTCCCTATCACAAGAAAGGGATTTCTTTAAATTTGGCACAAATGTTCACTTGGACTCAACGATGAACTGATTAGATTATGGCTGACAAAGGTCAAAGGTCGAGGTCACTAGTACGCCATCCGTCTCATTCTCATGAACATATTAACTCAAAATCACCCTAAGGGAATTTTTTCGTCCGCTTGGACTCAACAATGAACTGATTAGATTCAAACTAAAACTAATTTCAGTGATAAAATGTCACTGTGACCTCACAGGGCCATAACTCAAGAATTCATAGGCTAATAATGACAAAATTTCACACAAATGTCTAAAAGAAGTTATGATATCTTCTGTCCAAAGAGGTCATTTCTGGCCATTATTCAGTGTCATAACTCAGGGACAGACGGGGAGACATTTGGTCAAATACTGAATTGGTGACACTAATCTTGGGTGTCTTGAAACTGTGCTGACTGTACAGATCTTCTGTGCTGCCGGGTTGAAGATGTGTGTGAAGCATACACATTTTAGAGTTTGTTGTTTCTTTGCAGCACCTCCATATTTGACGGAAAATTGTCAACTGTCATGGCTACATATGAGTCTGGACAGACATTCTAGTTTTCACTATTTTCTAGACCAAACAATTACTCACTTCATTGAGAAAATAATCAGCAGATTAATAAATAATGGAAATAATTGTCATCTGCAGTCCTACACATTACATCAAAAGTTCAGGTTTTTTAAGAGAGAGTGGGACATCTTCACAAACACTGACTGGAGGTCTTGAAGTTGAGGGATTAGCAAATTGGGTGGCATCCCTCTTCGACATAATGAACTGAGAAGAGAGGATCTTTCCAAGATGAAAAAGATGACCCCACAAAAGACGGAACGAGAAATAAAATGACTTTTTTTCAGTTTGTTTTAAAACAATCTGTCTTTGTTACAGTATGTTTTCTATGTCCTGAGTTTGGACCATTGCCCTGACCCGCTCAGGTTATAATATCCTATGTCTCTGTAGAAGTCTGACCTGATCTTCCTCGTCGCTGCACAGACTCCCTCAGGAGATAGAAACAGGAAATTAAGCCAAGCAACCCATATGGTAAGAAAAAACAGATGCTTTTCCTCAACTTTTCTTTAAAGAAGCAGCTGCCGGTCGTGTTTTCTGCAGCTGTTCAAAAAAGGCCAATGTTACAGAAGCTCCACTGCCCACACCAGCAGAAGTGCTGCTGTGCTGGCTGATGCTCACAGTGGAGTCAACAATATAATGTCTGTCATCTAACCATGGTGGGTGAGGCTTTGTGTTGGTCACATTACAAGCATCGATCAAATGCATCAAATGCTTGTGTTTCCTTTGCTTTTCACAAGTCCTCCCTAATATGTAGCTTTGTTGTAGTGATTAAGTGGTACCAAATGACATTAAAGACATCTAAACTCTGGCTTTCATTTCATTTCTACAGCAGCGTCTGAGACATTGTTTTATGCTCAGGCTCATAATTCAAACCTGGACTGGCAGGGCATGGACTCACAAAGCCATGATTGTGACCAAAGAAGCTCAGAGCCCTAATCAGTTCAATGCAGCATGCCTGACTCATTTATAGAGCAACCAGCCAAATGATGGCAAATCCCGTCGCCAAGCACTTTCAAGAGCTCAACCGCAGCCCTGCGGACCTCAGATTCAGCACCATAATCCCCATCTCTCCTTCTCGCAGGGACTGGAAATCTGATAAAAGCTGTCGCCCTGTGCTTTTTAATCTGAAAATGTTGCATCTTCTTAGAAAGAACAGGATGTATAATGGTTTCTATAATCACGCAGGCTGCATTGTATTATCTATTAATCTGTTTTATATGTGTTGGATTATTTTTTAATGTTCATATTCATGTTCTGTTAAATGTACGAGTGCCTAAAGTGATGCTTTGAAATTGCTCATTTTGTCTGAGAAGTCAGAAAAAACAAAGGCATTGGAGAGACAAATATGTGAAACAGAAAGACAAGTTTTTCCTCACCATTTGTGGAAGTAGTAATAAACGTGCACAATTGTTGATTTTCACAATAAATTCTGTATTGTCGCTCAAATATAATAGACTACTGCCCATAATCATAGGGCAGCAACCACTAATAATGTTCATTATCAATCAACCTGGTGATTATTTTTTTAAATGATTGTATAATCACTTAGAAGATAGTAAGATGACCATTACAACTACCCAGAGCCCATATTGGCATCTTCATATTGCAAGATATTTAGATTACAATGATTTTAAAGTGATGACAGCAGAAATTTCTCACAAATCTTTGGGATTTTTAGCTTGATATTAACCTAAACAACTAACTACATGTAGATGCAAGAGCTATGTGCACAATGAGACTTTGATGAGCCTTTACGGTTTAGTTTTTATGCAATGACTCAAATAATTAATTGTCCTTTTCCTGTCCTTTTGATTTGTGTTTATAACCCACTTCCTGTTTAATGTCTACCTACATTATGTAAGGCACTTTGTATTTCCTTTAGGTGTGAAATCTGTCATAAAAATAAACTTGCCATGTTACGTTAACTGTCAAAACATCTACTTTTAGAGCTTTTAACAGGTTTAAATTAAGTTTATGGAGTAATATTGTTATTGCATCTTGGGGTCATTATGCAAGCTTCATGCAGGAGACTTTGACTTGATGGAGGCTACATTATTTAAAGACCAGTGCTACATGCTGCTGCACCTCCTCTCTCCTGAGCTGAACTGGTGTTCAAAACACCTGTCCGCCCCACAGGTTACCTTGGAGGTAATAGGTGGAGGTGTAGGTGGAGGGGAGGGGACACCCGGTAGTGGTTTCTAGGCGGGTCTGTTGCCAAACTAGAGGAAAGGTTAGCTGTGTCTCTGCTTCTTCGAGACCGTTAGCCAACATAGAAACAGCAAAGAGGTGAGTGTTAGGTACAAAACTCACCTGGCTCTCACTGCGTTGAAGTCGCCTGTTGGCTTTCCAATGACGAGCTGCTGTAACGACAAATGAACAAGTCCCCACAGCACCAAAATAAACACAGAGACCAGGGAAGCTGCCAGCCCTTCCCGCAGCAGATATAGGCTCACTTCGGGCTTCCTCTTCGGGTCACCGTTATAGCCGTTATCCCCACACCGGACCCGGGAACCGTCGTTGTCCTGCGCTACATAATTCTGTGTCCCGAAGGGTTTTATTCTCCTGACAGTGGTGTCGCTCTCCATTTTTGAGCCAGCGGTATATCAGCTGCAAGCGTCGCTCTCAGGCGTCGCTTTTTTTTTTTTCCTCTGGACGACCGACGGATCGCGCTGAGGGACAAACTTGAGTGAGAGGGCGGGCGACTGAGGCGCTTGAAAAATGAAAAGCAGAGGAGGAGAGATGATTCTCCACACACTGGGATCTGGTTCTCCCACATGACATGAGCACAGGATAAAATTAAGTAGATAAATAGCTGGCATTTGTCTTGTGACATTTTGACGGAATAGTTCGTCATTAAGGGAAATGTTCACTCTCTTGCTAACTATGCTAAATAACAAACTAGCCATCAGCTGTTTAGCTTAGTTTAGGGACTGTTCTTTACTTTCAGAGGAGGGATTGTAACTGGGGTGACTTTGTTTTTTTTTTAATTTATTTATCATTATTATTATCATATGATTATTATTTATTTATCTATTTTACTTGACCCTCCCTACCTACCCTCACCGAAGCTACACATATTTTTCCTTGAGCCTCCCTCGGTGGTAGGCAGAAAATGCATGACCCTCCCTCCACCATGAAGTAGATACTGGATTTTTAAATTTTACCCTTTGACGTAATGAAGTTTTTGTTTTTTTCATAAGTAAAATTTTGATTGATTTGGGTTCGGTTGGTACATGACGGTTCTAGATGTCAAATGAGACATTCAGTCTTGACCAACAAAAATAATACAAACAGGCTAATAGAGATCCATACAAGAGGGGGTACAGCACCAGTCCCAATCCACCATAAAACAATCAAAATAATAAAATAAAATTTGAATAAATTAACACATTAAAATTGATAGTGAAATAAATATATATTAACAGAAGCAGAAGCTGACAGAAGCATTTGTAGCACAAAATGTGAACTTCAGAAATGTGAAAATCCAAAAATTATTTCTGTTTTTACAGTTTCTGGCCATGATAAATGGTGTAACTTTGGCGATTAAAAAAAGTATGCCTGCAGGTTTTAAAAGAAAACGTGTTTGGAGGGCATGTTTTCTTTAAAAATCGGTGTTAAAATAAATACAAAATACCACCATTTTAATTTGTATGCCCCTCTCCTAAAATAGAAATTAAAAGCATAACTACCTCCACAGTGCTTAATTTTTTTTTTTTGACATGCCTCCCCCTTTCTGCACCACCCCCTCCCCCTTCATAAGTAACGAACAGTCCCTAACGGAAACGAAACCCACCTACTCGCACCCCCCAGCTCCAGGAAGTTACTGAGCACTTGCCCCACATGCCAAAGCAATAATCTGGAACATAACTCCTGTCATCCCACACCTCGTCATTTTTACTCTTCCTCCCTTGTGTGGATTATTAAACAAGTAACATCTAACGTTAATTAGCGAGCTTTAGAGCTTCTGGTAGTAGGATTGTTTTTGCTTTGGGGCAAGCCTTCTTTGTCCCAAGCTCAACTGACTGGCTGCTAGCAAGTTTCATGTAAATGATAATGCAATAATACGCAGTACACTCGGAAAGACACTATTCTATCTGCATAAAAGTTTCTTGCTGAAAGGTACTTCGCAAATAATTCAGCTTATATTAATATGACTCGACACATCTGGGCTTTTCTGTTGGATTGCATTAGCCTACTTGTGCAGGGGGGTTCATTGAGTTCATGTTAAAGGAACAGTGCAAAATTTCGGAAAACATTTGAGAGGATATAAATGAGAAGAGTACTACCACTCTATTATTAAGCAGCGTTTAATGTTGTAGCTGGTCTGGATATTTTCCTCTGAAAATGTGGTATAAGTACAAACTTGCAGGGGATGGAAATATTCAAGTATATCAAAATTATAACAGTACTTTGATACGTATTTATATTTAACCTCATTACATTTGTAATGATTTATAATTTCAAGTCTGCAATGTGGTTTTTAAATGTATGGGAATGCATTATATTGAAAGGTGTTTCAATTACTTTGTCCAAAAAAGTCGACCCTTTCTTTTATATTTGTAAAAAAATATATATGAAATGTGCATTTAGTAGCCTTATATAAAGAACTAATGTCATTATAATTTAATTGGCTTGGATTTATGTTGTTGCTGGTTGAACTAAGATTATGATGTGATGTGATTTGACACTGGTGCGATGCAGTTTTCTGCTGCTTTGTCACCACCTTGTGGAAGAAATTGGAAACGCAGACGAGAGGTACTGGCCTCACAATACACACTTTATTCATTACTAATTGAACACTGTCTTTTATCATGTCACTATTTTATATAAGTTTTAGAGTTCCAAGTAAAACTTTAAGTTTGTTACACCTCATTATCGTCCATTTATGTGAGTAGAGTTTGTGAAATATAAAAGATAGGGATTACAACCTGATAATTAAGTAAAATAGCAGCACCAAACAATACATACTACATAAGTAACTAAAGTTGTCAAAAAATGTAAAGGAATAACTATATTATTTAACACTGAAATATAATGGAGTATAAGCACAAGCCTAAATTGACAATAATTAAGTTTAGTAATGTACTCCACCACTGCAAAATACCAAAACACACAAGCTACACTGATAAATAAATAAACTAATTGCTTCTTTATGGGCTAAGTGTCCAAATGATACCGGGGGTAAATAAGCATATGGAAATCATTGGCCTTTAATGTCTTTGTTTTTCCTCTGTGCTCAGTACTTTTCCATTAGACGCCGTCATGTAAATAGCTGCTAGGCTAACGGCGGCTAACACAGCGTAACGGCTAAGCTATTTGTTTTGCTAAAGGGAATAAGCGAGAAGAGCACGTACTTTGTTTTGACATTAAAATTAATTGAATTATATACATAATAAACTTAATTTAGCGATGGCACTCCAGTGTCTACTGTTTTTATTTTTATTTTACAAGTGCTCATAGGACCGAGCCAGTAAATTTTCTTGGGTGAAGTTACGATCTTTACAAGCATCTTCAGCGTTTAGCGTTTCTGGTTAGCGTTAGCTTGTTAGCAGAAATGTGAAGCTAGGTATAAGCTACCATGTCTTCCGCTTTCAAAATAAAAGTCCTGGGTTTTATTTTAAATGGGAACAGGTTGCCAATTTTACAGGATTTGCACTGTATTTTCATAGCATATAAAGCCAAATTAAACAGAGGGTCATTAGGGTTGAACCTAGCTTGGGTTGTTACTTCTTTGTAACATTATTTGTTAGGCAGACCAGAATAATGGCTAATAATGTAATAATATTATAGCATGCAGAGGGACCAAACCCAAGAACATCTGTCTCTATTGTATATTGTTCAAATGTGTGTAGATCTGCAGAAGTCCCACTAACATTAAGTGTACTGTCAATAGAAATCAGGACAAGTAAGAAAACACAAGGTTTGCTTTAGTATTTGCTTTAGGGAAGAAATTGTAGTTTTACAGATAATCTTAACTCAAGGTCCACTAACTACTATTTTGTCTTTCGGACTCATCTCAAGCCCTTAATGAAGACCATGAAATGCACTTAAAAGCTTGGAAAAAGCTAGTAAGTATGATTATTTTGTCAAAACACCATGTGTCATTTCCAGATAAGCAACGGAGTAGTGATGCACACACATACACATCACCTTACTGAATTGATATAATCACATACAACCACACAATCAATAATTTTGCTCTATAAGCATTGCAAGAATTTGGGGTTTTATCAACCTGGGAGCGTTAACATTTTCTAATTAAAATATGTTGGATGATTCCAATATTTTTTAAACTCAGCATTTTTAAATTTGTCTACTTTTAAGACAACAAAAAAGGATTCAGTATTTCTCTACCAGTATTCTCGCAGTGTGGAGAAGGCTGTAAAAAACATCATTTAGATCTTCATTTTGGGAAGTAAAATTTACACAAATGATTTGCAAGAAATCATACATGAAATATAAACATCCAAATAATAGAAAGGTCATTAATTGGTCAAAACATCGAGTGGATTCATAATCTGATTGTTCTGAAAATTACGGCTACAGTCCAGAGAAATTACTATACACAATACATTAAAATAAGTCTTATTATTTAGTTTTGTAATAGACAGGATGGTTGAATTATTTCATTAATGCAGCAACAGGCATTGATGATGTAGGCTAATTGGTAATCTAACATTCTTTATCATGTATGCAATGGGATGTTTATCTGTGATCAGTTATCACATGTCTCTTCTGTATTCGATTTCCAATAATAAAGACCTTTTAATGATAGTTCCCCGTGTAACATCTGTTGTTTGAATCGAAAGGTACAATTTTAATCATGTGTGACCCCAAATAAAAACATTTTCCATTCTTTTGACTTTTATTTTGAAGTCGAGTGAAGCGACCAAACGGAAACGTGTAACCTTCACTGCGGGTGACTTGACTCCTGGTTTTTGAACCAGCTCCGGACTCACCGATCGTTCATTAGCTTGGTGAGCATAGCAGAGAGCAGTCAGCCCGTCGTGTCTCTACCCGAGGCCGGATGGTAAAATCCAACCTCCAGCGGATCCTGAACAGTCATTGCTTTGCTCGCGAGAAAGAAGGAAAACCACAGTCTTTAACTACCATGGCGGATTTGAGTAACGGTATCTGTGACATGATTGGGAAGTAAGTATACGACGAAAAACACCTCACCTTGCTAACTGCTAACTGTGGCGTGGGGGAGGGGTGGCTAGGCTAACCTAGCTAGCAGCCACCGAAAAGCGGAAGTGAAACGCTAGCTAACTTTAAATGTACCGTTTATACGTAATACGCTCTGTAATTGATGTCCCGGCGGTACATGTTGTGGCAGTCATTGTTAAAATGTTATTTAAAAAAATGTCACGGTTAAATAAGCCACGGATATTCACTTACTGGCCTTAAAGACGACACGAACAGTATTTGCTAACGTTAGCTATGAGCATCGTTGAACTTGTAGTACGTCACTGTAGTTAGCTCGCTAACTAGCTAACCAGTTAGCTTCAACATTTTAATGTAGTTAATGTTAATTATCGCATGTGAAAGAGAATTTAAATAAACCACAGTGTAGTTAGCCTTTTAGGAGACCACAAAGTCACAAGGGACTTAAATAGGATTATTTCAGTTCCTCTTACGCTAGGCTGTTTAAATACCAAAGCGACTGCCATTGTAAGAAGAAGGCTGTCATTTCACGGTCAACAACAACTCGCGATGTACGTCACATCAAAGAAAGAAAAGGCAAAACAAGGAACAAATGATATGTTGAATTTGGCCCGTAAAGTCATCAGGTGAGCACGTTTATGGCCACGTTGATCTCATGATCTGACATTAGTCAGATTGATCAACGTTATTACGCAACTGACAGGTAAATGCGGCAGCCTCGTGATGGTAGGACTGAGTTATTGCACGTAACGATGCAATGGCTCATGAAACATGAGGTTAAATGTCCCCTCACCCGTCGGAGAAATTGTTATGATTAATATTATTATTATTTATTTTTTATCCGAAATGTAGAGCACTGTCTCCGTTACCTAAATAGTCAGCACAGCAAAGTGAAAAGATAGTGGATGGACTTGACTGCTGAATTAATTGTCAGAAGGCTCCAAAGACTAAATTATTAGGATGTGTTTCATTAATTATTACTTAATAATTTACTTATTTATTTACTTGTTACTGTACTATTTGTATTGTATTTTATGAAACCAGACTCCTAATCTAAAGGCAAGGAAAATCGTGACTGTGAAGTGACAGCTGTTGAAATATAGTGCTGTTATATTCTGTGTTAACTAGGAAAAGCGATCCATTGACAGAAGATTAATTTTAACCAAAATCGATAATATAGTTGTTGTATTTGTCCTTTTTTCCCCTAAAATAAATGGCAAAAAAATCCCTGGATTCTCCATTACAGAGGATATGATGTCTTTCTTTGTCATGACATATAAACTAAATATTTTCATTTGTTTGTTAGCTCTAGACTGTCATTTTAAAACATTCTCCAGACCTTTCACAATCTATAATGGGCAATTTTATGTCATCAACAAAATGCACAATCAAATAATCAGATATGTCTTAAATAATAAGTTATCTCATATGTTGGTAAGTTGTTTGTTTTCAACTGATTATTTGAGCAAAAATGCCAACCATTTTCTAGTTATCTAATTTCCTCAGCTTCTCTCTTGTGAGGATTATCTTATTTTCTTATTATCTTTTTGTCTTATCATACAGAAAACAGAGTACCTTCAGGGTTTGGACAAAATAGGACATTTAGTGACATCACATTGTGCTGTAGGAAAATAATAATGGGTGTTTTTCACAATTAATAATAACCGCCAGAATGCCAGGAATACTAGTCGCAGCCCAAATATGAACCAGCTTAAGAAGATCCTTTCATGTTTGTAACAATAATAAAAAAAAAATACTCCTCTATTTTACAATGTGTTATAGGTCACTATATACAGTGTGTTTACCCGGCCGTTTGGGAAACACTAAAACAATGAAGATTTCGTTTGTAGACGTTTGGTAGATGTCAGGGGCTTTTCAACAGCTTAACTCGCCATGGCTGTTTCAACCAACAACACTGAAATTTGAGCTCAGGAATATGTGTCTGGGTTTGTGTTTTCAGCAGCAAATATTTTTGGTTGGTTGCCTTCAGCCGCATCCTGCTGTGCTGGTGCACCGCTCTTTATTTCTGTTAACAACCCTGCAAACACAGTGCCATTGTTTTGAGGAACATAAACTGTAAGTGGTTTGAGAGAGCAGCACCCAGTCCTGCTTGTGCAACATGTGTTCTGGATGCTAGAAGCTGCAATATTTGGTAAAGTTTACAACTTGGAAAAACTCGTTTGGGTTGTCAGCAATGGATAATCTTACTTTATTGCCAATAAAGCCAAACAGCCTGTCGTTAGTGTGCAGTGGTACATGAGCACATTTGAGCAACAGCAATTCAAGTCATTAGCATAATCTCAGGAGATGCTGCATGTGCACTTCATCGCACTGTGCAAATTTAGATTGCTTGTCAGAGTCTATATTTGTCTTTGTTAGATCCCATGTAATGTCTTTGAGGTTGTAGTTCCATATAAAAAAAAATTCCCTGATGTGTACCTATTGAGACATATGTTTTGTGGGTTTTGATTTATTTTTTCTGGTACAGTGTTGTGATTATGTCCTCCTCTGTCCCACCCTCCAGCCTGTCCCTGCACTGTAGTAGTACCCGCAGCCCGGGGCCTCTGTGGTGCTCCTGATGCCCCTCTCCCACCCCTGAAGATCCCAGGTGGGCGAGGGAATGGCACACGGGATCACACTCCTTCAGCTCGGCCACTCCACTCAGTAAGTCTAGACACATACACTCACTGTCTTACTGCTGAAAAGCAGTCAGAGGACCTAAAACGCAGATGCAGAAATGAGAGAGAGCTGTTTTTTGAGGAAGAAAAAAGTCAATAAAAGGAGCTGAATCATTTTCCTGTCACCTGATGTTTTGTCCGAAGTTTAACCGCTGGGTTTTACTTGATTTAATCATCTACGCTCAGCAGTGACACATTTTTCAAATTCTTTTCCCCCAAGAGTTCACATAATTTCTGAGTTCAGTTTCTCTGCTTGACCAGAGCTGCAGGTGCAGTAACAGGGCTCGCATGGATGCAATTGTTTTGACCGACATACTATCTACACGGCACGTTTAATGTCACCCACTGCTATTTTTAGATGCGTTACTAGTGTTTGTGTTTCCAGGATCGTAAGTTGACTGTAACGGAGGAGCCAGCAGGGAATGGTCGCCCTGGGATACTCCACTTCCAAAGTCGTCCCACCGTTACCAAGACAATACAGTGGGATGCTGTCCTGAGCAGCAGCGCACTCTACGTGGAGATACCTCTTGACCCTCTTCCTGAAGGCAGTAAGGAGAGGTAAGGCCAGGTTTTTTGCAGGTCTTAAAGGGACAGTTCACCCCCAGATTGAAAATACATATCTTTTCCTCCTACTTGAGGTGCTGTTTGGCAATCTAGATTGTTCTAGTGTAAGTTGCAGAAAAAGATATCAGTCCAAGAGATGTCTGCCTTCTCTCAGTATAATGGAACTACATGGCACTCGGCTTGTGGTGCTCAAAGCGCCAAAAAATACATTGGAAAAATTCAACAGCAATGTCTCTTTCCAGGAATTGTTACCCTGTTACTCAAGCTAATCAAGTTAATCAACAGGCCCTGTTGTGAGTAATTTCCCGCAGGACTACTTTCATTTTATTGAGCCACATCCACCAACCATCGCGCATAAGGAAGCGTGCATCTACTCATGAACAAGCGGCTTTTGGTCGTGATGGTGTGAGATGTAAACATTAATGGCATCCTCTGCTGAGCTGTAACGTTAGCTAGCTCAGTAGTGCTAGGTGAGCTAGCTACAGTTGTTGGGTGTATTTTAGTAAAAAGAAAAACAGTTCCTACATGAAACTGCTCACTATAAAGTCTGTGGATTATCTTGAGTAACCGGGTCATGATTTCTGGAAAGAGACATTGCTGCTGAGTTTCTCAAATGTATATTCTTGGCGCTTTGAGCACCACAAGCTGAGCACTTGAGGGGAAGCCAGCACAGAGCGTTTAAAACAACCAGTAAATACACAAGGTTTTACAGGATACGTGCAAGATTCAATCTGTTGTGTTCCTGGGCCTGCATATTAAGAGGTTGTTTTCCATTTTCTAACCTAAGCTGTGCATTGTTCTCCTCCAGCTTTGCGGCTCTCTTGGAGTATGCTGAAGAACATCTGAAAGTCGTTAGCGTGTTTGTCTGCTTTTACAAGAACAGAGATGATCGTGGTATGTGTTGACAGCCCTGTTTAGTTCCACCACACCTTTTTCATTCAACTTAGATAATGATTTTGGCTTCTGTGTTTTGACCTTCCTTCTTTATTCTTGCAGCTAAGCTGGTGCGTACATTCAGTTTCCTGGGCTTTGAGATTGTGAAACCGGGCCATGCCCTCGTCCCGCCTCGACCCGATGTATTCTTCATGGCCTACAATTTTGACAGGGACTCCTCGGATGAGGAGTAGCCCTCTGGACAGCCCCTCCAGCTCTGGCTTACTTCCCCCCTTTCTTCCCATTGTACGTTTGTCCATCCCGTCCCCGCTTACTCGTATACACCACCGTCTGTGTTTAAACCCTCAGCGGTAGCTCTCTGTATGCAAGTATTCATTTCCCCCATGCTTTTTGTGTTCAAGGGAATATGTAAGATGTGCATCTCCTGTTTCCACCATCTATCCTTGTGTGTTTTATTATACTGTTTTCATTGAAGATTAATCAATGTCGTCACCTAAAAGAGGAGGGAACCTTTGTTTTTTGGACTTACAATCATATTACAGTCGTCATAGCGTTCTGGTATAATTTCCATTTCCTGTCAAGTCTGTTTTTATTGATATTTCCTTTTCATGATAGAGTAAGATGGAGGGTTCTTCATTTCTTGAATGTACAATTAAAAGGTCATCAGGTTTACACTCGGGTACTCCAGCTTTCTTTTGATTGGCACCATAATGACGTTAAATTTGTCCCATGTTTTCCTTCTCTCTGAATCAAACAACAAATGCATTTCAGCGGGACCAGTTTTACTTTGTAGCACTAACATCCTCTTAAAAGTATTTGGATTTCTGAAACGTTACCTCTGAGTGACGGCCCTAATAATTGGTACTTCTCGGCTGGATAGTGAAACCGTTTAGACTAGAGAGGAGTGAAAAGATGAATGCTGTTCATGTGTCTGATGGTGGGCACTTCAGTTTCAAGTTAAAGATCCTATGATGAGTGTACTGGTACAACGCGAAAGGAGAGTGAATAATCCAAAGTGCTTTTGCTTCTGTCTGCCATGTATACCTGACGATATTGTAGTACTTTGTTTTTGGGGGTTGAAAAAAAAAATGCTGTGATGTTATGATTGGATTTTATCTCTTTTCTTTTGGATTAGCATTCCTTTAACTTTTCTTTTCATGATAGTATTGAGTTTGTTGTTCACCTGCATAGTGGTACCTGTTGTGCTTCTGTGATAATAAAACAAACAAAAACAATCCTTTGTTTGCCTCGGTATGTGCTTACCAATGCATTTAACTAAACTCCAAAGTGTCTTTTTGTTAGGGTTAGAAGAAAATCTGCTGCAAATCTCTTCTTTTTGTTGCATTTTTAAATTCAATATCCAGACAGCGTGTTTAGTATTTGTGTGTAAAACTTGTTTGTTTTTTTTACTCTGCTCAGTGTAACTGCCAGAGGTGCAAAATGTTACCGAGCACCGCAGAGGTGGATTTAAAAGCGCATACATTTATTACACAATCATCTGATATACATAATGCTTGTATGTATCTTTACAACCTAAAAGAGGATATTATAAAACACATTTGATGGTCCCTATTTGCACTAAAACTCTACTTAACATCCTGTGTTTTGTGTAGCTCTGTCTGCAAAAACTGAAAAAATCAGGTCAATTACAAAAGACTTAACAGGGCAGACATCCAGAGCATGTCCTGTGTCTTCACACCACCAGGGGGCTCCACAGGACACTGAACTACACATGACTGTTCAACAGCTGATGTTAAAGTTGCATCTGCAGTTTACACCAGTGTTAGAAACTAATGTATTTACATAACCCATGTAACCCAACTTAAATCTTTGTGATAAACTAGTGACCTCATGTTAATTCCAGTATCACTGCCTATCTTTAACCTGAACAGAGGTCCCACCAGGAAGAACAACTCATAAAGAGCCGTGTGGGTGTGCAGGGCCTTTTACTAAAGACAGCAGCAACATGTGGTTCTCTTGATTAAGCAAAATTGTTGCTAGTTTACAGGCCTTTGTTTCCACAGCAGCCATTTTGACTTGTCACAGTAGGAAAATCACAGGTGTTACTAATAACATTAACGACAGCTCTGTTGCTACAGAGTTCCTGCAGCTTAAGGCAAGTTAGATTTAAGAGTTGTTTAAAGTCACTTGGAATTAAATTTAAGACCAATTTTACAATAAGCAAAACTGAAAAAAAAAATTGCAAAAACATAACTTTTTTCTACTTCAAAGGCTGAAAGTAAAACCTTCTAGAGTGAAGCACATAGAAAACAATGGACATATTGTATTACCAGAAAGTATCTATTTGGTTTGCCTTGAAAAGCTTTATCATGTGTCATTTGATTCGATTAATGTAACAGAGTGTCCTGATCTGTGTGATGTTAATACAAGAGGCATTCTGTGAATTATTTAAAAATAGTTATTACAAATGATTTTAAGATATTACAATGCAAACTCAAAAGATTCATAATATCCTACATTCCACGTCTCACGATTTTAAGACTTCTAAAAGAGGGATTTAAGACATTATAATACCAATCAAGGCTTTATTTTTAGATTATCGAATTTAATGGCTTTTAAGGCTTTCTAAGGATCTGTGGGAACCCTGGTCCCAGTAAGCAATGGCAGTGTGAGCCAGCATGAAAACCAGGACCTTGAATTGAAGCAGCTAAATGGAATTCAGCCGTCCTTGCTCCCATTTCCACCTTTGTGTTTCCGACTGTTACATGTCAAAGTCTTCTGCAATAAAAGGGCTTTTGTTGTTTAAATGAAATTTATGTAATATGTAAAGTCATATGTAGGCACGGTGTAATCTGCTGGAGACCTGCTTCATTTGAAATGTTATTTCCACTACTCATTGACTGAGGATGTTCAGGATAAAGTGTTTATTTACAGCATAAAAATCTTTAAAATTCCTCTGCATCCCTGCCTGGACCCTCCATACTACAATGACTGACACATCTACATATCAAACTATTGATTTATTATATGATTTTTTCATTCCTTCCTTACTATAACCACCCAGCTGTTTATTTTTTCCAATCAATTTCAAAAATATGTATTACTATAACTGCTATTATTATTATTACTATTACCGTTTTTGGTGTTTTCCTTTCCACACACACACAATCATAAACATGTGCCATATTGTACATATTTCCCAAAACTTAACTGCTTCTGGAGATATTATCCTTAGAATTATTAGGACTATTATTTCATCCATTTTTTCTGTTATGCCCTACATATATGTATCATGTTAAATTCTGTATGTCACCTTGTTTTCTTTGTCTGTCCTTAAGATATTTATTCCCCATTCCTATCATGGTTGTACCTGTAAAGCAGCCACTGTTTTGCACTTTGTTTTGTATTTTGCACCAATAAAAACTAAGTAAAATAAATAAAAACCTTTAAAAATCTTTCATTTTCTTTTCAATATCACAAGGAAACACTGCCTGTTTGACATATCCATAGAAAGAACAAGAAAAAAACCCTAAAAAAAACCCCCACACATTTACCATCTGCATCAACAAAAAAGTCATGGTGTCATTTACAGCCACCTGAACAAAGTATCTGACACCAAGAGTTTTTTGGAAAATGTAACGTATGGAGACCACCAGCCTAAAATCTGCATAATAGAAAAAAACGTAAAATATATGTCTTTATATATGTCTGCTTTTCAGGGGAATTTTTATTTTTCATTTTCTAATTAAAAAAGAAAACAATGATTAGTTGGCCAGATGTCACAGAGCTGTAATTAACATCACTGTAAATGAAACGATCTGCTGGCCACTTTAGTTGTGCGTTTAATTTCATGGTGCACATTAGCATCACTCGTAATCTTGTGACTTCACATTTTACACTGAAATTGAAAGTCATAAGCTTCATGAAATCACACCAGACAAAAAGAGAAGAAGCGTTCGTTATTTTTCTGGAATCCAAATATTTAATAGGTACATATCAAGTATTATTATGACATGTATAAAATTTCAGATCACAATATGAAGCATGAAACTCCTCAGACTGGCATATGCTGCAAATGTTTGAGGTCGCCACATAAAAATGACTAATGATTAAAATAGAAGAGAAGCAACTAAAATGGTAGAAAAATGGCGTACAGACATAGATAATAGTAAGCATTCTAGGAAAAATTAAATGCAACTTTTCAAACTTTTTTCTTCAATAGAGTGCAATAAAAATAAAAAACAACACAGCACTGAAGCCAAGCGTCCACAAGACGTCTAAAAATTGTTAGTACTGTAGGCTCACGGAGGGCAGAGGACAGCGGAGAGAGGAGGAGAGGAGGAGAGGGAGAGAAGGTCACAGCAGAGAAAGAAACGAGGGCTATTAGCTTGCCAGTCAATGCGGGGAGAACAAAAAAAAAAAAAATCTTTGAACAAGATTGAACAACAGTGGAAGAAATGCACATCACAGTTAGCTTTAAAGACCATAGTAGCTTTTGTACTTGCATGTTGTTGATAAAAGAGACAAAAAAAAAATCCTGAATGACTGAACGGAAACAAGGAAATCACCACAAACAAACAAACAGCCGGCCAATGAGAGGGGGGGATCTGAGTGTCAACAGAGCAGTAAGAAACTGTTGTGTACAGCAGCGTGTTTTCTGTCATTGTCTCCGCTCTACACTAAACATGGCAACGCCTGGAAAGGCTGTTACAGGTGAGCGTGACAGTGTCGATGAACGAGGGCTACATTTTCCCACAAAACCAGCTCAAGTGTTGAAACTGTTTCGGTTACATTATCTGAAATTCAGCGCAAGTCAGTGCTGCTGCTCTCTGCGGGACGTTTTTGTTTTAGTTCCTGCCAACCCTGGACATTTTAAAGTACCATATCTGCACTGAACAAGATGCAAGCTGCATCGGCTGTTCAAGATAGAAAACATTTTTAACTCAGGCTGTAAAACATGTATGTGTGATGCTGTGTCAGATCTGACAAAACATGAAGATAACCCATAACTATGGCTGAAACTAATGATAATTTACCATTGATTAATATGATTATTTTGTCCAAAGCGACGTCTCCAAATTGCGTCTCTTGTCCAACAGTCTAAACCCAAAACTCCTCATTTACTATCATAAATGAAAAAGCAGCAAATCCTCACATTTAAGGAGCTACAACCAGCAAATGTTTGACATATCTGCTTTACTAAAATTCATCGATTAGTCGCTGGAGCTCTAACTATAAATGAGCGTGTGTGGGTGAAGTGTACATCACTACATGCTAACAGTAACCCTGTCTGTAGTCATTACATGACTATATCACCATGTGGCACTACGGAGCAGCTGCAAAAGATTTTCAAACTATCGAAAGGTCTTGTAAAAAGAAAACTCACACGAGGATAAACAAGGAAAGAAGAAAAATACATGTAGTATTCTGTCAGATTCTGACTGCCACTGATATTCCTTGTTGCGGAGGTTTTCTTAGAGTGATTAAAACAAACTCATGTGAAGCTGTCACATATATGGAGGGCTTTGTTTCTCACCGGTGAGGCTGAATCCACTGGATAGTGACATATAAGAAAAGGTAAGCACACAAAAGTAGCTTAAAAACTTGTATCATACTGTTTACGGAGACATTTTAGTTTGTATCCAGTTCACAGCTGCCATTTAATGCTCATTTGTGTTTTCAGCCATGGACCATGGTGCGTTAGACCTGCTGATCTGGTGAGACAAATGACTTCCTCATATTGCTGTTTTATTTTTAGCTTGTACAATGAATCAACACAGACCCTCCTGTCCAACTAACGTAGCCAAAAACCTCATAAAACCATTAAAAAAAAAAATATGTATATGTAACACATGCTCTTAATCCATATAAACATGTCCTATATCATCCAGCATATCCAAAATAAATGAACTACTTTTCACTCTTTGGATGCAACTGTCTGTGTCAAGAAATCTGTTTGTGTATTTAAGTATGTAAGATTCACAGCACAGCCAGCATAAGACTTGATCAGTAACTCTTGAACACGTCTGTTTGCTATCTTTGACACTTTGCAGTGTTAAAGTTCTGACTGAGTGGTGCAGTGAAGGACATAACTTCACCTTGCACATACACAGAGTTTTCTGTTATATATTCAATGCTCTGTGCGGGTTTATTGAAAGACTACCAACTGAAACATTCAATAGTGTATTCACAGAGCTACTGAAATGTGTTCTGCTCATAAACTCTGTGGACTCTGACACACATATGCACTATTGAAAACGTTTCAAAGTGCCATGTATGGATGGGAAGTGTTGACATTTTTCAGTGCTAGTGTCAATACGATACCTGATTCAATTCCTAACTTTAAGGAAAAGCAACTTTTTCTACAATTTTTCCCCCATTTAACAAAAGGAGTTCTTAATTTTTTGTAGTCAAACAAGAGCTTGGCCTAAATAAAATAGTCTAAAATTAGGATTTTAAATCGATAAAATTCTGATTTAAAAGGAGGCTGAGACATTAGAAAGTGACCAGGCATTGGATGCCAACTTTCAGTAGTTGAAACATTTTGATCGTCTGTGCTACAAGGCACTTTTATCCTCTGGGTCTAGACTGGTGAATAACAATTCATGACAATATCAGACTGGTTGCACAGTCTCTTTCTATCTAGCTTATATAGTGTATATGTGGGTACACTGCACACTCTGGCAGCGTCCCTGAGCCCCTGATGGTGTGCATCCTCATAACCATTACGTGGATTTGAAAGCACTGTCGGGGAATAGAAATCAGTGACCTTTTTTTTCAGGCCAAACCACGGCAAATTGAGATGGATGTATCACCATTTCCTGGATGTAATGCGACAACAAATAACTCATATCATCCTGGCTGTGCAGTCGCTCATCAGACTTCTAAAACTGAAGGAAAAGCAGATCGTGCTGGATACCCAGAGCTCTCCAGCGAACATTACACTGAATCTAACCGAGAGAACAATAGCAGGTGAATATCTGCTGAGCACTAAATATGCTAACCATCTTTGTGTGAAGTCCTCCTTGATTGTGGTTGCTTGGTAACACCAGGGACAACCACAGTGTGCCCTTCTAGGCGTCATTGAAAAGAAGAAACAAGCATCGCTCCTCGTTCTTCTCGAGCATTTCTCTTCGCAATTTAATTCTTTACTTTCCACTCTATCATTACATTGTTTATCTGGTAAACAAATTAAAGGGAAACACAAGAACGTACTCATCTAATGTACGAGAAGTTTACTCTGTGCCATTTGACTGAAGAAGTGGAACCATGAATGTAAGGATGTGAAATATGGAAGTGAGAACTTTATTATAAATGTCTTAACATGAATGTTTAAAGGAACAGTTCACCATAAAATCAGAGGTACATCTTGTGCTATTTGTCAATCTAAATTGTTTTGGTGTGAGTTGCCAAGTGTTGGAGATATCGTCTGTAGAGATGTCTGCCTTCTCTCGAATATACAGAAACTAGATGGCACTCAGCTTGTGGTGCTCAAAGCGCAAAAAAACCTTTTGAAAAACTCAGCAGCAATGTCCCTTTACAGAAATAATGGCCTGACTACTAAGATAATCCACAGACCTTGTTGTGAACAGTTTCATGTAGGAAGTATTTTCTTTCTACCAAGCTACACCCGCCAACTGTATCACAGCGCAGAAAGAAGTGCGCATCAACTCATGGACAAGAGGTTTGTGCTCGTGACAGTGAGCGATGTAAACATTAACGGCATCTTCCCTGGCTGAGCTGTAACGTTAGCTTACGTAGTGGTGCAAAGAAAGCTAGCAGTAGATGCACGTTTCCTTCTGTGCAGTGATATGGTTGGCCGGTTTCTTTGTATTTAAGAGAAGGCAAACATCTCTCGACAACTCTGACCAAAACAATCTAGATTAATTAACAGCACTACAGGTAAGAGGAAAAATATGTATTTTTGATTTGGGGGTGAACTGTGCCTTTAATACATAAAAGAATGATGATGTGATTTGCTAAGATCCTGTTTGGATTTATTTTAGGCGTGATTCCTCACCACAAATGACTTTTTCTTAACAGCAGATTTCTGAAGATATTTGCCTCTGACTTGCTCTACAGCCTCATGTCTTTGGTATGTTTATGGAGCAAACAGCTTTTTAAAAAACTTTTACTCCACCTAAAATCTAAAACAGTCATGCCTGTTGATCATTGTTGCGTTCACTATACGCTTGCTGTTTTGTTGGATCTAGAACTCTCCTGACGCTGCAAACAAACCTGACACAGCTGCCAAATTTCTGTTCTCTGCAAATCCACTGAAAGTTACCTCTGGTGAGACATTTGCTATCTTATTAGCCCCAAGTATGACAATGGCATTATTCCAAGTGACACGAGCAGCTAGCAGAAGGCTAGCGTGTGCTCCTAATTAACCTACAAAATAAGTCCTGCCATTGATAAAGTGCTTCAAAGGCATAAAACACTGTGTGCTTTGTTTCATGTACAAATACATGTTAATTCTTGACTTCCGTGATTGTACCATGTCAAGTTCAGGCGCATGACCTATTCTGCTCATTCTGAGTGTTGTGCAGGGGGTGTTACGTCCTGCTGTGCCTAAATCACTGTGTTAAACTAGCACCTTTATTTGCCAGCCCAGCTGACAAAAATACTGCATGTATATGAAGCAGCTCAGCTCAGTTTTTTGGTGTAGAACTGCGTACATGGTACACAAAAATGCATACAGGTTGGCAGGAGTTGAATGGCTGATTTCACGATACTGCCAGGGAGAAATCTGCACTCATCGATGTGGCGTATGTCAATTTATGTGTGAATGACAACAACAGAAAATGAGCTAATATCTTGAGGTGGCGAGTGGGTGTGAAATCGGGCTCCTTTTGTGCGTTTGTGGGGGGCAGGAGTAAAGAGGTTAAAAAATATCCATGGTGTAATTTCAGGCTGGTGATGTTAATGGAGACAGTCCAGGTTCAACAGATGAGGTCAGTCCCTACTGAGGTTGTTTGTGTATGAATGATTGTATACATAAATGGCTGTATATATGCAATATACATTTGCCCGTGGGTAAGTACAGTATGTGTGCGCAATGCATTTTAAAGTGGAGCTCTAGGTACTTGACAGTATACGCGGGTGCACAGAATGGATGCTTATGTGCGTGTATGTACGTATTCTACTTATAAATGTGATTTCGACCTCACCGGCCCTTGCTGTAGCCGGGATAGAACTGGTCAAGCAGCAACTGAAGCGTCACGTTTTGGGTCATGACGAAGTCTTTGCCCAGGTCGTGACGGCAGGCAGGGCAGGTGTACACCTTTGCTCGGAACGAGCGTTGTAGACAGCTCTGAGGAGAGAGGACCAGCAGGAGAAATTCACACACAGTTACAAGGATTTTGAGAAGTGGTAGTTTTAAATACATGCAGTCAATACAGACCTTGCAAACATTGTGTGAGCAGACGGTGGTGATGGGTTGGAAGGCCAGCTCCTGGCAGCACACACACATGAAGATCTGCTCCATCTTCCGCAGGAAATTCTTTATAAATACACAAACAGAAACACATGAAAGGAATGAAGAAGGAGGGAAGAAAAAAAATATTGCAATTGTAGAAAGAGCTTTTAGAAATGTACTGCCATTTTTACATTTGTGCTTTCTGCTAATGTCAGTTTCCAGGTAAAACAGCTAATTAGCTGCACAGCTGAAGCACATTAAACAGCATGTAAGGCTGCAAATGCCACTTTGTTCCGGTTAGATGATGGTATGGTCCTTGCTCTTCAAAATCACTGCTAACAACACACTGTCTGCCTGTGACACGTAGCTACACAAGTTTGTTTACTTTGTCTCTTGCTGCCTACGACATCAACAAGCCCCTAGAGCCAGCTGAGACAAAAAGGAGCATTTCTAAAATTTCCCCAAAGACCTTTTTTCTTCCTTTTTATAATGCAACACGATCAACAGTACAATTAAAAAACGCGCTAACAAAAAAAGATGACCTAATGTGTTTTCAGTTGGACTTTAAGATCTGAAGACTGAGGAGATGAATTTTATTTTCATGGATCAGTGACATTCAATACTTCTCCTTTACAAGGCTGCCGTGTGAGATGCTTTGTGAACTCAGTGTTGAAGAGCCTGAGATGTGTTCAGCCCCTTTCCCACTGTACAAAAAACCATTAACACCCACTAACATCTGGCTTTTGTTTGGTGGGGAAAGGTTACAATCGTCATTCATTCCCAGGACAAATGACTCTGCAGTAGTCACAGGTATTTATCGGCTCCAGCTCGGACCGGTTCCAATCGGCAGCAATAAAAACATGACACCCAGGTGGATGCATTAATCTTTGCCCCCTTTTCCGGCACAATGAATTGCTGCAGCAAATTTCATCTGTCTCAAAATCAGTCAGCACCAAGTTTTAAAAAGCAACTAAATACCGCTACAGCAATGGGAAAAGAGTCCATCACCTAATTTCATCTGGGTTTCCCGTGCTTAAAATCCTGCTTATACACACTCATTTTGGTGGAAAAAGGAAAAGGGGTATTAGTGTGTCAGAAAGTACTAGGATTCATACCGGTCCCTCTTTAAGGTGTCCCATGGCTTCATCCCAGAGTTTCTTGTTGGCTGTGTCCTCCCGGATCAACTGCTGCTGCTGCTCTGACAGCTGGAAAGTCTCCTCAATCTTCACTTTTTTAGAGGGAGGCTCTGACGCTGGTGACAACTCTGGTAAAGACACAGACATAAGACTGAAAAATGCAGCCACTCTTGGAGAAAAGATAGATGATGATGAAAATGATGTTAACAGTAGTGCACGCTGGTGTAAAAGAAGACACTGGTGGATATCAAATATTTACGAGCCATCTTAAAAGAGGTTTCACTGCCCGCGCTGTTCTCACCTGTCCTCTTCTCACAACACCTTGTCTGACCTGCTTTGAGATTCATCTGTAAAAGCACCCACCACTATCTCTGGTTGTCTTCTGCTCCCCATTACTCTGTGGCTCCTCTTCATCCACACCGGCCATTGGCTGCTCATCATCCTCTTCTTCGTCATTCTCTTCTTTCTCCTTGATCTTGCGTCTCCGTGGCCTCCCCCTTCCGGGATAGTGCTTACTCCGGCCGCCGCGCCCAGGTCGAGCACAGGCCTCCTTCTTTGTTTTGTTAGCCATTGCCGCCAAGTAGCCGGGCGGGTACTGTTGGCAGTGGCACTTAGTAAAACACACGAAATAACTTAGACAGAGTATTGACGGCTTGTATACATGTACTGTCTAAACAGAAGCTTATAGCATAGAAATGCATTGGTGAATATCTGTAGAGTCTTTACAGCGAAGTTCACACACACACACACACACACACACACACACACACACACACACACACACAGATGCACTTTCAGTCTAACCTGAACAGAAAGACCCAGTTTCTTTATCCTCTCAAGTCCTTCAGGCGTCCATGGTGCTGGCTCCAAATCATCCCGTCTCAGCAGGTACCGCCACACCAGGTAACCACACTTTCCAATCTCTGGCCAGTACTTCACCACCTAAAATTAACACATAACCACAATATATTTAAAACATGCTATGATAATACTGGTGCTGGTCAATATGTTTTAATAGCATCTTTGGATGTCCAGCAGCTTTACTTGAAGTTAGCCAATCTGTTTTAAAGTACAAAAAACAAAAACAAATCTGCACATCTGTACCTTGTAAATACCATCGTAGCGGTTTCCCTCCTCGGGAGCGTATTTGCTGATGCGTCGACCTTTAGAACTGCGCACCACTCTGACCGGCTTTCCCGCCCGCCAGTTCCTTGATTCTGCCCCATCTTTGTCATTCAGAGGTGCATCGCAGTTCAAGGCCAACGCCCTGCAGGAGTCAGGATCCAAGAGTTGACAGAATGATTTTCATCAAGTCTTACTCAGGATGAGGGATGTTAATACACAATCTTTATAGACTGATGTTAAGTTTATCATTACAGCTCATTTGTCTTTAAAAACAGTAGAAAATCTGTCAGCTGTGTTTCACCTGTTCATATGTGTCAGGGTCTGGTCAAAAGTGTGCTCTCCGATCCGTTTGTTTCCTGAGAGGTCACGACCCCCGCTGCCTGTGTAGGTGAACTCATCTCCGCGGTCCTACAGCAGGTCATGGTAACCATTACAAAATGATCAGCATACTTAGGGAAAATCCCTCTACTCATTGTGGCCGTACAATGAGCATGATACAAATAACCTACCACTTCATCTTCAAAGCCCCCAGCCAACACCAGCGAATAGGAGCCATCGTTACTGCGCCCGTGGATACCGCCAACATGCGGCCTGTGAACACCTGCCTCACTCACCTAAAATGTTGGTGTGAGGTAGAGAAAGAAACAGAGAAGCAGAGGAAAGCTATTGATGATATAGGCAGTAATATAACAGATATCACATTACAGAAAGATACGACAATACAATCCATAATGAGACTTAAAGGAATATTTCTCCCCCAATCAACCATATATGTATATCAATAACTCACCTTGTGTTATGTTGAATTTGTGTTTTTTCTCGCATTTCTTGCAAACAGAGAAAATTCTTGATCGAGTGAGGTCAGGGGCGATCACGTTTAACAACAGAAAAACTATATCAAAAAATCTGTTAAACTCTCACACAACTTGTGCAGTATAATCCAAGTCTCATTTATCTAGTCGTACACTCACTACTTCCCAAACAGACGATCTTTTCCGACAGGGAACTTAACAGAGAGGGAAACTCATCTTAGCTCTTTTCAAAGCCAGACACCTTTGACAAAAACAGTAATTTTATCTGACTGAACATAGGAACTACTGGTCTACCATCTCCTTGATCAGTTAGATTATTTGTGTTGTTGTGTGATTTTGGTGTTTTAAAGGGTTAATTCGGATTGACCAAAGTCACACAGCAGTAAGGTGTTAGGGAAAATGCATGTGTTTGGGAAGTACTGAGCATACCACTGGATAAATGAGAGTTGAACTGCACTGCTTGAGTTGTGTGAGAGTTTGTAAAGGGATGTCTTGATATAGTTTTGCTGTTATTAATCACAGACCCCTTTGACATCAATTAATCAAGAATTTTCTTAGTTTTCCGATTCTTCATTCACCAGAGGCACGCGAGAATAATGTTCTCTTCACAAATTCTGTGTAACACAGGGTGACTAATCGCTACACAAATGGTCATTTGGAAAGTGAAATATTCCTTTGACAAACTGCTCAGTTTTCTTTCAGCTTTTATAAATGATCAGAGTATAATTTTAATTTAATTTTTATTTAATTTAATTTTTTATATACTTATACTTAATTCATTTGTGATGCACTGTGAAAATGGCTTACCTGGACTCTGAATTTCCAGGTGGTTCCAACAGGAACGCCAGGTATTGGTCCATAGTGGTTTGAAGGAACAATTGTGCACTCCTTAGTGCGTCCCACACAGGCCATACCCTGCAATCACATCAAAACAGACAACAAAGACTGTCAGCTGCATGCAAAAACTATAATTAAATATCCACGAGTGCAAATGCCTTTAAATCACATTAGTGTAGTGTTTAAGAGCAGAGATGCTGATGTGTTTTTCTTTCAATCATCATCTAAATTCCATTTCGGAGGTACGCATGATTTCAAAAGTGAGAAGACAAAAACGTATTTTATTTTAAGAGTTATAAAATTGCTGTAATGTGAAAGGCAAGAATAAATGCTGTGTGACTCACAGCACTTAAATGTGCCCAAACACACAAGCCAGGCTGTTTTCAATTAGTCCACAGAGAAAGGGAGCATTCTGGTAAAGAAATGAGTTATTTTTCCGTTGGCAGTTCCAGGAAAGTGGCTAAGTCATGCTTAATGGCATTGTTCACATTACACCATGGAGCAGAGCGTAAGGGAGACAGCCAGGCCGGGATGGAAACGAGCCACATAATATCTCAAAGTGTTGCCATGAGAAGACTCGGAGGAGATTTTGGGGAAAAAAATATTTAACAGTATGCTTAAAACAGATGCTTTTTAAAAACACTTTTAAAAACATGTCAGCTGTCTTCCTCCGTCTCATTTTCTGCCTCAGCAGCTAGCAGGGGATAATTTCACTTTCTGCCAAGTAAAATGTCTGAATGTACTGAGAAAAAGGAAGTGTACACACTGCTTGTTAGTCATGTTGTGACTATTGAAAAGCAGCACAACAATCAACAACACATCAATATTTGCACAAATAAGCCTTTAAAAAAAGTCATACGACTCTAACCAATATTATTAATCAACTCCAGGAGCCTGGTCAAACATTAAGTAGATATTAAGTCTTGTCGACTGGATCAAAAACATCTGATCCAATCGTTTGATTCGAGGGAAAAAGCTGTGGTGTGCTCAGGCAATATTAAACGGAGCTTCAAAGACGTACACACAAAAACTCTTCACATGAAACAAACCATTTATCTGTGATCAAGAACAACACGACGCAGAGCAGATTACTTACACAAAATATTAAGCACATAAAAGATACACAGAGGAACAAACCAGTTTGCAGAGAGTAAATGGGATGAAATGTGTGTGTGATGCAAGAATAATGCACTCAGTGGACGAATCAATAAATTAAAGGCTCACCCAAACATTTGCTGCCGGGGGTAAACAATAAGAACTATATGCTACAAACTGCTGCACAAATATAGTGTCATTTAAGCAAGTATTCTCAACAATCTGGTTGGGACGTGATACATTTTTGAACACTAATCGCTTGTGGTAAGTGTTGCAATGTAAATCTGATTTGTGGAAAATGAAAATGCTTCTTCTATCTCTTACTCAAAGCATAAACTGGCTACTTCAGCCTGGATGTGCCCAATACAAGGAATGGGAGCTTTTTTCTATTATCTTGGCTCTTTTTCAGTGATGGCAGACTTTTGGAAAATTGATCTGGAAAAGTTAATGGCAACTGGAGGAGGAAGAAGAATGACAGGCACTCCCTCAGGCTTACTGTTGAAATTGTAAGACTTTCAGTCTTACAGAGCCGCTGTCAGTCCACCTGGTGTGTGTGTGTATTTTTGGGTGCCCTTGGTTCTCACCTTTCCCCAGTCCCTTTGACTCTCGGTCGTTGCCGAAGGCATCTTGGCTTTCTTCTTGCTGGCTTTGAGCTTCTCTCCTGCCTTCACGACCTCGCTGGTGTCATTCTTACAGGTGGGACAGTACCTGGCAGAATGGGAGGAAATCATTTTTTGCAGGAAATTCAAAAAATATAAAATAAAACAAATATTTCACACCCTAATTCATGCTTGGCAGAGAAAAATCTGAAGCTGTTGCATTAGATAAACTCACATCTGCATGATGTCATTATTTAATATTGATTTCAACCTCAATCACCACTTAATTACTGCTTAAATGCACTTCAGCTCATATCAAACACCGTTAATCAACCTTTTTAAATTGACTGTGAAGCACAGGATGTCGTGGCTAATTGCCGAGCTACACTCCCTCTCACCAGTCCTCGTCATCGGGGATGGTGGCCAGCGGTGGGTTCAGGCAGTAGATGTGGAACGCCATGTTACACTCATCGCACAGCAGCTGCATGTGAGCATCCTGTTTCCCGCCACACACACAGCAGGAGCAGAAGCGGCACTCAGCATCGGGGTCAGCCTTGCAGTGCTTACACTCCGGGCCGCTCTTCCCTGGTTCCAAGGACAAGACATTCATACACGCATGCACACGTACTTGAAGATGGTCTTATGGTATCGTCTTGGTAACATAAATCTTCAAAAGCAATATGGACATGTTTTGCCACTATTTCTACCGAGTGTGTATGAATGTGTGCTGTCTGCTGCATACGTTTAAACTGTCCATCTGAAGCCGAGAGTGCACGAGCTCCTGGTTTTTCCACCTGGTAGATTTCATCCAGAAACTGTACTTTACAATCCCCGATTACATCTCCAGGACCCCTGAAGGGAGGGTGGGACAAGAAAGAGAAGGGAACAGAGAGAGAGATGAAAGCACAGGAAAAGAAAAAGACAGATAAAGGGTAATTACCTTCACCAAAGAGGTTATGTTTTCTTTTTGGTGTGTGTGTCTGTATGTCTGTCAGCAGGATTCCAGAAAAACTAGAGACAATTTCATAAAACTTTTTGGAAGGAGGTAGCATATACTAATTATTTTTCACTTTTGTTAACACTGCAAGATAGAACCGATACTGGGATGCAATTCTTCCGGACCTGATGGCAGCATACAAGTGTTGTAGTCTGGAGTTAAATTCTAAAGAAATTAAAAGGCTGTGTACCAGCACAGAAGGAGAGCAACAACACGTGGAAGATGGCGACAAGTGCAGCTGCAGTGACAGCTCTGCCTTGACTCATCAAAAAGAAAAGTGTTATTCCCTAAGGCCTTCTTTTTTTTTTGGTTTCTTTGCAATGGGAGCACCACATGTTTAGTAGAGCTGTACCCAACTCAGATTTATGTCAGTCGAATCAGATTCGGCTGTTCCTTTTTTCATATAGTGTTTTAAAGTTTGAACTGCGCTCAGCAGGACGTCAAGTGTGACAGTGACATTCACCTAATGTAGGTGACAAGCTAACTACACTAATGACAGATCAGAAATGTGAAGCCTTTTTTGCCGACACTAGATATCAAACAAAAGCTATAGACTGTATCATATTAAGTCGCTGGGGGCTGTTAATTCACCACTTGTAATAAGAAGGTAGATGGTAATGTTATCTCAAAACCTGACCAGGCAAAGCCTCTCCTCCTCCGGGAAGCTCCCTCTGTGTATGCAGCTGCCTGTACCGAACAGCAGCGTAACAGAGAGGAGCACTCTCTGCAACAAAATCTGGGGACCTAAACGTCCCTGGAAGTTCACTGCACACTGACTGAAAAAAAAACGACTGCTCGACTTGAAGGAATCTCAGTCAACTGAGGGGTCTCCGACTGATGATTCAAACCTCTGACTTTCAGGTGGCAGCCCTAGTATTTACACTATGCTACAAATGTCAGCAGCATAGAGAGGCACTGAATGTCTATTTTGGGCTCATCACAATCACTTTCTATCCAGCCATCCAATAACAGTGGAGGAGGGGTGGGAGAAATAGCCTACCACAAAGACCAATGGTCACGTGCTGAACAACAAGAACAATGGAGGAGAGATGTGTGTATTCTGTAGGCTATATGTTTCCTCACCTACAAAATCTCATGACCCCACATGGACTAGTACTGTGTATTCATGGCAGAACATCAGGGATTAATTAAAAAAACAACAACATAATTTAATTTAAATGTCTTTACTAAAGGAGTGTATGTTTAGCTACATGGGATTTATTCTTTTGTTTTTGTTTTTTACCATGGTATTAAATTGGGTGTTGAGAATCTTGGAATTTCACTGGTACTGGTATCAACTACTATATTTCTGGTAATGTGACATAATGCAAGATAGGGCGTTTGGCCTTGGCTAAATAAATGCCATAAATCTTAAAATTGGTAAGTTCAACAATTAAACCGCCAACTGTAGAAATGCGATGACTCCATATCACAATCCACATCCAAATTTTTTTCTCAAACTAAGGTGTCGCTATGGAAACGTAAATACGCTTATATCATGCAACTAATTATCTTATTAGATTTAAATACCGTCTGCAATAAACTCCATCAGAGATATTATGAAAAAATGTTCAGACTTCACAGTAACATGAAATAACATTGACTGCAATTCAGAAGCACATAATAAATGCACAGCTGAGACAACGCGGGATCCACTCAGCACAGTCATATTTTGACATAATATTAAAAGTTTTGGAAATATTTCCAGACAAATATAGTTGCTCTTGCAGATCTGCATCTCATAGAATACTGGAATCTTGGCCTCGGTGGAGGTCCGCGCCCTCTGAGTGCCCCTCCAGTTGAGCAGGTTACAGAGAGATGGAAGGAAGTCACACAAAGAAACAATACATTCTACATCTTGTGAGCAACAAAAGTAAAAACTGGTAAAGCAGATTTTCTAATGAAAAAAATAAAGCAAACGCATCAACCTCCCACTTCGATAGGAAGATCCTCACCCCAGGAGGATGTTGACCCGGAGCTCCTTGTTGGTGCGGGACGCTTGGTTGAGGCTCTGAACCTCGGCGTCGAACCAGAAGCCCCTCTCATCTGGTGTCTCCATATTGTAGTTGACCATCACATTCATGCCCACCTGGAGCTGGTCCCACCGCAGCAGGGTCCTGGCACGTGGCCGCACATCCACCGGTCGCATCTCCACCACACCGTTCTCTGGGTAGCTGGGGAAGAGAGAAAAGGAAAGAAAAGGAAGAAGGATAAGGATTATGAAATCTTTACGGCCTCTGATTTTCACGTTGCTGTCTTTGAAGGTTTGGAGGTTAATGGACGCTTTGTGTTTTTTTCTCTCAGAAGATCAAGTTTCTGTACAAAATGAATGTGCATTTCACGAGAGCCACGTTTCTCTTTAAACCTACAGGTTGTTGGGAACTGAAAGTCTTTATATATTAGCGACGTGGACCATTCCTAATGGCTGGTAGAATAAAAAAGTGGAGAACAAGTTTGAAAAGTGTAAAAAATCTTTAACAAAAAGTAGCTATTCTTAGCAGTGCATTCTGTAAAAGCAGATGGATGTTAAGAGAAACTATTCAACGGGGCAATGCACTACGTTACATACTGCTCCCTTGATTAGGAATATAAGCCTCTGTGCGGGAAGGTGCAGGCCCATGCAAGTCTGCAGCCCACACAAGCACAGAGGGGCAAAAAACTGTAATACATCTGGATTTCACACAGAAAGACAAACACTGATTATACGGGGGTGGCATTACAGACCTTTATCAGTTTATTCAAATGTGAGTTTACCCCTCTGATCTGCTCGACGTGATAAAATGCAAATGGTTATCATTACAAATTGATGGGTTTTTTTTGTTTATTACTTTGATTTGCTACAAGGTTCAACCACAAGTCTACTTTAAAACAAGGCAGGCTCTTAGCTAGAAACTCAACTAAAAGAAGTGAAACAAAGCCAAAAATAGTATTACAAATAAACGTGATTTAAATTTAGATTGGACTAATTTATGTCTTCAGGAGAAATTGCACAGATACAATAAGATGTCTTTTTTTTACCAGCTGCTATGACACAGTCTATAATAGTTTCTGTCATAGGCAATTAAAATAATTACACATAAATGACTTTACTCCACTTTTTTATAACAAAGCGAAACCCACCCACATACGGCCAATTCTCAAAGACTTTGCATCTACATACCATGAGACATTTGCACACAACAGCTTTCTGACTGGGTTTTTGGAGCGTAGGATTATGGAGGATTTTCACTACTATGGCCTCCCTCCACCTCCCCATTAATCTACACAGAAAATAAATGTAATACAGCAACCTCACTGCCACTGGCAAAGCCCCATTCTTACATGTTTGGTAAAACTTGGACCAGACTTTTCCAAGTTATCACATATGTATAGATGGGAATCTGTTCACAGCATTCTCCACATTGCTTTGCTTAATTGCAAATTTGAAGGGGATCCCCACTGAAGCCACTGTTTTCAGGAAGCAAGACAAATCACAGCAGCATCAGTATACTCGCTGTATATTGTTTTTGCTGTCTTAACAAAGTAAAAAGCTTTAGAAACAAGGAAATTCCAGTCGAGTTTAATGAGACTCGAGTTATCTACATCCTGGTAGACCGCTGCGCCCTCTGCACCAGCCAACAGCAGCACAGTGAGGAAAGGTGAGGTGACTAAAGATGACCGACAGCCAAGATAAACAAACTTGTAGGAGCAGCAGGATGAGGCTGAATAAAAGATCCACAAAGCTTTACTGTTTTAGATATGTAATGTGGTCTTTTTTTAGAGCTTAAAAGCTTAAGCTTAAAGCTCAAACTTCCCAGATGGACTATATACATGTATCACCTAGAAACATAGAGTATTTTGTAGGTGTGTACCCAGACTGAGCTGCAGAATTTGATTTGTTTGGGAAATTTTGAAATAATTGGCATCAGCAGTTTTCAGTTTAGCTTCTTTGTTAAAGGCCAATGTGTCTTGATAGTTTAGCTTTTATTAATTAAAAAAAAGTAGCACAACCACAACAACAAAAAGTGATGGATTTAAAATCTGTAAGCTCTATAGACTGTATAAAATAATGAACGTAGCTACCATGGTATCACCATGTGGAAGCTGTGGAGAAGCGAGGGGTGGATCTTATTGAGAAGCCGAGGACACTATCCGCAGACAGCCTGTCACTTAAAGCAGCCACGCCCTTAATTATGCATGACTTTAAGCATGAATAAAATGTATATGGGTGACTTAAATAAAAAATCCCCTTCCGTACAGTTGTCATGAAGGGGGAAATTAGCTACAGAGACCAAAAACATTTTCTTTGTACTAAGCTGTAAACATGTTTTTCCTGTTGTAAAGTTAGGCATTTTAACATGGCAGTCTCTGGGGATTGACTCACTTCTGGAGCCAGCCTCAAGTGGCCATTAAAGGCACTGCAGTTTTTGGTACTTCTGTATTGGCTTCATTTTTCAGCCCCAAAGGTTGCTGCTTGGTTACCTCACACAAATGAACTGACAGGACTTTTAAAGGAATATTTCAACATTTTGGAAATCCACTTATTTGCCTTCTAACAACAATGCTAGTGTTGTCGTCTTGACATCAGCTTGAGGTTCCCACCAACCAATGGAAACAGAAAGTTACTGCTTTACAACTTGACTTTTGGACGGCTTAAACAAACAAGTGACCTTTAGAGGTGTTAGTGGGAGGAATTTATTACATTTGGACAGAGCCAAATTGTGTTTTTAGTCTTTGTGCTAAGATAAGCTAGCTGCCTTCATATTTACCAACAAACATGAGCATGGTATGAACTCAGAGCTAAGACCAGACAACAAATACACAAGTCTTTATAATGTTGAATGTCCGTAAGGAAAACCAGTGGCACATTCTGTACAGCTCAAAATGTTCCTCCTTTGCCAAAAGAAGATTTGAACAAGTGTGAAAGTCTTCTTGTCTCGCAAACTCGGAGTGGAGGTATGGGGTTAATTGCCCAGGATTCCTGCCTGCCAATCATCATTAACTGTAAGGATCAGGCCTGACTCAGAGATTAATTGACAGCTTGCCTGCTCGCTTGCCAATTGCCGGAATTATGCTTACAGATGAACAATGTGTTAGCACTGAAGTTTAACTGCACAACAGCCTGCACACTCAGGTCCGCTTACACAGTGGGAGGTGGAGGGGGGAGTAGAGAATTGTGTGCATGAGCGAGCAGTGTATGTGTGTTTTTGAGGGAAAGCTGAGCCTAAACTGAGTACGTTCTCAGACTTTCTGCAGCGAGACAGGACCAACGATGGCCTGTTGAGCTCAATCTAAAAATGGCTTTAAATAGCCGACATTTTAAGACTTCAGAATGTGCACTACTTGTGCTTTACTTCCCTGCTAAGAAGACAACGCTGCATATTTAAAAGCCATTGTAAATTGACTGGAGGGCCTACAGAGGCAGACTGTAAGAGTTGTAGCACACAACTAGCGCGCTCCCAGGAAGAGGAGGCCGGGGCACAGTGCAGGGATTTCCTTTTTTAGGCCCAAGGGATTACTGCGGTTTTGGGTAGGGTAAGGTTGGGGGGGGGGGGGGTAATACAAGCAACACAAACACACACACACACACAGACACACACCAACATGCACATGTGTACACACACATACACACAGAAGAAGAATATCAACCTTGGAGCACAATGGGACTCAGCATGAACAGAAGGAGAACACGGAGGAACACAAGGGGAGCAGAAGTGCTCGAGTTTAAGACCACACAAGCTCACTCTGTGCTGCTGCGCACTGGCTGTACTTCAGACCCTGAACATCCCCCTACGGAGGCATGAGAAACATTAAAAATAATATATAATAATAATATTGCTAACATTTTACAAAGCTTGGTGTGTTATAAAATAGACGGTTGCTTTTCATTTTGTCAGTGTGGGCATTTAGCGACAGGCACTTTGACCTAGACTGATTGCAACAGTAGAAAATGATTTAATTCCTTTTATACACACATAAAGGGCAACAGAATCACATAATGGATGCATTAAAATCATCTTAATGGGGAAATATGGCTGTCCACTGTCTCGGATCAATTTAACAGAGATCCTGCAGTGTGATACAAACATTAGAAAGCCAATGCTTCTTTTGTCTAGCTTATTCTTTCCTGCATTGACAAAAAATGTATGTTGTAGTATTATAAAATAAATCTGATAGTATACTACTTGCACTGAGATAGCCTGGAGACGTACAAACTCATTCAAAACTATGACTTCAATAAAATGTGGCCAAAATATGTCTGTAAACAAAATTTCTTCTAACTTCCTGCTCAGATCTCAGATATTCAACAACCAGAAGCACAGACAACACTGGTGTGTATTGTTTTTGATCACTCTGGCTCCAACAACAGCTGCCAAACATTTTGGCAGTGACTCAACAAGAGACATCAGTACTTTATGCAACAGCCCATGGTTGATGGCTAGAGGAAGGCTTTTCTCTATGGATGTTTTGTTCAAGGTCACCCCAGATTTGTGGCGTACAGTGGCCATACTATTAATCTCACTTGACCTGAATGTCCCTTAAACCATTTCTGGTTTAAGGGACTATGTGGGTTTTGAATAAAGAAATGCTACGTCCCTCTGATTGATTTGAAGTTGGACTAATGAGCTAAAAAAGCACCCGCGTTTTGCTGCCACAACCTAACTTCGTCTGGTATGAAGAGTAGCTCATGGTGATTTACTGGTTCCAATATACCTGGAACCTCATCTGGCACTTTCTGTACTGCAACTTCTTGTTACTTATCATTAATATTTACACTTATACATACAGTTTATCACCATAATATATCTGCAAAAAGGCTAAGATCAGCTAATTTATCAGTCTGGCTTCACTGAAGGTATTTACGAGCCTGTTTACACCAGGTCTTTGGAAATCGTTCTCAAACGGACGAGTCTGTCTGTTCACACCAACAGTCTGTCTGTTCACACACTGTTTGGAAAGACCAAATGTATTGTTGATGCTATAAGCACACTTCAGCGCCAATTTACTACAGCTTCAGACTACTGTTGTGGGAGTGTGAGCTCCGCCCCAGTGACAGTTGGTGCAAAGAGCGCCAATACACAGTGTCATATGGCTAACGTTTCCTAACGGTTATTAAAGGGTTTAACGACAGAAGCAAGTCCTTTCACTGTCGGTTTGAGTTTGTTGGGACAGTTAAACAGCTGCTGCTGTGCTAGTTCATGCTAACCTGGCAGACGGTTAACTGACTATTGGCTGAGAGGAGATAGAGCCTGGAGATGCTACATCAGCTAAGCAGGCGGTCCTTGAATGTGGCCCAGGACACGTAAGCGTCCACACTACTGAAAGAATGAGGCCTCATGCAGCCCAGACCAACTCTGAATGAGTTCTGAGTGATTGGATCTCAAGATGCGTTGAGGACCCATTCACACCTATACTTAACGTTGTCCCTTTGTGTTCATCTGAAAACTCCAGATCTGAGCCATTCAATATTGAGTATCTGCCAATACCGAGTCCCAATCCGAAACTTCATTTTTCCTACATAATACAGCTGCACAGTGCACACCTCAAGTACTTAAAGGGATAGTTCAACATTTTGGCAAATTCGCCTATTGCCGTAATCCCTATAGTCATATGAGTAGGTACATTACCTTTAATTGTCAGTGCATGCTGTTCTGAGATCGGTGGGGCAGAGCTGCCCGCTGAAATGGAGGTGAACGGTACAGGTCCCTCTCCCTCAAAACTAATCAAATACACCATCAAATGACTCCAAAACGCTCTTGTGGACAAATGCAGAGCCGGAACTACATTCCAGACATACAGTACTTGCTGGGCGGAGTGATTTCAAACAGTGTATGTTTAGTGCAGTTACTCCCGTCATCAAAACAACAAGTTTGTTGAGAAGAAGCCAGAATATACAGAGGAAGAGTTACAGGTTTTGGAAGAAGAGAGAGCAAGAAGAGAGGCTGAGGCTGCCGAGCAACCAGGGGCTGAGGGGAGACCCAGAGCCGGTGGTGTAAATGTGGGGCTTACTGGCCACTTTATTAGGTACACCTGTGCAATATAAATATAGAGTACGCCTCAAAATAATCACCGGAACACGGGGAGAACATGCTAACTCCACACTCATAAATCACCACAACTCCTGAAGGAACAACAACATAAAATGTTCCCTAGCAGTCTGTTTATTCCCAACAATGAGAAGTAATGCCAGTCACTTCACTATATGCTCTGGGCAAGCACTTATCCATAACATAACCACAACAACATTTGCATTTTAGCCTTATTTACCATGCTTGGGTTGTAGGCTAATGTTACTCAACATGGAGGTAACGTTACAGCAGAGAGATTGCTGAGCAAAATACACAACGATCACTTACCACGTCTGCTCGTTTTGTGATGCCGACAGATGGTATGACAGTATCTTTCAAGAAAAGCGTTTGAACCATTCCTGAGCTTCTGCGCTCCATCCTTTCAGTGTAGTCCTCCGGTAAAAAATGGCAGGAGCACACAAACATTTTCCGGACCATTTCCACAGGCGTGTTGGGGTCGATGTCCAGCACAAATAGCCATTGTTTCATCCTGTCCGTATTACTGGTTGGAACTACGTGAAACTTCACTTTGCTCCATGTCTTCGGCTTGTTACTGCAACCTTTTACAATGCATGTGTAAACCATGATTTACAAAAACACTTGTAAACTTTCCTCAAACCTTCTGGTGTGTCCAGCTGACGATACCGCAAATGGCTACAAGCAATAACAACGGCACTGTCTCAGCTGCGCACTGTGTCACTCCGCCCAGTGGTTTACTCAAGAAAGTAGTTCCGAGTATTTGCTTCATGTGTCGTAATGTTACGTAATTATACATTATTATTTCATAGCGTGGGGAATGCGGAAGCCATGTGTTGTCCACTAGAGCGTTTTGGAGTCATTTGATGGTGTATTTGATTAGTTTTGAGGGAGAGAGGGACCTGTACCGTTCACCTCCATTTCAGCGGGCAGCTCTGCCACACCGATCTCAGAACAGCACGGACTGACAATTAAAGGTAATGTACCTACTCTTATGACTATAGGGATTACGGCAATAGGCGAATTTGCCAAAATGTTGAACTATCCCTTTAACAGTTATTAAAATCAATCCAGTGTAGATGCCTGACGACTGAAAACATCCCTGCATCCAAGCTGTTCCCTAATGTCTTTTATTTATTTAGTACTATTTCTTTTTAAATTGACAAAATATAAAATCACAAACTCTCTATTTAAATTTTTTTGGTCTGTTCACTGTCTCGAGGAAATTTCTCTATCCCTTTAAGAGAGCAGCCTATTCTCAAGTGTTTGGTGCAGCTTTTGCCTGCGTTAGCCTACTCGAATCAACTGTATTCTATTGAGGCTTTATTTTTATCATCACAGCAGATTAGGCTTCATTAATATATTACTCTTACTGGGTTGTGGGGCCTTGGTTGCACTTGCAGAGATGTGGTGAGTGTGGCTGTCGTAAGCTCTGTTTTTATGTCTGTCTCTTCCCCAAGCAGGCCAGTGAAACATTTTGCAAAAAATATTCACTGATATATCTATAAAATTAGATTAATGACATATTTAATAGTTCTGAATAACTGCAAAGCCTCAAACCTGAACTATACACTTCACAAGCAAGATTCTCATTATCTGCTTTTCTTCACTCCTACTGCTACACCTAAACACATAGTGCTTTCTTTGGAAACACAATACTGTTTTCTTCTGAAACACTGCTTGAGTTATTCCACCTGTGGGTATCACACACCCAAAAAAAGAACCTGAGCTGCGAGTCTGAAGGAATAAATCTAACATTTGAAACATCAGTGTTGAATCTCTACACAGAGTTAGCTTGACTATCCGCCTACGCTGTCACAGTGGCTAGACCCAAAGCCTGGTATTAACAGGAACTTTCCCCGGAGTTGTGGGAAGAAGGAAGAAAGACTTTCAGGCGCAGAAGAGGTAAACAAGAAACCAAAATCATGTCAACACTCTTATCAATGCAAAGTGTACCGATTTAAAATGGAGAAACCTATTTAATCAGTACTGAAACTGAGACAGCATGACTTATCGACAGAGGAGCTCTTACAGTCTCCTCTGTTATGACACCATCATTAGCGCTTTGTGCGCTTTGCTGAGGTTCCTGTAAAGAGGGAGAAAGGCAAGAGAAAATGAGAAATCTTCAATTTGCTGATAAGCAGCCGAGTTCGAAATAACAAGCTAAATATAATTGCTTCATAGTCGTGAGGGAAAGTGACTGCAGTCTCTCTTAACCTCGGCTTTGTTAGTAATTGAGGCCAAAATGTGGAGCTGCAAAGTTTTCTAAATATGTATCTAAATTACTTCAATCGTAGGGATGAGAAATTTTAAAGTTCAGTCATGTGAGAGACATCAGAAGACAACTTCAGGTATTTGAAAGGGGCCTATTTGCTGATTTTCAACCTGAATTACATTATTGTAATGTGACAGCTGAAATCTCTCTCCAACTAGCTGCAGCTCAGGGACACTGAGATGACTCAACACTGAAGCAACACATAGACGACACCAATTTTCAACTAAACCCAGACACTGGCAGTCCTGCACAGGATACACAGGTACAGATTAATATTGTTAGTATTATTTTCTGCAAACAAAAATAAGAATAATTTAAAATATGTTATAATTGCATTGTGATTACACAGTTTCCGCAAAGTAGGAAAAGCACAGGTGTTACTAATTACATTAAAGATGCCAGAGCCAGCAGCTTGCACAATACTAGGACCCTGCAACTGAAGCAGCTAGTAAGTCTTCATAAATTGCATTAAATACATCTGTGAAAAGGGCCTATGAACCACCTAGGTAGGGCTGCAATTATTGTAGGATAAGTAATTTTTGCCTTTTTTATTCTCACTGAAAAAAGCACCTGCGATTTGGATATTGCAACTGGCCATAAACCAATTTTGGTGATATATCGATCAATCGTTCACCCCCACTGGGCTAGGGCTCGGTAATATATTAATATCACATGAATAGTGCGATGTGAGCCTAGATATCATCCTCGATTTGGGATATAGTAAAATTATAAGTGATGTTTTTTCCTTTTTTAAGGCTGCGATACAATAAAGTGATGTACTTTTCTAAAGTTACGCGACTGTTCTAACTGCTCTATAATTTGCCTTTACCCATTTAGTCATCATACCCACATTACCGATGATTATTCATTAAAAATCTTACATTTAATTGTGTAAATATTTTGTTAAAGCATCAACAAAGCATAACAATATTGAAGTATTTGATCAAAAATATTGTCAGGTTTGATTTTCTTCATATCACCCAGCCCTAAAACTAAAATGTCTAAGATTGCAGTTGAACTAGATGTCAGCCATCTAGCATTTTGGTACTACTCAACAATCAAACAATGACTGCTCTGTGCAGAAAAGGAAATGGAGAGTGGGCGAGCGAGAGAGGGAAACTGAAATTAAACTTTATTTCATCCTTATTTCATTGTCACTTACTAAATTAGAAACAGCAGAAAATAAAACCCTCGGCAGCACTCAGATAGCAACCGTGCTCAGATAACGGCAGACCGACCACCACGGCTTTAAATGCTGGTAAGATCTCTTCAACTGTGTATGTTGATCCTGGCTAATTAACACAGAGCTCTTAAGCCTCTCTTTTAAGCAAAACCTTCCCAAAACAATTTTTTTTAGTTCAAACAGGTACATATCAAGCTTTGTAAAAAATAGTCTGGATTTTTTACTGGAGGTGCACAGCTCTGGATGGCAACAGGCTTTATTCATCAGACACATTTTGACTTGCTATTGTAAGAAAAGCACAGGTGTTGCTAATGACATTAACAATGGCTGCATTATGTTTAGGTGTCCCAGTAAGCCATGACAGTGTGACAGTGAGCCACTGTGCAGAACACAATACCACGACCCTAAAAACTGAAGCAGCAAAATGGAATTAATTCAGCTGTTATCAGTTTTGCTGTTTACACCTGTGCTTGTCCTGCTGTGACATGTGAAATTGGCTTTCATGGGGCCAAAATCTCAGGGGCAACAATGCTCCTAATACAAAAATGTAGATTCGGAAAATTTGACTGGGTGTTGTCTGAGACTAATCTTGTTGTCTAGCAGTTGCACTAGGGCTGACATAAATTCAGCCTACTGCCCGACCCTACACAAAAGAAATTCTGTCTTATGGTCGAAATAGATAGCATATGTACGCAACGTGTCACACAGGCAAGATGGAGCGGGTTTTTAACCTGCAATCTGTGCATACAGAGTTTTGCTAAGTGATAATGCAGTTGGTTATGCAGAGTTTGGATGCATGCACTGGATTGCTTTAACTACAGGATGCATTGCTTTAATTAAAACAAATTTTATGTCAAATGTTAAAAGGTCCACAAGGTTGCTCCTCTGCATCGCATTGCCTCTGGTACAATAATGTATTTATTTTAATGAATTTTTACACCGATTGTACTCGTTTTGTTACACAGTTTTGTATAGTATTTGATGCCGAGTTGCAGAGCAGCACTAAGGGCAAAAACAAAGACATAAGCAGCATAAAAACAGAGAGGAGTCGCGCCATGCCCGCGGCTTCAGTGGTCAGTGTAGCAGCTTCATTCGATTTTAATTGATGCCCTCTTCTGCAGAATGCTGCAGCAGACGTGCCATCTGACCAATGGTGTTGAGTAATTATTTCATTTTGGCTGAATTATGTTACAGGAAGTACTGCTTTTTGACCAGACATTCTGTTTGTAGTTTTTTTTGTTGTTTTGTTTTCTTCCTAATCAGCGTTGGCAAGTGAATTGGCTTCCAGGCACCATTTAAAAACAAGATGCAGTTTCTTTTGGCAAAAAAACAAATACAACAGTCTACCTGAAAGCTACATAAACATAATTGATATTTGCCCATTTTATGTCTACCTTTGTTACTTTCTGCACAGAGAATCTTAAACATACACTGAGCTCAGCCAAGATCTGACCATTAAAACCATATCTGAGAGTTGTAATGGAGCAACACAGACACACAGACACACACACAGACACGCCATCTCAGTTTCTGGGAGCAGCAGAGGAGAGATTCTCCCAACCTATCCCTTTGATTTTGTGGCTCATTACAGTCTGTAGAGATGCTGTCCAGAACAGCTTCATGCAAAAACATGGCAGTTCATTTTGTAGGGCTGGTTTTCAATCCTCAGACTACACAGGCAGGTGTTTAATGGGGGGGGGAGAGTGTGTGTGTGTGTGTGTGTGTGTGTGTGTGTGTGTACACGCACGTGCATGGGAAGGCAGAGCAATCTTACCCACCCTCCACTTTTCTCTGGCAAACAAAATGATGGAAGAAACCTGGAATGGCGCTCAGGACAGAGACGAATACTGCTACGCATTTAGTAGAAGGCAAAAAGAGTGTGTTGAACACGTCGACACAAAAACAGAAAGCTGACAATTTAGATCTTTTCCAACTGTAGCCGTGGCTTTTCAGCAGCAGACAAAACTGAGGGTTGTTTTGTTGCTTAGTTGGTGCAGATGCAAATCAAACATTACTGTGGCATTCTGGGTTCAAAACTAGCGTGGGACCTTTGTTGTCTTTTGTGTCCCACTCCCATCTCTGCCTCTCTTGAGTGTGAGCTATCAAATAAAGCAAACGAGGAACATGAGGCGAAAACAATAATCTAAATAAACAAACGGATAAATAATTAAAAACCACTGAATTTAAATAAAAAGGGGGACATGCCTGTCTTGTTGCAAAAACAACAAATAAAAGCCGAGTACCAGGGATTTGGAAGATTGCTGGATGTCAAATGGGAATGATGTCTGCCTAAAAGAAAACACACATTTACTGCTCAACAACCCTTGATGCTGCTTCTCTGGCACAACATCCCATGACAGAGACACACACACATGCACAGGCACACACTATGATAGACGCAGTGAGAAGGCTATGTCTCACCGGTGGCATGTTCACAGCAATTACAGACAAAGCTGAAGGAGGCAAGCAAAGAAGTAATGCTCCTGAGAACTCATGGGTTACCATGGAAACATCGGCTTCTGAATGAATTTGCTGGAAAAGGAGAGCGCGAGAGATAGAGTCCAAATTGTAGCACCAACTACACAAACCCCCTCTCTCCATCCCCTGAACTGCCAGGAGAAAGCAGAGGCTGCAATTCCCAACGCGCCGAACAACCGTTACTGATGCTTGCAGCCACTCGCACCACACACACATACACACACAATGTATGTATGTTTGGCGGACAGTTTTATCTTGAATGCAGCACAACAGCAACACGGGCAAATACATTTTCAACATTGGCATAACTAGTAGAAGGAAACCCTATTTTCTGCTGTGCTGCAATGAAGAAGGCACACACCCGCACTATCCTATCTGAGCTACAGCACTGCGCATTTCAATCCATTCTACCATCTAGAATGACTCTGTTCACCAGCCCGAAATTCTGCCGCATTGACACTGTGCAGATGTCTGCTAAAATGCAATATCCAACTGCACAATCTTATTAAAACCCGTGACGATGTGTTTTGTTATCACTTTAACAAAAATCAGCTCAGTTTCGGCCGGAACGCTCCCCAGCAAAATGAGTCGTCACTTACTCGTCGTATTTAATGTGGTAAATTACATCCTCTTCTCTCTCCTTGGTCTCTGTAGCTGCTGTAGAGTCTGTCTGAGAGGTGGAGGCTCCATTACTCTCAGGGCTTAACACAACATTATTCCTGTTACTGTCTGTGGTTAGGCCCTGGCCGTGGGCCTGTCCCTGCTCGGCCTCCAGCTTTCCATTAGTCCTTTTTGGGGGCCGGCCCACCTTGCCCTTGGTGGGCGTTATCTGTCCTTTGGGAGCGCGTGTCACATTTTCAATGCAGGCCTCAAACCAGGCGCCGATGCTGACGTCTCTGCAGTCCACCAGCTCGTTAATCTGAGGAGACACAAAGACAAAAATAACACCTGGTCTCGTTTGATCCCATCTGTCGGTTATTTCGAGAAATATGGCATGTTTCAGCCCATTTGTTACATATCATATACTTAAATCAAAGTGTTACAGAGAGTATTGGATTTTTAAACATGTTTTTCCCCACTCCAGGTAGCCAGTTCTTATAGCTGTCAATGCAGTATGAAAATCAACTTTCATACTCCAATAGGAAATCCTTCACAGTTATGACTGTATCACCAACGACATTACCACATATTGAACAGGTGTATTCATATCTCAAGCAAGATACAGGTCTGTGCAGATTGAACTATCACCAGCAGCATCCTGTAACTTTATTTTCATTTAACTACTACAGAAATGTGAGTTGTATAATTCATGGGCAATTTCTAGTTACTAAATTAAGACATAAAAACACACATTGCACTTATACTAACATTAGCATGACGCTTTGTTAACATGTAACATCGTAGTGAGATTCACAATGCTCTTGAGTGTTAAAGATGCATTCATTGCATTGCACTGTTCGGCTATGTGTTGTGTGAAAACCACATAAAATATGTCCAAGTCTGTAGTGAATGCTTAAAGCCTGTAAAGGCATGTGACCTTGATATCCAGTGAAGTTGCACAATTTACAACTCATCTGCTTAGTTACATATTGATCTTCCTGCACGCTGGATTGGACTTTTGGCATCAAAGCCAGTCTAGTCCCACACATATAATTCTCAGACATGTGGGTCAGCCAGCAAGCAAAGCTCAGTAGAACACAGTAAAGCAGAGTAGACTCACCAATATATTGCTTTTGACTGCAGCCTATTTATAATCTGTAAGTCAGTTAGTGGCGGGGTTGTAAAGGCCGTTTCTTACGTGTGGTTTGGCGTGTGGCTCCGTGGCAAGGTTAGCCGCATGCTTGTGAATGTATGTCATTAATTCTAATAAATTAAAGGCATTCAGGGTATCTGACCTAAAGACGGGGCAGTTACATGGTCAGAATTAAAGGATGCATTGGGCCGGAATACTAGAGCTAAGCAGTCTAAGGTGGTGCAGCACAAGAGAGTGGAAAAGGGAATGGGAAAAGAAAGAAATGAACACATGCAGGAGGAAAACTAAAATCACAGTATTTCCTTGCCTTCAGCTTTTTTTGAAGTTGAAAACAGCACAATTACAAACTGCTGTGTGGTATTAATCAGAAATCTCTGAAGGCATATTAAAGATACAATTGCTTATTTCTAAGAAAATTATATTTGCTTAAAGTACATCCATACAGAAGTATATGAGACACTTAATCGATGAGGAAAAATCAGGTTACTCTTCCCACTCTTTGTGCTTTTAATGGCATTTGCTAGAATCTACCACGGCTTATTGAAAACAGCAAATCAGAGCCGAAGAGTCTCTAACTCAGCTGTTAAATATGTCAATCACCTGCTCAAAGTGCTGATTAAATATGAATCAAGATTATGTTACTGCATTGCCTATTTCTCAACTCAAATATTTCCAGAAACATTTTACTACACACATTTTTGGACTGTTTTTTAACATGGCGGCCGGGTCATAAACTCTCATTTTACAACTGAACAGTACACTAAAATATGTTTCTGAAAACACCTCAGGCAAGAAATGCGATAACAGAGCCTTGATTCGTATTTGATAAGCACTGCCTAGTTTGACAGTTTAACCGCAGTTCACAAGCAGTGACTGGCATGATTGTAAGCTGTGATAGAAACTCCTCGGCTCTGACTGGTTGTTCTTGTTCACGTGCAGTAATGCCATAAGAGCACTATGAGGGGGAAGAGGAACTTACCTAGTATGCACAATCATGCACACTTTTATGTGAGTTGAATTATGCTACAAAAAAGTATGTTTTCAGCATCTAATACAGATATGACATGGGCTTGGTATTTACAAGATGGTTCAGTTTAACAGCAGCAGTGGAGCAAGGATCTCTGGCAGGGACTTGGCTTGTAGGGCGTTCAGTGCTCTGTAATTTAGGTAAGAGTCATGCCAGTTTCATGCAAAACCTTGCTTATACTCCCCCAAATATTTCAATTCTCATCCTCACCTTGTACACACCAATCCCTGGGTCGACTAGTGTGTTTCTGCTGGACGTGGGGGGCTGGCTGTCCCACGCCGGACTGGAGGAGTTGAACCCATTTTTGGTACTGGCTGAGTTACTGGTAGCGCTGGTGTCCGGCTTGGTTTCATTAACAGTGCTGGTGGTGACGCTGCTGCTGTCATTGTTCGTAATGGTGGAGGTTTCCATAGCAGCAGGGGAGGCGGGAGCTGGGGAGTTGTGGCTTTCCGACCTTGAGTCAGGAGGGGGAGCCGAACTGCAGGACATGCCAGAGGGCTCCTTGGCGGCTGGACTGTCTGGAGGGTCGGTCTGTGAGCGAATCAGCAGCTGGACGATGTCATTGAGTCCCACGTTGTAGTCAAACAGTGTCTGGCCATCTTCCATCTAAAAAGAAAAAAATGAAAAAGGCACTGACATGTCTGGATAGACACAGTTTAACATATTTACACTTGTGTTAAGTGCTGCAACACCCGATTATTTTCATTCATCACAAGTTTTCCAAGAAACATGAAACTTTTGATATAAAAAAGGAAACTAGGACATTTAAAAAGCTCTAACTGGAAAATGTGTCGTTTTTTCAATCACAACAATTAAGCATCAAATTTTCTGTCACCTAGTTGTTGCAGCAATAATTGTATCAGAGTTTACCAGGCATCAACTCTCCCAAAGACGGTGTATGGGAACAACTGCGCACACATCCCTCAAAGACAGTCTTTATTCAATTTTGTCCCAAATTTCTTTCCTAATAGACATCCATGTGATATGAAATGAACACCACTGCGCCACGGAGTGCCCTCAGACAAATACACTCGGCTGTTTGTCAAGGACAAACAAAGAACACATAGGACAGAAGACAACATTGAGCACAGTGAGAGAAAACGATTATGTATTGTTACTGCACTCAACAGCATTCGGAGGACATCAGAATACACACACACACACACACACACACACACACACACACAGCACTTCAATAAATCCCCGTGCCTTTAAATACAACAGTGGTGTTTAAGGATGTTGCTTAGGAGTCCACAGCAACAACATCTGTGCTCTGCTCTCAAATGAGCCCATGTTTAGCCAGTGATTAAATGCATATAACTATACAACAACGCTAAACTAATTTAGCTTTTTTTTTTTTAAAGGGGAAAATAACTGGAACGATTAGCAATTAAGGCTGGCACTGATTAGCTACGTTTGTATTGGTTTACATATGCAGCCCAACAGAGATGGATGCTGAGCCGCAGCTCCACTCGCATGTATCCCACTACCGTTTTCTACAAGAAGTAAAATAAGAAATAAATAAAAGGAAACGAATGCATGAATTAAAGTGATAGGAGACGTAGCTGGGGGAAAGAAATGACTGGGTTGCTATGACAACCAAAAGAGAGCACCCCCACCCCCATGAACCTGAATCATGTATACAATCTCTGTCGACACCAACCCACCATCACCACCACCATCATCATCAGCGCGACCCTTTTCAGGTAGTGCGGTGTATGGGCATCAGAAAATGGTTTTCTACAAAAAACAACAAAAGGAAAAAAAAAAAACAAGCTCTTGGAGAAGCGATGAGGGCCCATTAGAAACCCATATTTACTCTTCCACCACAACTGATCTACTGTTAAGCGTACAGTACAGCTACTGCCTTAGGAATGGAGCTTATGGCAGGCACGCCAACTCATTACAGACATCAGCTATTCATTTCAGCCCTCAACCCCACAAGCCCATTGTACTGGAGAGACGAGCATGGCCGCCACTCTCACTCGCGCTCCCCTCCTCTTCTTCGTTATTTGACAGCGAGGAGGAGAGCGGTTGGAGGCGTAAAAGGAGAGCAGTAGAGGGAGCAAGCGCAATTTCCCCATCCCTCCCTGTTTTTAATAGTCTCATGAAATTTAGATCAGAGGAGCAGTGGTGCAAACACAGCCATACAGTGGTTGCCATACTCACCTGTCTGTCTGTTTTTCTGTGGTGGTATATCTCAGCATTTCTTTGTCTGTCTCCCTGCCTAAACCCGGTCTTCGATTTGGTCTCAGTAATTGTCTATCTTCCTCTGTGTTGTGCTACTTGATACTGCATTAGGAAAAGAAAGGCAAACAAACACACTGATAGAAAACATCCTACACAGACAATACGGTTGCTGGTAGGACCTGCAGCAGGCAGCCTCACTGTTGAGAAGTACTGGGTAGATGGACGGAGAATTACGCAGACAGATCTGAGTATCAGAACAACATACAGTAGAATTTCATGCACCGCACCAGACCTAATAAATGATATCGAAGCTGCACCCGCTTTCCACAGCGCCGTCATTGTGTGATCAGCCTCTCACTGCGAGGTGCTACAGCCCTGACATCAGTAATAATAACCAGCTGAATAATCCTTCAAACAAAGAAACCACAATCTAAACAGGCAATGTCAGGAAAAAAAATGCTTCATCTATTCACGGAGGTCAGGATCTTTTTGACAGAAATATTGGCTCGTTGACTCTGTCGAGCGTGTAGGACGAATAACATCATCAAGGACGTGACATTTTCTCCTTCGTCATAAATAATGCAGAATAATCAAAAAAGCACATTGCTTCTGGTATCTTCATTATGTGACTCAGTGAAATGTGTGTTCCAGAGGGAGACATCAGCCCCGAGCACACATCATAACAAAGCTTTAGACAAACCGCAGAGACTTCAGATTTCTCAAAGGGCAAAAAACAAATCAGTCTCAAAAATCCTTGGCATGGTAACAGTGTGCGTGTGCTTGCGGGAGTCTATCCTTGCATGTGTAGGTATCACATTGTTGATTAAATACTATTAACACCTCTCTACAAGGCTGATGTCTCTGCATTAACAGGTAGTGTTTTAGATAATAATTTATTACATTAAGAGAAACAAACCTGAAAGAACATCAAACAAAGACAAGAGAAAGATCTGCTGCTGAGATGCTGTAAAAACATACTGAACGTGTAGACCGAGATAAGATTTTACCTCATTCTGCCTATTTTATATCAGCTAACATGAGTTATGGAGCATAGCTGTTACTGTTATGATAAATCTTCAGCCAATAATACCTATTCTAGAACAGACACTGTGGTCAGGGAGAGGTTTGGCTGTATTATTGCATTAAGTTTTATTATTGTGCCAACCAGGATCTGACTGTGTGGCTTTAGAAACTTAATGCAGAAATCATTCTGAAATTAGAGTAACAAAGCAACACCTACTAAGTAATGTCTGCACAGAAAGACAAGAAAATCCTGGTGGCCGATTTAATATGAGTGCCTAGCTCTGGAGAGACATTTAAAAGGTGCGAAATCCACGCCGGACCCATGCTGTTGGTGGCGAGGATATATTATAGAACAGCATAAATTAGCCTCTTTTGCTCAGGCAGGACATGAAACCCCTTACTCCTACATGATTTCTTCATCACCCTTGTCTCCGCCCACAGGCCGCCTTGGCTACGAGCTGAGCAAAATAGGTCAGATTTCTTAAAAACAATGACATGGGGTGTGTCTGTGTGCCTGCCATCTAACAAGCTTCCATCTTTGGTCTCTTATCCCTCATTCTGCCCACAGTCATTTGATCTTTTACCAAACATTTCCACTGTTAATTAGCACAAATTACCTGGAAAAGTGATGAAGATTTTTTTTTTTTTTTTGCTTCTGTTTGCAGCTCTTGTCATTACTTAATGTTAGTTTTCGGTAGGCTTTAACCACGGTGCAAAAAGAGAATTTTCAGCTGTACAAGAAATGGTGAATAGTGAAACAGTTAGTTTTCAGCTAATTGGGCAAAAATCCTGTAATAGCATCAAGCTATGTTTTTCAAAATACATCCAAGATCCCTTGGGATCCACCACTCTAATACGGTGCTATAGGAGTCTATCAGTTGACAGTATTTCCACCCTTTTTTATGTATGTATGAATTGTAAGACACTTTGTCATAAAGAAGGGAGAAAGTAGGACAAAATAGTGAGTGTAAATGCCATTTACAGTAAGCATGGGTTTGTAAGCTTGATGTGAATGTGACCATGATTGATTTTGAGTTAGAAACACAGTTTTTCAACCATATAAATCTGACCTAATTTTACGAACATTATTGAGTTTGTTTGCATATAAACAACAATTTTTTTCATGCTTTTTTTGTTTGTTTCACATCTGATCATACATACTGATGTAAACAACCTTTATCATCAAAAAGCATTCATAACATACTGTGGATTTAACTGTGTAAAGTTAGTCTGGCTGTTGATATTGCCAAGTCTAGTAGGCTGTAATTCTGTGTTGTGAATTTGGTTATGAGATGACCCTTTCATTTACATTTAGATCACAGATTGTGATATTAATTTTTATATGTTTATACCTGCAAACATGGGCCATTATTGCTGCAAGGAACCCAAACCCAAGAAATGTGAAACAATAAGGGCAGTCCTTTGGTAACCTGAGCTAAAAAAGCCCTACTATAAAGGGGAAACCCTACTATTCATAATGCAGGGATAAGAGCTTTCAGTTAACAGATAGGACATTTGACCTGCATGCAAGCTAAAACTACTATGAGAAGGAGCGGCAAAACTATGAAAACATGCGGGAGTGTTAGAAAGCCTGCAGTTGTAGTAGGTTTCGTGCCTCTCTTTGTCTTTGCTCTTTGTCCAAGCCTATCTGTCGAAGAAGGGTGTGACTGTGTACATGCATGGCTGCAGCCAACTCCGCTTCCCCTCAAATTCTCTGTGAAATTCTACAGCTTGGCAGTGCCCAAAGAAAAACCCATCAATCGAGGAGCCACAACATCACTGCATGTATAATCAAATTGTAACGATATCTAGGTCACAGTAACTGTCTGCGTGAAAGGAGGCTAGCCAATAAAGCTTTCCTGCAGCCCAACAATAGGCAACAGTTAACAGTGGAGGACAGCCCAACCATTTCAACATGAAACATGTTGCTGCCTCGGGAGAAAGAAAAACACAAGTGAACAACAGCCTCATATTTGAAGCACACAGACGCACTACAATCTGAGCTTTACTTAATAAACAAACCTGTTTTTAAATTAGTAAATGAGAAGTCTACTGAAAAGTGAGTGTGGGCGTTGAGCAGAAAGGCTGCATGGACAGTGGAAGGTGTGTGTGTGTGTCTGCTCGTGAATGTAAGTGACAGTGAGACGTTGCTCAAACTGAAACAGGCACAACGAGGAGTGCAAATTGCAAAACCCATAAAAACAAAACAAAACACACAGGCAAAGTTGTGTGGCTGCTGGCTCAAGACCCTTCCGAGTCAAGGGCAAGCATGACTTTGAACTGGAGAGGCAGCGTGCGCAGTGAGCTGGAGGGAAAAACAAGACGCCATTTTGAAAAGGAATTAGACTGAGTTATTCTGCTACAAGTCTAAATCCGAACAGAGCGCAGGCCGTGCATGTAAGGGCACTAGCTAGTATGCTGCGTGTCACTAGCTCATTCCATGCATTACTTAACATATGGAAATCCCCCAATCAACCCTCCCCACTTATTTTCCAGTGAAATGAAGGAAGCACAGGATTTTCTGAACGGGCCTAGGCTGCAACCAGAGTACCAACAGTTCATGACAACTCCAGCATAACAGAATTAATCATTAATAAAGCAAATGTAAATTAACTAGATTGTAGCTACCACTGTCGATGATACCATGCTTTGTGCTTTGTCACTATGGTGTTTTTAGGTTGCACAAGGGTTTTGTTGATTTTAGGAGAACTGCTCAGAACAACTGCCCATGTTTTTCACCAGTTTACAAGTAAAACTATGGCAAACATGCATCAAAGAGCACTGGTGCAAAAAACACAACACAATATACATCATAATGACTGGTTGCCATTATTTGGTTTGCCGAGTGCTTTGACAAACATGCTGTTGCCGACAGAGATAAGCACAGTAGCATTTAAGTTTTAAAAAATTCCCAAACAGTTAATGACGTATTTTTTCTCTCTCCATCCTGCAGTATACACAGCACACAATCAGAGAAGAAAATCAACCCATTGTAGCCTGTATGACTCAGAATGTTCTTGTTTGTGACTTCATTATCATTTAATTACACAACAGGAAGTGGGTTAGACAACTTGAACGCACAGAAAACCATTCAGGAAAGGAATTTCTCAGCCCGTAATACTGCATGACATATGAATGAAGGAAAGTGTGACTAAATGTAAACAATGTGAGATCAACACATCATGTGGGCCCGTTCGCTTCCTGGGGGCTTATCCGCCTGGCTGAGTCACACACTGTGTTAATATCAGCGTTGTAATGTTATGCTTGAATACTAAATAAATAATGACACCAGTGTCCTGTCAGCAGTGAGCATCTTTCGCTTATTACTGACAGAACAACAGCTGGTACAGTGAAAGCTTTCAGCAATATTTCACACATTAAGACACAGTGGGCTAGTCTTCCTGTCTTTTATATTTTGAATGGTATGCATTTGCATATTTGAACAAACAAAACATAAACAGTGAATGACACAAACTTCCTTTCAGACGGATCTCTTGTCATATTACAGCAGCACATATAAGGGTGCAGAAAACAAATTTTCCCAACATTGTTTGCGTATACTACCTTATCAGTTGGAGTGACAACGTGAGTGTTTATGTGTGTATGTGAGGCAGATCATAAAATATGTCTGTGTGTGTCAACCACAGGCTTAGAGGCTGCACGCGGCCGTCCGCCATGACACACACCAACACATGTGTCCGTGTTAAGGCGGCAGATTACAGTTTTCATGCCAAAATCTTCACTGGCTGCTGGCATGTAATAACATTAACCTTGCTTCAATCACTATGTGACGGAGAGAAAAGGTACACTAACATCTGTTCACAGTAATGTATGAATCATTACTTTTCTAACACATGATTTAACAGTGTGTGGAACTGCCATCACACCAGGACAGCGGCTAAAAATTATATACTGGTTGTAGCCTAAAAACCAAAGACATATTATTTTAGCCTTGAATAATTATTGTGGATTTTACACTAGTTTCACCCCAAAGAAAGTGACACTGTAGTAGTGGCCCAAACATATGTTTTCCCAGAGCACACTTTTTGTTTCTTATTGGTATTACAAACTGTCCAAGACATATTGTATGATGTACAATGACATTAAAGGGACAGTTCAACCCAGAATAAAAATCACACATTTTACCTCTTACCTGTAGTGCTATTTATCAGTCTAGATTATTTTGGTGTGAGTTGCCGCGTAGTGGAGATATCAGCCGTAGGGACATCTGCCTTCTCTTAAATATAATGGAACTCGGTGACACTTGGCTTGTGGTCCTCCAAGCAGCAAAAAAAAAAAAAAAACAACCTCAAAAGCAATGTCTCTCTACAGAAGTCACCACCTGGTTACTCAAGATAATCCACAGACCTTGATGACAGCTATTTCATGTAGGAACTATTTTCTCTCTACCAAACAACACTTGCTAGCTGTGTCACTGTGCAGAAGGAAGCGTACATCTACTCATGGACGAGACACAGCATGAGATGTAAACATTAATGCCATCCTCCTTAGCTGAGCTGCAACATTAGCTAGGTCAGAGATGCCAGGTGAGCTAGCAGTAGATGCACGCTTCTGCACAGTGAAATGGCCGGTGGGTGTAGTTTGGTTAAAAAAAAAAAAAAAAAAAAAAAGGTTGAAAATGCTTGCAAGGTGTGTGGATTATCTTACGTATCTGGGGCGTGATTTCTGGAAAGAGACATTGCTGATAAGTTTTTAAATGTACTTTTTTGGCACTTTGAACACCACAAGCCGAGTGCCATCTACTTCCATTATATTTGAGAGAGGGAAGACAGCTCAACGGCCAATATCTCCAACACTCTGCAACTCAAACCAAAACAATATAGACTGATAAATAGCACTACAGATAAGAAAGACATGTTGTTGTTCTTTTAATTGAGAGTGAACTACCCCTTTAATGCTGAAAATGTAATTAACTTCCAGATACCAACAATAATTAATTGACTGAAAAGCTGAGATGGGCAATGGGGACAAAAATGTGCAGTATAATTATCACAGCATTAAAATTACATCAACCCTTACACATAAAAAAACATGGTACTGAAATTAGGCTTATTATTTTGGAAACTGAGCATGCTTAGGAAGCATGACAATCATCCATCTGAATCTATACAGCATGTGCACTACTTATTTGTCAGGACATGAGAAGACTGAAAATAGCACGGTCCGTCCTGACTGTACACTGTGCATACCGTAGTGACGCCAGGGTGTAAACACAACTACAGAGCTTTTAGATGTCAGGGCACGTGGAGCCACGAGTCCCCTCCTTCCTCAAATTATCATTATCATCATCATAACACAGCACATGCTCAAGTCTGGTGGCTATCGAGTAGGGCTCAGTGCAGTTTAGAGCAACTGGTGCCACATGTTACGAATGCAAAACAGAAATGCACATTTAGATAGATATATATATATAGGGACACTGGGTGTGCAAATCGAGCTGTTTAATTCGGTTTAACAAGATTTAGTCGTTGACTTGCGGGCTAGTTGTTTGTGCTGCACTACTTTGGTGTCCATGTGGAAACAGAGGGCGATGTTCTCTTTTCTCTCTCGCGGCAATGTAAACAAACATGTCCACGGCGGTGAGACATTTGTTGCATGCAGGCAGGTCTCCTCAGCGCAAACCCAAACAATGCAACATGCTTCCGTAACCATACATCCATGTTATATGGCTGCTTTTTTTCTCGGGGGCTGGCACATCGCGTACCCCGGGCTCTTGCGCAAGAACTATTGGCGAATTCCTATCAAAACAGGAAGCTCGCATGGGTCCGAAACGGCTACAACACCAGAGGACCACTCACACTCTCCACCAGCACCAAACCCTGCCAAAACACCCAAAACCGACTGTTGCGTGACGGGGTGACACAAAATACACGTTTACCTGCTTTCCTCGGTAGAACAGGCGCTGCTGTTGAGGGCTTACACTGAAGATGTCCTGTATTTTCAACCGTAAAGACTCAATTTTGGTCAATCTAGAAAGATCCTCAACGGTTCGCGTCTCCTTCCCGTCTATAGTGCGAACCTGGATCCACATTGTTGCACCGCCCTGTTACGCCTCGAATAAATAGCAGGTAAAACTGTGTTTGGATACGAAGTGTGTTTTCCAGGGGTCAAAGGAGACAGAAATGAAAAATGTTCAGGGCTCCATTGCGTTTTCCTCTGCAGAGGTAACGTCGGACTGGCTCGCGCAGGAGGTGTCTCACATGAGGTCGCGGCGCCAAGCAAATCTCGCGAGCGTTCAAGCGAGCAGAGTTTGCAGTTAAAGGCACAGTTTTGAATACTGAGCCTTGTCTCAGGGCCTTTACAGCACAGTAGTAGGTAGCTATTGTGGTGGTGCTACTTTACAGTCTGAAAACTATTTGAAATGTGAACTCTTCACACCATAACACACTCTTCAACTTTGTGTCAGTCTATCTTGGATGAGCTCGGGCCCAGAGAAGTCAGCACTGTCTCTGGATGTTATATGGCTTGCACTTTGCATGGTAGAGTTAACATGCCAGTAACACCAAAGTGGTATGGCATGGTTTTTCCAAAGTGGTCCCACGCCCATGTAGTAATATCCTTTATACAATCATGTTTGTTTTCAATGCAGTGGTCTGAGGGCTCAAAGCTCACAGCCATTCGATACTGGTTTTCAGCCTTGTCCTTTACATGCAGGGATTTCTCCAGATTTTCTGAATCTTTTGATGTTATTATGAATTAGACATGGTGAAATCTTTAAATTCCTTGCTTTGAGAAACGCTGTTCTTAAATTATTCGGCTGTTAGCCCATGCAGTTTTTCACAAAGTTCAGTCCTTGCTTGTGGACAACTGGATGCCACTTTCGTACCCACTCATAATCTTTTACGAGTTAACCTGTTTACCTGTGGATTGTTGCAAACTGGTGTTTTTCGAGAATTTCGTAACTTATCTAATCTTTTGTTGCCCCTGTCCCAACTTTTTTGGAACATGTTACAGGCATCAAATTCAGATTGAGTGAATATTCACCAAAAAACAATTAAGTTTATTAGTTTGAACATTAAATATCTGGTCTCTGTACTGTATTCAATTGAATGCAGGTAAAAAAAAAAGATCCACAAATCATTGCATTCTGTTTTTACTCATGTTTTACACAGCGTCCCAACTTTGCAACACTGCACTTTGACACAGACTCTTCAAGACAGGGCCTCAAGATCAGCTTATAAAGCAGGACTCAACTCATTTTGATCTTTAGTAGTGCCTATTCCTGTATTCTCAAACAAAATTACAATTAGTCATATTACCAAGCACACAGCACACAGGGAACCTAGGGCTTTTGCTGGCCCCTGGGAGTCTGAAGGCACAGGGCAGTTGCCCTCTATTGCCTATTTGTAATCCAGTGTTGGTTATGTGTTGTGGTAAATATTATAGAATTACCCCCCTGTAGACCAAGTCTCATGTCGCCTCTTCTCACAACAACAAATGTACAACTGCAGCACATTCAGAATGCTGCTCCCACAGATCTAACAAGAAGCAGTGAAAGTGAACCCATTGGCTTACAGCTTACAGGATTGATTTTGATGGGCTGATCTCTTTTAATAAATCACTTAATGGGCTTGGGCCAAAATCCCGTGGACAAAATAGATGCTCGATATGCCTGAAAACTAAACCTAATAACTCCTTAAGATCTTTATAGGACACAGTCAGCTAGTACCTCTATTAGAACCAGACAGGGTGAAGCTACTTTTAGCTGCTGTTCTGAACACAGATGGGACCACATTTTTTGACAATCTTTTTCAATTACCCTTAACCTTCACTAAAATCTGAATTAAAATCTCTCCTGTTCTCCTGAACCTTTAATTGATGAACTTTGTCACTGCACTTTTGCTCATTTATGTAACAACTGGCCTATTGCACAGAAACTGGATTTCTGTATTTCTAAAAATAAATATTTTTACATCTAATAAAAAAAAAACTATTTTAATCTAATCTTTGACTATTTTTCCTTTTGTAGTTTTAAATGTTGTCATATATTTTATTGACTTGTGTAAAGCAAAATCATATGTAGGAATACTGATCTTGGTTTCTGAAACAGTGTCCCAGTCAAGCTGATTGTCACTAAATACACCCATATCATATTGTTGCGATATAACAGTGCAGTATACTACCCTTTTGAAATTGCTAATCAAATCCTCTTTTTCATAAATCTGTCTTTCCATGAGCATGTAATAGAAGCCACTTAAAGCTTCTCCCTAGAGCCTACTACCATGGGCCTTACTCTGTCCCTTCAAGTATTTGTGCAGCCACTGCATACACGAGGGAAAAAAGGGCCTGTATGGACTGAAACCCCTTTGCCTGACAATACCTTCTAGCTGAGCTAAAATCACTGTAAAACACATGCCTCTTGTGGCATAATTGCTTAATTAACATTTGTCCCAGCTGGAGACCTCCTCCATGTGCCACCGGCAAGTCTATAACTGTCTATAAAGGAATAATACATGTTGCTGTGTGCTCTGTCTTTTGCTCACTTGACTAAAAAATATGGCAGCTGCATTAAAACGATGTGCGGTGTTAAATATATCCAGAGACACTTTTTTTTTTTTTAAATACAACAATCTGGTAATAAACTGTAATCCCCTGCCTCAACCTACAGCAATGGAGGTGTACATACAGCAGCCAAAACACAATAGATTGGGCTCTTCCCTGATTATGGTCTGGTGGGTTGTCAGTTTTCTAAGGCAGTGTACAAAACATGCTTTCTGTGATACACACTTGTCCCAGACATGGCCATTACCAGAATAACCATGTGGTGGAGCTTTTTGGACAGAGTGAAGTCAAGAGCTACCTGAGAGGCGAAACAAAGGGCAAATAAAGCTCTGCACTTCACTCACACGAGACGCTCAGCTGTCTGTTGTACACTAGTGACGACCACCATCTAGCGGTGAAAAGTAAGTAAGACATGCTGCTGAAGTTTCACACTGTACATGGAGGAGTTCCCACTGTGTCTTCTGTAACTAATTGAAAGATATTGACACGCTGAAGTTATGAATGAGAGTTTACGGGTTGATGCTGTTCATTCATTGTTGCGCACAGAAGCGTTGTCGATAATGTGCGTTTTATTTCCAATGACAGCTGTCTCACGATGCTCCTCTTTCAGTGACAATGGGTGAAACAATCACAACAAGGTTATTAATAATACAGTGTGAAGTGAGGCTGTGTCAGCAATAGCTCCAAAACCAAAATAACAATTTGGTGTGGCACGCGACCAGCTAGCTACGTCAGGCTGCGCACATTTGCATCGGGCGCACGCAGGGTGGAAGTGAAGTGGACGGTACAGTAGTCTTCAAGCAAGCCAGACAGAGTAGTCGGTTACTAGCTTTTTGTAAAGCCTACAGGCTTCAGTAGATATCCGACACAAGGCGGAAATTTCTCTCTAAAGTGAACCTGGATTTTTTTACTTGTCACAAAGTGGCTGTCAACTTGCAAACCTAGCTGGTTAGCTGGATGGCTAGTGATAATGAAGTGTTATGCATTGTCGGACAATCAGCTAGTGTTACTCCGGCTAATGCTCCTTTAGCCATCTTGCTGTCACTGACATCACTCCGTGCGCTGACGACATGCGGTGTATGCATAACTTTTTATCTGTTCGGCATTTAATTACTCCAAAATTTCCATTATGGACAGCGAACGCAGCAATTGCAGGCCCCAGATTGGAGACAATAGCAAGCTAACCTAGCTAGCAAGCTGTCGTGGCTGCTAAGCTTGCTAAAAGCTGTCTTGCCTGGTGCGTGTCTGGAGCGGCACTGAAAACGTCGAGGTATGTTGTTCAACCAGCCAAGCTGGTCACTTTGTTTTGGTCTGATTTCACACGTGACAGGAGACGGGACGTGATAAGGGAGTGCACTGTATATCGCTCTATGAGCAAGCAGAACAAAGTTTGTTTACTTATTGTTGTTTTAAGTACCGTTAGCTAGGTCGCTAGTAGCTAACTTCAAGCTAGCTAGCCATTGATCCAGTGGAAAAGGAAAGTTTGTGAAGATGAGGCAGGTAGATAAAGTAAGTTTAAGTGCTAGTAATTAAGACAGAGCCTCACGAGATAAACATGCCAGTGTTGTATCATGTGGCTGAAATATTGTGAGCACCTGCCATGGCAAGAATTAAAATGTAAGCAAACTTAGCCAAGCGATGTTGTATGTTAGGTGTGAACACCTCATCTCACTGCTGTGTATTATTTTGGACCTTGCAATATAAATGCTTAGTAAGCACTGCTTGTGTGTTTGTTTGTTTGTTTGGTTTTGTTTTCCCATGCATCACAACTATGCTTGAGTGTCGTTGTGACATCACTGTTCACCATAGGTGACACCTGTTACCCACTTCAGGTGCCTGCACCATGGATCAGGTGGATGTGACAGACCAAATCACAGCAGCTTGTAGCCGACCCTTGTTCCCCAAAAAAGACTCGGCACCCCCACAGCCAAACGCAGACATCATGTCTTCACAATCCAAATGGGTGAGCAACAGCACTGAGGACACTGACCTGATCATAACTGAAGACGGGCTCAGTAATGGCACATGTGAAGTTGAGACTATGGTAGCGTTACACTGTCCTGGCTACAGTGGGGATGTAGCTGCTGACCACCTTGCACTGAGCAACGATGGCATGTCAGAGTTTTCTAACAGTGACCTCTCTCTGCCTGAGGTCTGCATTTCCACCAACAGCAACAGCTTCGAGGAGGATATGAACTATGAGGTCCAGCAAGCGTATAGGATATTCACTGGCTTTCTCTTGGACAAGCACAAAGGGATCACCAGCCCATTCCTCCACCCCATTGGCCACCAGGAAGCCCAGCATGGTATTGGAGGGGTCCGGGGCCGGGGTCAGGCACAGCTCAGGCAGTCGATGTGCTTGCGGAGGATGGAGGAGAAGTTTATCAACCAAGAGTATGAGACCATAACAGAGTTTGTTGCAGACTTCAGGCTAATGTTGGAGAACTGTTATCGCTACCATGGAGTGGACCACTGGATCTCCAAACAGGCTCAAAAGCTGGAAATCATGTTGGAGCAGAAGCTTACGTTGCTATCCAGGTAAATGAAGTGTAACTAAACCTTTGAACACAATTCTTAGCTGAAACCCATTATACAACAGCAATAATAGAATTTAGTAGATGCCATTTTTGAAATAAAGCAGTAGATATATTTTTTTGCTCTCCATTATTTCTCTATTGCATAAATGTGAAGTGTTTATATTATATTTATTGTTATTATTAATAAGAAAATGTGAGTCTGTTCAGCAGCACACCATGATCTCGCAATGTTTATTGGTTATTTAGCTACTCCCAAGCCCCTCAACTTATATTGAAACATATTTTATCCTCTTCACCTGTAAAATTAGGACACTGAGAGAGAAGACGACCTTAGCAGTGACTTCTAAAGGGCGTTTTGGTGCTGAGGAGGAGCGGAGTTCAGGGGGCACCTCCACCAGGAGGAGGCTGGCACCTCGTAGCTTGGCAACTATCACTGTTGGTGGGCATGAGTCTATTATGGTCCAGGCCCTACGTCTGGAAGAACAACAGAGAGTCAAGGAGGAGAGGAGGTAAGTGAATATTTTAGAGAGATTTAAATTGCTGTTGTAAACCCACCAACACTGTACATGTCTTTTTGATTTTCAGGCAACGTGAGCTTGAGAAGAAAGAGGCAGAAGAAATGTCAGCCAAAGAGGTAGAAGAGTGGGAGCAGACGTTGCTGTCACAGGCTTCCCCCCACACTGTGGACACACTTTGGGAACTCCCTGCCATAGGACACTTCCTCTGTCTAGCTCAGACTGCCCTTAACCTCCCAGAGATTGTATTTTTTGATCTGGAGCGTTGTTTGCTGATGCCCCGCTGCAGCCTCCTTCTGTCCAAAATCATGTCTTCCCTACTGTCCCCACCCCAGCGGAGGGCCACTCTGCACCGCCGGCCTGCCCTGCCTTACCGCCGCTGGGAGTCAGAACTCAGGCAGCGGGTCATGAGCTGGTATCGAGCTGTTGGTGCCTCCCATGACCAGCTGGGTCGGGCTGAGCAGCTGGGACTCTGCAACCAGTTTTTCAGCATTCTCGGGGAGGTGAGTCCTTTGGAGGAGAAACCCTTTCACTTGCTGCCCTTCTACCAGCGAGTATGGCTTCTGAAGGGGCTGTGTGATCATGTGTATGAGACGCAGAAATATGTGCAGGATGCTCTCCTTGCCCAGCCCATCCATGAATGTAGGGAGTCTATTTTGGGCTATGACAGCAAGGAGAATGCCTATATACATTTCCCACATTTCTGTGGGGCAGACTTGAGGATCTACTGCCAGAGCCCCAGCTCACCCCCAGTTTTCCCTTTCCCTTCTGTATGGGTCAAAAGGGTTGATAGAGAGCCAGTGACAGACGGTGAAGAGTCGGATGGAATGAAGGAGGAGGGGATTGCAAGTGACAGGGGGTGTTATGGAGGCTCAATGGACACAGGCGAGTGTGCTGATTTTGGAAAGGGGAGAGCAGAGACACTTGGGGTTTTCAAAGGGGAAAATGGGGATGGAGAGGAGGATAACAAAAGGTTTAAATCATGGTCACTGAAGAACGAGGATGGGTCCGACTCAGGCTGCTCTGATGAAGACTCCTGTGAAGACCCTAAATTGGACTTAATAATACACACACACTCATTATCCCTTTCACACACTAGTCCTGTAGGAAGGGGTGTGGAAATTAATTTGAAGGAAAAAACTGCAGAGTTCGAGCATCAATCCAAGAGACTCACATTGAAACAAGAGCATGGCTTCCCATTGGGCTCAATGCGCACCATTAAAGCAGAGACACAGGAGCCCTGTCTGAGTGTAGGGGAGCACAGCTACACGGGCAGATCACCTGCTCGCTTAGTAAATCTGGCCTCTCCAACCAAACCAATCAAAATGGAGGGAGAAAGTCCCAGCCAGGGACACCAAAGGTCTTCCTGTCTGGGTTGTTGTGAAAGCAAAACTAGTAATGTAACATCTGAGGAGCGCGACTGCTTCTGTGGATCGTCGGGGCTAGCAGCACAGTTGTCTTCTGAGAGTTCTCAAAACTCAAGTGACGAGAGGGTGAATGACAAAATCTGGACTAAAAAAAAAAAGCAGAAGAAAAAGCGAGGGAGGGAACAGCTGCCGAGGGTGAAAGGAGAGCACAAGCAGCTGCAGCACGTGGACAGGATGAGGCTGTCCTCAGCTGAGACTGCCAAGTCTGCAGTGCGGAGGGTTGCCACAACGATTAAAAGGAAAGACAAGAAGAAAAAACATAAAGCAGGTGAGAAAAAGCTCTGTGTTGGTGTTATTAAGTTTATTCTTTTCAGTAATACCTTGTTAGTTAAACGATTGTACCTGTTATCTTGTTGACAGGAAAAAAGCTTGAATCTTCAAAGAAAATTAAAGATGAACCTGCAGTTGAGCCATCATTTAAGGTAGTCACATTCATACCCAAATATTCACTTTTATTTCTCTAGGTGTGTATTTTTAATGCTGTATTATTTAAGTAATCATTTGAAAAAGTAATTCGCTGTTTTATGGTCTTAATTTAAGCCCCATTGTGCTCATACTCTTCTTTTTTCTTGTCTCTCTTTCTTTCCTGAGCTTGTCTTACTCAATTTATTATTTCTCCTCTGTAGTTGGTGTGCACCAGTCTTGAGGAGTTGCGAGAGCTGATCAGTAAGACAGAAGATGAGCTTGATGACCTGGAGAGCACTAAAAAGAGATTGGTACGTGGCAATCATCGAAAATTTACTCTAACGCTTTAGAGCCTTCTGTATCTGGTGAAGAATATGGTGTGCTCACACATTGTCTCACATTTTAGTGTTCGTGACTTGACCAAGATTTCTTTTGCATGTTTGAATTTGCAGGGTCGGTGGTATTATAGGAGAGAAGCAGTGAAAGACCTCCACAGCACTCTGATCAGACTACTGAATGAACTTTCACCCTGGGAACCCAAACTTGTCAAGGCCTACCAAAGGAACAGGTACAACTCAATTAATAATAACTGATCGGATCAAACCTAAGCTTTGTTCTAATAATAATTCTTAGGCATGTGCAGTTTGAGCTCAGCTTACCAGCACAAAGTATAATGACCACACTTTTGATTAAGTAGCTCTTTGTATCAGATTATCATTACTGGACTGGAGACATTCTCTGTTGTTTCTTTCCATTCTTTTACTTCAGGCTTCGTTTGAAGAAGGAATTTGATGATTTCAAGAAGCACCCAGAATACAATAACTTTGTCCGTGAAGAGTGTATTTCCTCATCATCATCAGACGATGATGACGATGATGATGAAGACAGGGGTATGGAGAAGGAGATGTGTTCACTTTCGGATCATTATAGGAGATCAGAAGAGGAGGACCTGGAACATATGGTTCCCAGAGGTCTTTGGAGTGGAGGTAAAGTTATTAAATTAGAATCTATCATTTGAGTTTTGGTTGCTGTAATGTTGTAATAAAAAAATGTGTTTACCTGGTCCTAAAAGCTGCAGTTAGCCCGCAAACAGACAGAGGGCGTTGTAGCAGCCTGAAGCAGCTCTTTTTAATTGTTTTCAATGGGATTGAAGCATTTTCTTGCTGCTTTTGCGCTGCTGAGGTCTTGCGTTTTTCCGCTCTATGCACATTGTGGCTTTTGCTTGTGCGTCCTGGATGCCTAAAGTTAAGCGCCCAACGTCATTGGCATTGTTTCCTATTGTCTAGTCAGATGCATAGAGAGGCAGGCCTTCTTAGGGCTGCACGATTATGGCCAGAATGATAATCACGATGTGTTTGATCAAAACTGAGATCCCAATTAGTTAACGCAATTATTCATTTATTGTAGGAACCTTTTTATTTTATTTTTTGCAAATTCACATTTAGATACACAGAGCCCTGCTCTTACTTCCTTGTCATGCTACATTCCTGATAATTTACGAATCATTGCGTCACAACAAGACTTAAAATAAGTTTCTTCTTCACCTGAATTCAGTGCATCTCTTGAAAGCAAAATACGAATAAAGATAGGCTACAAAAATGTACCATCGCAAAATACAGGCAGATGAAAACAGTTTATTGGCCACATACCTTTGGCCAAATGGAATGCAGTTGCATTTGTTATCTCAGTCTGTCTTTGATAGCTGGATGGATATATTCACCACTGTATTTATTTTTTATTTGTATTTCTAACAGAGGTCACAGTACTGTGACACGCTGTACAGCAGCACTGTTGTGGATGTCTGAGTTGATGCTGGACAAGGACAGGGATTCAGTGAGGTTTTGTTGGCGAAGTTATTCTTCTTGGCCTTCAGTACTCATACTGCAGTTTGTGGTGTTTTTTTAATGTGGTTGAGTTAGTTGTGTTGCTTTGCAGCACAGACACAAGTCTCATTCACTCTTTGCATATGATTTGTTCTTTCCGAATACTTCCAAACAACAGATGATGATGGTTGATGGCCACGTTATTTTAGTTTTGTTTATCTGCAGGTTTGATTTATTTTCTATGAGTGGAGGACACATTTTAAACTTTGATCATGTTCTTTTAATTGTGGAGAGCCAAAACCATGATCGTGATTAATATATGGCTAATTGCGCAGCCCAAGGCCTTCTGTAGTGGCAGTGACAACATGTGGTAGCATACATGGCTTGTGTGAAGCTAGCATTAGCTCCCTTTTATCATTACCTTAGGCAAGCTGTAAGACATATCAAAACAAATTGTAGCCTCAACTATTTACTAACATATAAACAACTGTAATTAGGCCCAACAATTGACAGCAGATTGTCAAACTGTCCCTGACTCATCCTAAATAAATAATCCTTGAACCGACCGTCATCCAAGCGAAGCTCCTGAACCAGCTGGTGGTACTCCTGGGGATTTCTCCTCTTTCTGGGGGTCTTTTATACCAACAGGAATCTCCCTTTTTTCTGTCTCAAGTCCCCAGGTGCCCTCCATCTGTCCATATGTTGTGCAGATTTTAAGCTGCAGATCTGTGAGTTTACTTCACAATAAAATAGCGGTTAAGCTAAGGACGTGATTCAGTGGTTGCCTGGCAACAATGTAAAAAACATAAAGATGCAGCAAGCTTCAAAACGAGCTCTGTCTGATCGGGCCTTTCACAGTTCTGAGCCAATTTAAATTAACGTCAGCATGTGTCTGTTGACCCTGTATAACTGGCTAATTGATCTGTACATCCCTAATAGACATCTCTATTATTTTCTCAGCAAGCACCAGGGAGTTTCTGGCTGAGTCTGCTGGAGAAAGAACAATGACCTACGTACCTTCCAACCACCTAAAACACCCTCTGGCCAGCCCAGAGAAACACATTAGTTTCCTGCCAAGAGGTCAGACTGGTGGCAGTAACATTACTTCTTCTCCTGACTCTGAGCCACAGTCTACATCTGAACTGAGACCATCAAATCAATCCAGGGATTCAAACTCACCACGGGCAGCAAGGGTACCAGCTCAGGCTTCACTGTCACCCAGAACCCCCATCCTCCATCCCACCACTGGACTACCTAAGGGCTACACGCCCATCCCCACCCTGCTGGCTAAGAGTGTGGGAAACAAAGTGACCTTAATGAAACGGCCTGCTGATTTTCCAGGGATCAACAACATAGATAGACAGAGCAAAGGGGTCTCCCTGCCTACCTCTGCAGTGACTAACACAAAACTTTCAAAAGCACAAAGTTCTCCATCCAGTTTCCAGCAGAACCCGCATGAAATGCAGGCACAAGGACTACAACAGACGGAAGTACTAAGACAGCCAAGAATGGCTACAGTGACGGCAGCTCTTCCTAAATCACTACAGGCCAAACCAACACAGACTGTACCAAAAAATCCTGTCCAAGTGGTGTACAAAGTACCTGAGGGACTGGGTCACCTAGTAAGGAGAGACAGCAGCCCAGTCAAGATATCTGTTCATCCTGTTGTGGACCAGAACACCGGGGAGAAGATCATGCAGCAATTGGTAATTCTGCCTTCTAATCTTCTTATTCAGAAAACTGAAGAAAAGGTGTCCTCTTTCCAACAACAACAGTCTACGGGCATTCAGGTCCCAGTTTCTAAAGCAGCCAGCCCCTTACGTATGTCCACCAATGTGCCTGGGTTCACAATCCCTGAAAACAGAATCCCTGTTCAGCAAGTGGCTCCCCTAAAAGATGCCAGGACAGTGAGGACCCCTTCTCCTTCTGTTTCCCCTCGTCTGCAGCAGGGGGCCCTGAACACAGCAGGGTTTAAGGGGGCACAAGTCTGCAGTCCCCAAGCTAGCACACCACAAGTTGTCACGCCAATGTCCTCACTCGTCACAACTTCTTCTAGTGCAGTTTCTACTGAGCCTACTAAATCTACAGACCCTAAACAGGAGCTTAAGACTGTGTGTATCCGTGACTCACAGTCCATCCTGGTAACAACCAGAGGAGGCAACACAGGCATCGTCAAAGTCCAGACATCCTCAGACCAGAATGCGCTTGGCTCTTTGCCCACCAGTCCAGTCATCACCATCTCACCTCAGTTTAAAGCCTTCCTTGTGTCCAAGACATCACAGACTTTCTCTCCTTCTGCTCCCTCTCAAACTTCTCCTTGCACCATTTCAGCAGGGACAAGTGTCTCAGTGGCCCAACCTCAAAAGCAGGTTCCTTCAGTATTAAAGTCCCCTTCCGCGGTCACAACTCCTATGCTCACTGCAGTCACTGGTAGCATTCCTGTAACAGGCCCAGGAATCCAGACTACAGGCACTTCTGTTGCTACAAGTCAAGGTTCCAACACCTCAGCTTGTTCTACGGTTGCAACAAAGTTTGGCCAGCTAATGCAGACACCTGCTGCTGGTTCTCACTTACAAGCTTCATTAATAAAAAACACTGTTGTTGTCCCATCACTGAGTAGTTCTGGCGTTCCCCAAGTTCTCACACAAGCAGAGTTCATCAGCAAGACTGGTGTGAAACGGGCCAGTACAGAGGAGAGATCCCAAGTTACTAAATTCATCCTGGTCACTCCCTCTTCTTCCTCCACCTCAAATGTAGCATTATCAAAAGGTACACCCTCTTACACAAAATCACTTCCTAGTTCAAGAGTCATGTTCATCAGCCAGCCCACATCAACATCATCCACCACCTCCATGGGAAGCATCCCAAAGCAGGCGGTAGCAACAGGGGCGACTGGACAGCTGCTGACCACTTCATTAACAAGTCAAACTCTAAAGATGGGATTAAGTCCAGGCCAATCTGTTGTCAACTCAGACACCTTGTCCAAGGTCAAGAACATCACTCTGCCCTCAGGTGGGTTTGTATGGTGTGATCTTGTCTTGTGTATCTTGTGTTTGATTCAGTCTATAAACTTTGCAACAGTGGGACAGTTATTAATTTATACATGTAGATATAATGTAGTTGGAGGAATGTTATGTGTTTTTTGAATGTTGTGTTGAGTAGTTTAAAGTCCCCCTCCAGACACATTTTAAAGTACAAATGCTAATATTTTGTTTAACATGGTTTTCCCACAAAATAGTTAAATAAAACTCTAAAAAAGGGGTCGGAAGCAGATCCACCCTTTCTCCCTCATTGAAAAATTCTGAATCTGGCCTCCACCCCACCCACCACACTGTTTGTGATAGATTTCACTTTCGCTTTCCGCTTTCTTCCATACTCCCTGCACTAAGACTGGTGAAAGCCATACTTGCCAACCTTGGGACCTCAAAAATAGGGAGGATTTTGAAACCTAAGCAGGGGGTCTAGGGCTCCTCCCCAGAAACATTTTAGTTTCAAAAACTTTGTTTCCTTGTTTCCTAACAAAATAACTACTTATGCTAACTAAATTTAATTTGATTTAGTTTTTGGTTCATGATCCTACTCCAGGGCCAGCAGGCAGGAGGGAGGCCAGGCTGTAGGCTTGGCCCACACCAGGGACCAGCTGGCTGTCCTCCCTGTCCCACACACCACTGGGTCCTGGATGCCTTAGCGAGACAGAACAGGAGGCTCATGGTCTCTGACAGACAGCTAGGTCCTCTGCTACTGCGGACTAGGGCAAGCTGGTTTCCACAATTCTCGAGGCACCTCTCAAAGTCCCATCTGATATATGCATGCTCTTAGCAGGGAAACAAGGTGTCCACTGGCAGCTGCACCCAACTCATGCAGGGCAGGAGGATTTGCGCTGGAGGGGGAGAGGGGGAAGCAGAAAAGTATGGCTTAAACATGTTTTGCGGTGCCGGTAACAGGTTGTGTGCATTGTGACCCCAAGAGAAAATGGGAGGGTTGACAAGTATGGTGAAAGAGCAGTGTGCATCAAGATAGCTAGTGTTGGCATTAGAGGAAACGTTGGAGAGATTCATATTTTAGCCTCAGTGAGACCAAATTTCAGTTGAGGAGTCTGTCGTGCACCAAAATTGGTGACTAGCAGACATTTCAGAATAGACAGTGTAGCTAGAATCTTGTATTTGTTTAGTTGTTTGTTAGCTTGCAAGCTAGCTGGTTGTGGCTGACACAGCATTAGTGGTTGAGAAACATACAATAATATCTGCTACAATGGGGGGTTTTGTGCATAGTGGAAGGAAGCTTCAGGGTCTGGTTTTTCCCTAAAACTGCACACTAGCATGTTTGCTGTCAAAACTTTAACTGTGTTATTGCAAACTCTTGCCCTATGTACTCACCAATCTGCTCTGCACTGGAGGTTGCAGATTTTTTTTGCTGTCAAAGTTTGTTCTCAGTTACTGGTGTTCGTATTAGCGACACACCTAATCTAGTTTCCCCAGCGTACGTTTGATTCTCAGATTTTAGGGAAGTGAACAGGCATCCCTCCCTTCAGTAGAAGAATTCAAAAACACCCCTCTAGTAACAAACTTTGCACAGATACAAGTCAGTGAGGTCTAGATCATATATTTTAGGAGACATAAACATCAGAAAAAACGTTTTTGAGTGGAGGGGGACTTTATAAGTATTGAATTAAAGCTGTAGTCCTACATACAGCCCCTTATCAAAGTCAAACTATTGAAGAAAATATCTCTTGTGTGACTCCAGGGGTTCAAATCCAGTTGTCGGGAAAGACAACAACCATTGGACAGACCATCGGGGCCCTGTCACGTTCTCCTTCCAAGAGCACACCAGTGTCTGTGTCAGATGCTGGCCGTCCGCCAGTCACCACCACTGGACTTGTCCCGGTTACAAGTTCAAATATCATCACAAGCTGTCCTACCCAGCTGGCCTCTCACGCTTCTCTGACCACCAGCTGTCAGCTCCAGGGTATCCCTTCCTTCTCCATGATCTCCCAACCAGGCTCTTCCACAGCCACATCTACCGCTGCCACTCTGTCGGCAGGACCATTGATTAAGAAGGACCTTGGTATGCATGCAAGTATACTGTCAAGCAACTCTCCTGCTCAGGTAACCCCAACTGTGCAGAGTAGCCCAGCCCAAACCTCCACACCCACCCTCATCCGTCAGCCTTCAAATATCCAAAGTGGCATTGGTGAGGAAACCACTTGCTTCTTATCTTCCTCTCAGCTTGCTCTCAAGAAAACCCAAACACCTATCTCCTCTGCAACAACCACCAGTACCCCATTCACCACCTCTGCTACTGGCACAATCCAGCAGAGGATAGTCATCAACACCTCTACGCCTCTTGCTGCTGGCACACAAATCCTCCTTAATAATGCACGTTTTGTAGTCCCTCCCCAGGGTTTAGGTCCAGGTAGCCACGTCCTTATCATCTCTAGCCCTGCACCACAACAAGTGCCTACTGTCAGTGCTCCCAGCACTGGAGCATCAGTACCTCCCCAAGGGGCAAGTCAGGCCACTGTAACCCCTAGAGCACCAGTTTTACCCCAGTCCCCAGCCAGGCTGCCTGGTGTGCCAGCCGTAAGTTCTCCTTTTGTAGCATGCACACCTGCTGTTGGTCCATCATTGCTAGCAACCACTCCAAATGTCACGCCAGTCCGTCTAACGGGAACACCTGGCATGGGTTCAACATGGTTACCCAGTAAAACAAATGTAGTGTCTGCTCTGCCTAGGTTGCCAGATGCTCAGGCTGGTAACTTCGCATCTCCACCTGTAGGTACACCCACTCTGGTCTCATCCCCTCCAAGGTTAGGCAGTGTACCAGCCGTAGTTTCCCCAGTGGTAACCAGTGCTCCTGCTCTTGGCTCAGCACTGACAACAATCAGGTTAGCTGGTGGTACACACACACGAGCTGAATGTTCATCCACCTTCCCGCCTGCAGTAGCACCCCCCTTGTCCAGATTATCAGCACCTGTATCATCCTTGTCTGTTTTACCCAGCCCATCAGCTGTTGCCTTGCCCAGCCCAGTCATACCAGTTCCTGCACCCCTCTCCTCAGCTGCAGCTCCGGTGGTAGCAGGCACACCAGCTTTGCATTCTTCTCTTCCTGCCCAGCAGATGGTTTCAGTGACAACCCCAGGCCCAAGCATACAGCCCCAGCAGACAGCAGTTGGAATTGCAGCACCCTCCACTGTTCCATCACAGGCTTTAGTGCACACGGGACTAGGTAACACATCAGTCAGAAAAACGGTGCCTGCAGTCATGCAATCAGTGCTTGCTGGCACACGGACACAGGTACTGCCGACAGTGGCTGTCCCACCAATTGTAAGTGGAGTGTCTAGGATGCAGACGCTGCCCGTTGCTACAGTCCCACCAATCGGAAGCACTGTCAACACCTTTGAAACAGCACCTGTGGTTGCAGCACCTTCTTCAAGCAGCACTGTAATAATCACTCCAGCTCAACCAATCACATCACTGAAGACAAACAGCACCATCCACCCACCTGTCGTTCTAACCAATCAAGCACTTGGAAAGCACTCTCTGCAGACCTCATCCTTAGGTATGCACACCAATGTAGCATCCAAGCTACTCATTAGTCCTGATGGTGCTGTTTTGAACACAGTTCAGTGCCAGGTCAATCCAGTTGAGCTGACTGCCTGCCCTAAACCACTGGATGCACTGGTGGTTTCCCCCAACAGTTCCACTGGAGCACTACACACACATGATTCCTCTTTACAGCCTTCACAGGCGGACAGAAAATGAACCAAGTAACTGGGACTGTGCCAGCAATGTGAGGACTAAGACGCCACTTTTCAGCTGAGTAGTTTCACCTGGGCTCATATCCATTGCTTGTAGTAATCCTGGGGTTAGTTAAAGAACTGCTTTGCAGCTGTAGTTGACTCATAACTTACATTTAGGACACAGTAGGTTATACCATCTGGTTAGATAATCCTATAGCTCAATCAGACATACTGGAAATGTATACTGTGATGGTTTTCTCAAGTGAAAACTGGTGAGGTTGCCCTCAGATGAATGTTATAGACTCTTGACTTTCCTTTATTTTATTTTTTTTACTTCATGGCCAGTAATAACAACTGTTAAAACAAAGCAGTAGAATGAAAGGGTAGATAAAATGAATTTCAACTCAAGCTTTTGTATTACTTTTCAACGCCATTAGATATTGCTTCAAGAAGTAATAATTGGGATACTCTTCATTGGTACAACTTGCTCTACTTTGTCAGTTTGTACAATACAACTGTCTGTATTCAAAGTCTGTCATGTCCTTTTTTTCAACTCGTAACCGTTTGAAAACTACATCTTACTTTTTAGAAATATAAATAAACTAATAGATAAATTTGTACTACATGTTTGAGCCCATATAAAATGTTTTGAAGTCACATTTATTTATTTTTACCATATAGATTTTTCAAAAATATTTACTAGGTACATTTTCATTGAACAAGTGTGGACGTGACTGCATGGAAATAAACAATGCGACTGTCCCCAACAAGTGTTTGAGCTGTTTCCTTACTCATATACATAATTTTGTTAGTGTTTATTTAAACAACCTACAGTATATACATTGTGTTTATTCATATGAATAATTTTACAAAATGAGAGTAATTTCACCGATTGGTATATTTAGCTACAAAGCATAAAGAACCATATTGACAGTGACATCAGAGTATCAGACAACAGATGGAGTTTAAAGTTTGTTCTTCAGTATCTTCCTTCCTTCTCCAGACATCTGTCTGTCTTCAGAAGTCCTTCAGGGAGAATATGGAGGAGGCAGTGGCCCTGAGGAAAGCTTTTCATAGGCTGGAGGAGCATTAGGAACCTGAAGAACAGAGGGATAAATACATCCAGATGAAACAGCTGAACTCTCATACTCTTGATGGGGTCATCTTCAATCTGATGTTATCTTTTTTTAATTGCTATATCATAACCTCAAATGTTTACACATGTAATTCAGGCACTCTCAACTTTAAACAATCTTGGTCTATGTACTGATGGACTCAACAGTGCATCCAGCATAATGGCTGCATTATAAAAGGAAGGGAATTCAGAGGGCATTGTGCTTTTGCAACCTCATCTCACATGTGAGGCTGCTGATCTGATCCTCCTCCCTTCACCTCTCCCTGCACACATGGATACACACACCACCCCTGGGAATGAAACATTTTTAATACCCACCCCTTGTCTGGTGACACAATAATCTCCCCCTCAGGCATGTATTGCGTCAGCTTCACGTGCTCCACACTGTGTTCAGAGCCCTGAGGCTTTGTACCAAACAAGCACCCTGTCGTGGACAGAGTTAAACTTTGCTCACTGTGGATTGGTGATGTATGAAAAATGCTAGATATAATTTAAATAGGCAAAAAAACACTTCCTCTGTGTCCAGTCGTTGACTGTGTTGTTATCTTTTTCCTAAAAATACTTGACTCAGGGAGATACAATAGAAGGCCAGTAAAGTCAGTCACAAAGTAGCTTCCTGTCCCTCACCGCAGGCCGGAAGCTGCCAAAGTCAGTTAGAGCCATCTTGTTTTCTGAGGAAGGTCCTGCCTCTGAATACTGGCCTCCTGTGAAACCTGGTGAACCTGATCTTGGGTTCTGCAGGGAGAGAAAGATGTGTGAGGAGTTGTGGGAAAACAGCAAAAAATAAAAATTTGGTGATATAATGGAGAAAACAAGTAAAACAGGTAGAAAGGATATACAAAACGGAACAAAGGTAGTTGGTAACTTCAATAAAAATACATTTTGTCATATTTGTGAAACAGCATTTAGTAGACAGTAATACATGAGACAGATAATATGTGAAAAAAAATCTGTTCTTTGTCTCAAGGAGCCAAGGAGTCTCTGATGCAGCTGTCAATCACTGCCCATAAACTGTGGTGAAACTAGGCAACGCTGATCAAATATGAATCAAGATTCTGTTACTGCATTGCCAATTTGACCCCTCAAGTGTGTAGAAATTTCTTTATAGCATATATATAATTGTACAGAAACAATCCTGCTTTTATTAGATAGAATAACTCAGATGAATCTTTGCTTTAAGTGTAAATTGTTAAGGCTAGTACTTCATAAGTCTTACCCTGATTATTCTGTAGCCACTCCTCTTCTTGAAGTACCAGCAGCCCACGATGAGGAGAGCGGCCAAGATCACCACCAGCAGAACTATTCCCACTGCCCTGTGGTGTAGAACACAGATTTTTAGTTTATGGCAATATCTATTACTTTAGCATACCAGTTGGATAATGTTCATCACAGTATAGCTATATACAATTGATTCATTTAAGGGAGATCAAAATACACAAAGCTCTGGTGCAAAAGAATTTCAAAATAAAAAAGATCCACATACTCTTCAGCTCTGACATATCCTCGTCTGCCGCTGGCAAAATAAATGTTGAAGTCTCCACGAGGCATCCCGTCTGTACGATTACACGGCATCAAGCTGAAAGTCAACAGAAAATCACTCTGTAAGCTGACCAAGTACATTGTAGTAACAGTTTTATGAAATCATATTTTCTTTCGGTGCATCAAATCATATTCCCTTAAGAATGCAATAATAGAAATAAGACTGCCATGGCAGGTATCAAACCATTCTGCTGCACTGAACTGAATTAAATGTGCCTTTGTAAAGAACAACACCCAACATTACTGCCACACCAAGGTATATAAACTGCAAACAAAAACAGAACATAGTCTAGACACACCTAACCACCACAAAGCTGTGCACTGCTTTGTTGTCATTTAGAATGTAATCACTGTCTTTGGTTCTTTATATCTCATTATGATAAAGGAATATGAAGTTTGAAATTATTTAAATGCAGCATTCACATTTTTTGCAACCATTTTTACTTGTAATGGAAATGGGTTATCTCTGACTTTCTCCTCCCTGTTGCTTTTTTTGTGTTACATTTTGTTCAGATAATCCAGTGCTGACGCTGAGCAGTCCACTGAAATGCATCAAGCCTACAATGTGCCATTGGCTTTTTAGTGACAGAATACAATAGATTCTGTGTAGGAATATGCAGCATTTGAACATTCAGATAGAGTTCAATTTGCTCTGTTCATTAAAATAAAAGTGTGTTGCTACTTCATGGATCACTGCCCTCAGGACAAAACCTAATCAGTGTCCTGTTGCATTTTCATCCACTGTCACCTGGTAGCCTGTTGACTGATACTCTCTCGCCCAGTAATCCACCTTGTAACTGGTTGATCATCTTGAAAAATAGGCCATGTGAATATGTAGCTTTTACATTTTTTGTTACCAAACAACGAAAATGCATAGTTATATTAAATGTTTCTGTCAAAACTAGGGTCCTCCTGTTGGGTGACAGCATCACCTGCTGTGTAAAGTATCAATTGATGCAAAGCAGCACTTAATCTGTTTGTCCTGTCTGATCAGGACAAACAGATTAAGTGCTGAAACTTAATGTAATATTGATTAAAAGTAAATCTGCACAATACAAAATATATGTGCCCAATAGTGCTGCCTCTGCTAGAAAAAAATAAACTGATCATCATCTTACCAAATTGGATAATTAGATTGCAGAGCTCCTCTGGTTGGGATGCCTTCTCCAAAAGACTTGGTCCTCGGAGCTCTGGGATACTTTCCTCCTCAAATATCTTACCTCGGTATGCCGGAGAGCAGAGAGGGGCAGCAAACCCTCATGACCGTCACGGGTTAGAGGCTCATGGTTAAACCCATTGAAGCAGAGTAATTACCGTGAAACCCCGCGGTCTTGAACGCAACATCATTATCCACTCGTGAATTACAGGCGTCAGCTGCTGGCTTTTCACATGAAAGTGACTGTGTGTGGTATTGTTACTCACAAATATCCTAATCAAAGAGCCACAGTTAATTTATAGGCGAGGTAACACCTTCAACCCACCAAATGATATATTTAATATTCAGGACCTTAGCAGGCAACAAGTGCCTTGGAAATATAATGGCTGTATCATTACATATAGACAAATACCATAATACTGTAATATCATATAAGTTCCCTATCAAATACGTTATTGTTAAAGAAGCAATATTTTAGTTATTTTCTTCTATTTTTCTTCAAAAATTATGGATAGACTTTCAAAACAAGAGTAAAAAAACACTTTGTAATGCTAAAATAGATGTGAATGTAATCTCTGGAAAGGACAACTTGAACTCATCATCTTAATAATATTTAGCTTTGAGGAACATAATTTGTTCACTCTCATGAGATGAAAAGATGAAAAAAAATCTTGTTTATTGTGATCTCTATCATTGCCTAGCCCTACAGCCAAGTCCTCAGTCTGCTGGTGCATTGTAACTGAGAAAACATGTTGATGGAAAACATGGTGATTCAATAACATTGGCAAAACCTCTCATAAACATTGTTCAAGACTGTTTGATAGTTGTTCACTGTACTCAAGGGGACTTTTTTGTGATTCATGAGCTGCAGTGTGCACACACCTTATGATGTTTGGTGGCGTTTAAATCTCTAAAAAGTGGAGTCAACCTTTTTGAAGAGATGGGGGCACAGGGTGATCTCCTTTCTCCTCGGTCAATTTTCAGGGTGCCAAGTTAAAAAGCAAATGTGATTGGTGCAAAACAACTCTGCCACCCTATTTCAGTGGCAAAAAGGATAACCAGGTGACTTATTTCCTCAGTCAACTACATGGTTATAGGATAGATGAAGTCCTGAAGGCAACCTTTTTAGTCTCAGATATGATTTACAATGTGCCACACTACCTTTGAATAACAAAGTCCATCTTCTGACTCACATTGAGCTTCATGTGTTTGTTTTTTTTTAAATAAATTGTTCTCTAGTCTTCTTCAACAATAAATGTCAGAGTTTAAGGGTGTAGTCTTACAGTAGCTCAGTCACAAATACAGTACACAAAATGGCTCTTATTGTTTTTTGTTGGTTCTTATAATTCAAGCTGTGCAACACAAGACCCATTGTGGTGCAGATATTTTCCAAAGATCATCAAAATGGATGCGTCACAGTCCTGAAAAGGGTAAGCAGGACAAGGAGGCACCCAGACTGGAAAATAGGAAAACTTTACTTTAGTCTGCAAATATATTAAAATGTTCCTCCACAAGAGGGAGACCAAAATCTTCTCTTTTTTTGTATGAAAGTGAGTCAATATTGATTTGTCTCAAACAGTGTGCTTCATCCCAGCAGGCCTTCATGTTGGCCTCTTAGATACTATGAATTAGTCAATATTTTCAATGGGTCCACATGTTTCTGCGCTATAGTTTGGTGAGAAAACTAAGAGGAGAAGATTTTTGCAGCAGCTTTGGATCAGATTTGTGTATGTGTGTGTGTGGAAGTCAGCTGATTGTGCAAGTGTTTGTTGTGATGACAAGTCTCAGTACATCACTTCTCAGCTGAGCAGACAAGACAAATTTAACAAAGATGATGGCATCTGGTCACAAAAGATAGGCCTATATATAATTTAAGTTTAGGGATTGAAATTAGTAGATCCCCCTGTTAGTGCAGCATGATTTTCCAGATGCAAACACCACAGAGCAATATGATGCTATACTAGACTCTTGTACCACCACTGGATTTCATTATTTCCATGTCCAGATCTTATCTTTGACAAAAATGTACCAGTGTAATAACATCCAAGGATACCTGGAGGTCCTTGCAGGCAGTTATTACACGTTAATTAGCCTGGCTCCTCACCGGTTGAGGGAGTTATACCCTTTACCGGCTCTTCCGGTCGGCATTTTGAAAGAGGGAGACTGGTGTGGGGGGGTAGACAATGTGGATCCCCCTTTTTCTCTGATCCATGATTATTTTCACCCTCGAAAATTAATCGATGCCCTGATAAAACCGTCGCCTGGTGAGGCCGATTTGAGGGGATGCTCTCCCCCCTCCCTGTAGACATGCTCGCCGTGAGAAACGAGAAATCCCCGCGGTCCTCCCGACGAGGGCTGCCGTTGTGTTAGCTGCTTACTCGAAGGAGCTGTTTGAACGGTGGGACGGAGAGGGAGCTAGAGACTCTTCTCCAGCTCCAGCTGCCATCCTACTCCTGCTCCTGCTCCTCCCCCTCCTCCTCCTCCTCCACCTCCTCCTCCACCAGAACCACTTCTCTTTCTCATCACATCCAGAGGTAAATAAGCCAGATTCAACAATAACAACGTCTATTCAGACAAATTGTTTACCTTCCCGGGTGTTTCCGGTTTGTCAGACACGTCGGGCAGCCGTTGGGAATCGTTAACGGGATCAGCCAAGGGGATAATTTTGATTTGTGATGGGGTCTTTGCTTTGTACCCCCGCCTCCCTGGCGTCGGGTCGGGGTTACGCTTCCTAAGGCAAGTCCGTGGTCCTCTTTGTGAGCTAGAGATGCGTCGATGAAGGCCATAGTGAGTGTGAGGTGAAAATCGAAACCCATACACGACCCGAGCGATAAAAAGAGCGACACAGAGCAAGCTAACCGGGCTTGATGCACTCCCGGTGATGCTAGCTTAGGCAAGTTCCAGATATACCTTTGCCAGTTAGCATACGTTAGCTAACTACATCTCCAGTTGTTGCTAGCCGGCTAACACCGAGTTGATTTTAGTCACTTTTTACAGACGTTGCTACGCTGCTAGTCCTCTTAGCAAGTGTCAACAACGCAGAGATAATAATAAACGAGTAATAATACAGTCACAGCCCGGTGTTAAGATAAGCTAATGTCGCTGTTGTGTGTTTGGACAGTCCCGGAAACCTTAACTGACACTGTAACAAAAGAAATAATTTGAGATAAAGCTAACTACAAGCTTCTCTGTATTCCCTTTTGTTAGAAGGTGTCAGCTACGGCTATGAATATGAAAAGCTCACAAGCTGACGGTTGAGTTCATGCATAGAGGCAAAATGGTTGTAACTTTTTATCATTAATTGTATCAGGTAGCTAACGTTAGCTAGATTTGTCCCCACTGGAGTCTTAACTACTTGCAATGCACGACATACTTCATTCGTATGAGAGCTAACGTTAACATTGTTCATTGTATGTTGCTTTAGCAATTGCATTTTCGACTTGAGCAGGTTGAAATATGCACACACTGATGCTGTGTATGTGTGGAGGTGAACGAAGCAGGGGACAAGATGGTTTGGGTACCAGAAGCTGCTAAAAATCAATGATTTGTAAAGGCATGCCCAGTCTTGCTATAAGGCCGGTATAAACTGTCTACGTCAGAGGTGCAGTTATGTTGGCAGTGTAATAATGCACACTCATGAGCTGACACATTTTAAAATCCCCATCCCAGACTGTAGCTATACTGGAAACATTTAGCTATTTCTTAATGCTCATAATCATAATATAGGCAGTGCTGCATGTATTGACATCTATACCTTGCTGACGGTGAACATTCTGATAAAAGTGTCTGTTCCCACATTTTTTTTGTCTCTGCAGCATTTTGGAGATGTGAGGAATAGGAAGAGATTGGTGATATTGAGCAGCCTGTGCAGTGACACGACCTCTTGACCTCATCTTCAGCATGAATGGTGATATGCCTCATGTTCCCATCACTACTCTTGCTGGAATTGCTAGCCTGACAGACTGTAAGTGCAACATCATCTCTCTCTAATGCTGTTCACGCACCCTAAATGCTAACATTTGAAACCAAGATGTGGCAAGGCTAATATTATACTATGAATAGTGTTCTAGTGCTTCGAGTGTAATGTGTAGTTACACAAAAAGCTAAATAGTGGTAATTGTGATGCTTCTCACTACTGGTGATTTCACAGCAGACAGAAGTGAAGTGGCTCATGTTCCTGAAGATGGGAAGTTGTAGGCTCACAAACCTCGAACAAAAAATCAAAACAATATAATGCTTTAAAGCATTATTCATTCCACAAAGATTTCTTGCAGCAAAATTGTATTTAATGGGATCAACATGTTTATTCTGATAAAAAAAAATGTAAACAGAAAAGAACAAAAGAAAATGCAACGATTGCATTATAACTTTGCTATTGCTACCATATAATGTGAGCCAGTTTCATGTTTCAAATTTTAAATCCTTACACACACACATTTTGTCATGGATGCATCTTTTTCCAAACAGTTCTCTTTTATATATTTTTTTCCCATCCTGCTCCCTTTCATTTTCCAGCCAACCTAACTCATCTGTCCATCATCCTTTTAGTGTTGAACCAGCTGCCCTTGCCTTCTCCTCTCCCTGCCACCACTGCTAAGAGTCTGCTCTACAATGGAAGGATCTCCGAAGAGGTCAGCAGCCTGCTGGTGTGTCGGGACGAGAATCTGGTGACTCAGCTGGCACATAGCCTTAACCAGGTCTCCACTGAACACATGTGAGTAGCACTCACCCATTTTTTTCACAGCATCTTCAGAGAATTGAAATTTAGGAGAAGAAAACTTGGCAACAGCCACTACAGTAAGTTCACAAAGGTGTGCTGACTCTAAAACTAGTTTTGATTTGGGGAAGAAATCACTGTTAAGTCTATGTTGTTGTCAGCAGTGTTGCAATGGTATGAAATTTTCATGGTATGATAATCATCTCAGAAAATAGCACAGATTGTCAGTATCATGGTTTGCTGTATTACAAAATTATTATTATTATTATTATTATTATTATTATTAGCAGTTACAATGACTCTTAAAAGAATGGAAACAGAAGGTTTTTTTTTGTTTAAACAAATGTTTTATTTAATTGAAACTTAAAACCATTTTTTAAATGGATATGTAAATATCGCACAGGCAGTCAAGGAGAAGAGGAGATGTGCACATGCAGTGAGATTTTACATCTGGTTGCACTGCTTTTTCAGTTCTGTAGACAAGCAAATGTTCATGCTGTGGTAATTATCAATTTTCACAGGGATGTCACAGTCATGAAGAGTTAATCTAAACTCCAGTGAAAATGTTAATTGAGACTGGATGGTATCAGAATGCATTTGTTAAAACTGCATTCAGGCCCAGTGGGCAGCTACTTTCTGCAATATGACTCTGAACTATGCTTTTGTTTGCTTTCCAGAGAGTTGAAGGACAACTTGGGGAACGATGAGCCCGAGGGTGACATGCCAATGCTTCTCCAAACTTTGCTGTCCAGGAACCCCAAAATCTTCAGGGACAAAAGTATGTCAACCCAGTGCAAGGTTTGGGGTTGTAAGGAGGAAAGGTGGAGTCATTGCTGTTGACTCTGCAGTTGAGCCCAGTGCATGCTCTTCCACTGGCTGTACACTTTGTTTTCACTGTAACTAGTTCTTCACCTGTGCATATCCTGGTTCAGAGGCACTGCTTTTGCCTAATTTCACTACACTATTGATTCCCAAACTCGGCACGACCATTGCACGAGGGAAAGTCCTTGTTGTAAACTTAATTTCAATAAACCTTTTCACAGCAGACCTTTGGAACTGTAAAACAGAAGTGAAAATAATACCATCTTTATTATTGTATTGGATTGGAGTAATTACTGGAACTTGGCCATCTTTGCTGTTATTAGTTCCACCTGCATTTTTTATACTGTAATAAGTCGGATTTTTTCGGCTTCTAATTATGGGAATAACAAAAATAGAAAGTAGTTCCATTTAAAACTGTTCACAACACAGAGTTTGGATTATCCAGTGTAACCAAGACATTGTTTCTGGAAAAACACACTGCTCTTGTTTTTTTAATTGTGTTGTGGGGCATTTTCTGCTTTTATTAGACAGCACCAGTAGAGAGAGGAAGAGAGGAAATGAGCCAAGAGAGATGCAACAGATGTCCCCAGCCAGACTTAAACTGGGGAAGTTGTGTTTCAGGGTCAGCATCTTAAGCTTAACTTAAATATGGGAGTGCCTCACTGTTGAGTTTTTGTCATTTTCCAGTGTGGTCAGCACCAACATGGACTTCCATTCACCTCCATTGTTTTAGGGAGGAGGAAGAAATCTCGGTTGTTTAGCTCAGCCAACCCTTTAAATGTCTGTCTTTACTAAACACAAAGATAAAATCTGCTATTAATCTCTTTGCCTCTTTTAAAATCTCCATGAGTGCAATCAAAGTTTCTTGTACAATTCCACTTAGTGTTGGAAGCACAGCTTGTTAGATAACGTTTTTTCCCATCCGAATATAAATCAATGGTTTATAGTTTGCCGACAAGTATAAGTGCACGTCACACAATATTTAGCATCGGAATTTTTTTAGAAAATACATTTAGCATGAAACCAATACACAGCTCTTGAAGGCTCAGCTGTATTTGTTTTGCCATCATAAATGATGTCACTAATTGCCATAAACAGTTGCATATTTGTCTTTTAACCTTTGTTCAGGAAAGCTGTCTAGTTTTATGAACAGCTGCACTAGCTTGCAATTACAGGTAATTATAAGTATATAGTTTGCATAAACACTTTCATATTGACTCATTAGGTGTGCCAAAGAGGCAAAAAGACAGAAAAGCTGTGTGCACACTATGTACTAGACTCTACAACAGTGTGACCTAGATGTGCTGGCAACTGCAAGATGAACATTAGAAATGTCACAAAAAATAAACCCCAAGCATTTCTGGTAGTGACCGCATACTCAGCCCATAAAAATATATCATCAAAGATGATTAATCAAAGATTATTCATTAACAGTCATACATGAGCCTGTTGAAGCTGAGTGAAATCATTATTTGTGGCATTTTGGCCAGTATTGGGAATTTAGTGCTTCTGATTTGGTGAAATGCTGCTCCAGAGATGTGCTCAATGTGTACTTGTTACTAGACTGGATGTGCATAACCTTGTACCTGGGTAAACTCACCATTCTCCTGCAGCTATAACCTTCTCCTTTATCACTGTGAACTCCAAGTAGTTTTTGTGGTGACACATTTGAGTATACTAGATGAAGCCTGCAATACAGAAACAGTAGTTTTGGCCTTGTGAAGTACCTCACCATGTGATATGATTATCATATCACTGGTACTATTATCATACTAACATCACAAATCATGCTACTTTGTTTTGAAATATATATACATTAAAATACCTCTAAATGACCATTTGAATATCAGTTACTCACTGTGTGTTACCTTGAGTTTATGAAGAAAACTTGTTTCTCGCATGCCTCCATGGTGAACGGAGAATCCAAAAAATGTCAAACATTCTTCATGAATTAGCATCGTCTACAAACTCTCACACAACTCATGCAGTATAATCCAAGTCTCATTTATCCAGCCATATGCTCAGTACTTCTCAAACACATGCATTTTTGCTAAAATTTTACACTTGTGCCTACAAGTAGAAGGCCCTGAGCTCGCTTGGGCACACGCATGCCTGTAAGTTCGCTTGAGCAGAGTTCAATCGCACATGTGAGCCCAGGCACGCTACTCGGCCATGGCTGTTTGTACCGACATGTTTTAAACCTCTATGTTTTAGCAAAAATGCATGTGTTTGGGAAGTTGTGCAAGAGTTTGTAAATGGATTTTTTAAATATAGTTTTGCTGTTATTATACACAGCCCCTGTTTACTTCAGTTCATAAAGGATGTCTGTTTTTTTTTTTTGGATTCTCCGTTGATAGTGGAGGCATGTCAGAAAAACAGTTTTCTTCACAAATTAAAGGTAAATCACTGAGTCATTGTTATGCAAATGGTTATTTTGCAACTAAAGTATTCCTTTCAAGCGTGTATATGTGACTGAAATTTTGCAAATATACACTGAGTAACCAGTTCATTGTGTGTACAGATGACCATAATAGATGATTGAGGCAATTATAATACAATGCAACAAATATTTTTTTTCTTTTGAGCTTCTAATGTTTTGTTGTTTTTGTTAGCTTTGTTTTTGATTCAACTCTATAGTCATTGTTGTGGCTGCACATAATGGTGATGGTGGTGGTGTGGCATTATACTGAAAGCTACCATTTGCAATGTTATATCCACCCCCTTTTACAGTTTACAGTACACAAATCAGGGGGGCAGGATATTAGAAACACCTTTCTGACACACTGTTAATGGGAAAAGGGAAGGTAGGATTTATAAGATTGTAGCTTATTAGTATTACCCAGTATTGCTGTATTGAGTAGATGGTGTGGGCTGGAGACTGTTGATAATCTGGCACTGTTATTCTATCTAATTTTTGAATATTTTGTTTGACTAAGCTACCTTATTTCAACAAGTGTAGATCAGATATGTACCTCTGTATCACTAAGTTTCCATTCCTGAGGCACATGGGCGAGAACGGCATACGGAATTGTGTATGTTCAGCTTCTCATCAGTATGACCTTAATAATCATTGTTTTTGTTATCCGTATCTCTTAGGTGTAATGCAGCAGCCAATGATGCAACAGTATAAGATGTCTCAGAATCAGGTGCATGGGAGTCCAGGATCAAACTATCAGCAAACCACTGTCCCTCAGAGCTCCCCTGGGTAAGGCACTGCCAGCGTACAGCCAGATGATGAAAGCACAGAAGTATCTGAATTTCTACTAAGACTACTTCTTCCTCCTTCACAGATGCTTTACATCCCCACAGTCTGGATCAGGTGCTCGGTTCGTACCCCAGCAGAACAGTCCTATACCCAGTCCCTATACCCCTCAGAGTCCTGCAGACTACATGCAGTACAATCCACCCAGTTATTCTCAACACCAACAGACACAGCAAGGTAAGTACAGTACAGCCATTAGCTGGCTACCACACCTCTCAGAGGAACAGCAAGTAGCAAATGTTTGATGAATAAGGTAGAAGAGTTGTTGCTGCCTTAACACAAGTCAAGGTGGACAGTATTCGACAAGATGAGAACTGCGTAGTGCATTTTTGTCTGTATGTTCCTGCAGCAATTGCATATTCGTGTTTGAGCAGGTTAAAATATCATGGCCAAAGAAATGCACACACTGAGGGTGTGCATGTATAGAGGGAAAACTGACCAGGAAACAAGATGGTTTGGACACTAGAAGCTGTTAGAAATCAGTAACTTGTAAAGGCATTCCCAGGCTTGCTAAAAGACCAGTAAAAACTGTCTTAAGTTCGAGGTGCAGTTATGTTGACAATGTGTCGATTTCGAGTAATAATCTTAATTAATATGTTACTCAAGCATTCTGGCTAAAACAAGACAATTCTTTTTAAAATGACTCTGCCAGAATGGTTGCATTTTAACTTAACTGGCCGCAAGCAAATTGCTTCACCTAACCAATTTTAATACACAATTGCGTGGTGGAGAGTAAGTTGTCAAGCTAAAACTTTCTGTTACATGGTAAAATTACAGCTGCAGTGATGTTGATAGGTTTTCAATGTAGTGATGCCCCGGCACCCACTGGTGGTCACCAAATCGTCTACCCAGTATTTATCAAGTAAATCGAATACATAAAAATGTAAATACACTAAATTTAATAGTTCAACATTTTGAGAAATATGTTTATTCTCTTTCTCCCTCAAAAGATTTTTTATGTTCTCTTTCACTCAATGAGACTATGAACATAACAGGATCCTGTCTTGCGTAAGATATATGCCCATGACGATAGTAAAATTTGTTCTTTAGTGAAGCTATTTTTTCAATAAGGGGAGTCCCCTGGATAGAAAAGCATTGTTGGGTCATCATTGACATGGGTCAGTACAGTATCTTCTGTCACAGGAGATGTTGCATCATAAGACTACAGGGATATCTGTATTAATTAACTACATATTTGTGAAACTGGGTAATTTCAATGAACCTAGAAATACAAGATTATAGTCTACTGGCCGTTCCTGGGACCTTTATGCCTTGCTGCTTACACCACCACCTTTGCCACAATACCCTGGTGCTCAGAGCTTCAGAGAGCTGGGGATGAGGGCGGGTGGGAAGGTGTCGGTGCAGAGGACTTGAACAAAAACACCAACACGTCACCAACAGTATATTTATAACATTCAGTCACAATGTTCTCTGTCAGTTCTCTCTTTCTCTGTGACATGAAATACTTTCAAAATAAGTAAAGTCGTGCAATGCTGCTGTTTCTATGATTTCAGCACTAATTTGTTGTTTACAATGTGACATTATCAGGGAAAATAACAGTGTCTCCCTCTGACCCGTCAATAATGAGTTTACTGCGTTTTCTTTTCAGATTTTATTTTACGAGGGACGCAGGAAGCATACATCCCAATATCACTGCAGCTGTCTGTTAAGTTGGAAAAGAGGTCATCTATCTCTCAGCGAGACGTGAAGCATTTCACATCACAAATAATTTAACTGGATATTTTATTTTGCTCTCTGTTTTAGTTAGAAATATCCATGACAACAAGGTCTCTGGTCAGCTATCAAGTACTTCATCAAATCATAATGCGAGACTAGGCTCCGATGAAGACTACATGGACATGGCTCACAGACTTGGAAATGAGGTAATGCAGAGAATCAAGATATTTTGAACTGGACCTCAGCAGATGGCGACTGTTAAAAGTGATGAAAAAGTGATGATAAATGTCTTGTTTTCCAACAGGAGAATGACCCCTCCATGAGGGCTGCCACGTTTCCAGTTAAATCACCACAGTCTGTGTGTTCTCCTGCTGAGAGTGAAGAGACTGCAAAAAGTATGCTTCCTTAGCAACAACATTCTTCTTTTCTGGATCACAAATAATGCACCATTGTACACACAATGTTGTGCCAAGATTTACTGCCTGGCGCTCACTTTTTTCTTGAATTTGTTTGTGTTTAAACAGGATCCAGACCTCCGCTTATCATGCAGTCCCCTCCGCCTGATGTGCCACTAGGTGCAGCGCCTGAACTGCTCCTCACTGCTGCTGACCGCAAAAAGAAGCATAGAGACAGGAGTAAAGAAGACAATGCGGAGATGGACAAAAACGCCTCGTATGACATTGTTAGTTCTCCATCAAAACAGTCCACCAGGCTGACTTTAAAACTATCGCGAGTTAGGTTTTCAGACATGGATCAAGCTGGAGACCTTCCTCCCAGGCCATGTGTCGACTCAGATCCCGAAACTGATTTAATGAGTAATAATAATCAGTTGTCAAGGACTGCTCAGGACTTGTCACACAAGTTAGGTGCTGAGGAGCAGGCAAACTGCCAGTCGGTTCCTTTTCAGCCAAGTATTAAGGAGTCTGGAGTCATCAGTGGGGTTGTGTTTGACGATGCTGAGATGGACACACTTGCAGAGATTGAGAGAATAGAACGTGAGACAGCCAGTGAACGATGGTCTAAAGAAGTCCAGGATAAAGGTATTGCCCTGTGGCCTTTTGCATTTTTGCCATGACCTAGATTTGTTTTGGTTTGTAGTTCTAAGCTTCATGTTTCTTTATCATAGATAAGCCACTGAAGAAACGGAAGCAAGACTCGTATCCTCAGGAATCTGGAGCTGAGGCAAGTGATGGGCCAACTGTACAAGGGGGCAACACTGACAGCAAGTTGACACCCAAGAAGACGAATTCTGCAAGTAACGGTGCCAGTCGGCCTGCTCTGATGGTCAGTATTGATCTGCAGCAAGCTGGCAGAGTCATAGGGCAGCCGGTAGTGGTCTTGGAAGCGCAGCAGTTGTGTGAGGAACACCTAAGGCGCCTTAAGTCAAAGACTGATGAAAAGGCAGACAAAGGTGTTGAAAACAGACCTGGTATCATCAAACAGCACGCTGACAACCCCAGGAAGTCCGGGTCGGATGGGCAGCCAGACACCCCCAAACAGAAGCAGGAAAGTCGGCGCGACTCCAAACGCAGACATGACAGCAAAACTGTCACTGCGAAGGAACACTTGGACGACAGACAGCCAGACATGCCACGGCAAAAACATGACAAGCATTCAGACTTGCGCCACCAAGAGGACAAGAACCACAACAGTCACCAAGTCCATGTCAGCCAACCTGAGACACCGAAAACCACGAGCAAGGTGGAGCGTAACACCAGACACGGAGAGAAGAAAGTCAGGGATAGAGAAAGGGATAAGGAGAGAGATAATAATAGAGAAAAGGATAAGGTGAGAGACAGAGATAAAGATGGAGAAAGGGATAAGGACAGCGATAGAGGTAAAGATAGAGAAAGGGATAAGGTCAGTGATAGAGATAAAGATAGAGATAAGGACAGAGATAGAGAAAATGAAAAAGATAGAGATAAGGACAGAGATAGAGAAAATGAAAAAGATAGAGATAGGCATAAGGACAGAGATAGAGAAAAGGTTAAGAACAGAGCGAAAGATAGAGAAAAAGATAAAGAAAGAGATAAGGACAGAGATAGAGAAAAAGACAAGGAAAGGGACAAGGACAGAGATAGAGTTAAAGAAAAAGATAGAGAAAGAGATAAGGATAGAGATAGAGATAAGGACAAAGATAAAGATAAAGATAGGGATAAGGACAAAGATAAAGATAGGGATAAGGACAAAGATAAAGATAGGGATAAGAACAGAGATAAAGATAAAGAAAAAGATAAAGATAGGGATAAGAACAGAGATAGAGACAGGGAAAGGAAGCACAAGACGTCAAGGGAAAACTGCAACAGACACTCTCCTGACCGGCATACTAAACCTGACAGCGCAAGAGTGAGGCAAGACGGAAGCAGAAAATCCACTGACCTCAATGGTCGACAGAGTACAGAGAGCTCCAGCCTTCAAAATTCCCAAAATAAGAAAGAGAGCAAAAGTGGGGATGACAGCATCAGCTGCCAACCTGGAAACAAGCAGCAGTCTTTTGAGACAAAACTTAGCGAGTTCCCCTCATACCTGCTAGGTGGCAAGTCAGGAAGTCTGAAGAACTTTGTGATTCCCAAACTGAAACGGGACGGGAAAGATAAAGGTCCCCAGATTCCAAGCAAACTGTTAGAGGGCTGGAAAGAACCCCTGGTCAGGCTGGAGAGAGTGTCACTGGTAGAGAACCTGAACAAAAGAGCTAAGCCTGTCGTTGTGGTCAACAGACTCAGTATTGATGAGGTCAAAAGCATCATTCAGGAAAGCAGGCTTGCTCAAAGCTCCAGATCCAGAGGAGGTATGATTTACTTTGTTTATTTGATATGTACGCAAAACTGTAGGGGATTGATATGTGCAATGAGACTGCCCAGTTTATGGATTGTTTATGTACTTAAAACCACTGTTTCAGGAATCCAAGTCATTAATTTTAATATATCACTGTGGATTAACGAGTTACTGATTGTATCTTCCTTTGAAGTATAGAGAATTCTGTGCTGAAAACTAACTAATCTCTTATGCTTACAGAGAAACGAAAGCACCATATGATCAGTAAGAAATCCAAGTATGCTGAGTCGGATGAAGATGATGATTCTGATGACTCTGAATATGAGTGTCAGTAGTTAACCTAAAACAATTTACATATTACCACAAACACATCAGACTAATACAAAATCTACCAAAACCACCACACTGTCTCCACTTTTGATGAAATACTGATGTACCATGCAGTCCTCAAGATTTACGCCGTCTTTGTTATTGTTACAGCTGCAAAGAAAAGGTCCAAGAAAGATCGCGACAAGACATGGAAGAATGATGCTCGCAAGGGGTCCGGTAGCCGTCGCCATGGATGGAACGCAAGTGATGACGATCAAGGCTCTCCACCACCAAGCCTGAATGATGGTGAGCCTTCTTGCATCGGCTTGCAAGGGAGCATAGGCAAAAGAAAAATATTTCTAAATGCAGGGCTCCCAAGAATCCTTAAAACGTCTTAAAAGGCATTGGATTCATGTGAAAATAAGTCCGTAATTGGTATTAAAATGTCCTAAATCAATCAGAAGTCTTAAAAATGCTAAGACATGGGACACAGGATTTCATAAATCGTTTTTGTCTAATGTTGATCTCACAATAATTGCACGATAGGAAGCAAGGCAGTGAAATCCCACCTGCACAGTAGTGAGAAACACAAAATTGGCAAGTAATTTCAGGTACTTCCCAGTTTTGGTCTACCATCATCTCCGCCACAAGACAAAAAAAAATTCTGTTTTATGTTACAACAAACAACTGGGTAAAATTATCCCTAACCCTAAGTAATTGATGTCGATACATGTTTTATTTCCTCTTTAATTTTGCTAAACTTGAATTTCACTCTGAGTGGCATTATGAAAGTCTTAAATCTAACTTGCCTCAAGCTATAGTAACCCTGTAAATGTTGTAGTGTTTTTATTTTATTTGTCTCTAAGAAGGCAAAAATTATTTTATTTCAGTTATTACCTACAATGTTAATTGTGTCAGACAGTGCAAAATTTGTGATCACTGTTTCTGACGGCTGTCATTCAGATTAGTGCCATTCGAAACCAGTGATCAGTCGGGCCAATTCCCTGGATAGCTGGATTACGACACTCAAGTCTTTCTCTATTAAATATTCAGCTGCTTGAGGGTGATTTCCTGCTGTCAAGGATTTAACTAATGTTGTTTTCTTTTTGTTCAGCTGCCAGAAAATGGAAGAAGAAGGAGAAACACAAAAACAGGATCGTGTACGATTCCAAGATGACACCAGAGGGTATTGTTTCACCACGTTAAGATCTTTTATAATATGAATGCATTTTAAAACTAAATGCTTTTATTAATCAATTTCTTTACATTTGATTCCCAGAAATGATGGACTCCTCCACCTTTAAGAGATTCACCGCCAACGTGGACAACATTCTTGAGAGCCTTGAGGACGTGGACGTCACTGCCACAGGTAAACATCAAGTGCTGTATGGTTTCCAAAGTTGCATTTGTTGAAGTGTTTAGGTGAAAAATGTTAACATTATAATTTTGTGCCCTCAAACAGATGATGATGAGATACCTGACGAGCTCTTGCTTGGAAAGCACCAGTTGAGCGAGCTAGGCAGCGATTCTGCTAAGCTCAAAGCTATGCGCATCTTTAACAAGGTGAGAGGAGTATGTTTGTACACTGTCACATGGTTACATTCAATTCACATCATTGTTAAAGTAACCATAATTTGTTTGGTCCATAGTTTCCGTCTAATAAACTGGTGAAAATGTTGAATATCCTGGAGAAGAACATTCAGGACAGTGTCAAACTTTCCACACTAATGAATCATGTAAGTTACCAGCCGGATATTATTCTTTGTGATTTTTCATACCAATTGTTCTTTTGGAATTTTTCAGCAAATCTATTGTTTTATTACTTTTTTACTATCTTTTAAATCTGTAGGATAATGATTCCATGGATGAGGAGCGGTTGTGGCGTGACCTTATCATGGAGCGGGTTGCTAAGTCTGCTGATGCCTGTCTGACTGCGCTCAACATCATGACGTCTCCACGCATGCCCAAGGCTGTTTATATAGAGGATGTCATTGAGAGGGTATTGCAGTACACCAAGTACCATCTGCAAAACTCTTTGTATCCTCAGTATGACCGGTCATACAGAGCTGATGGAGGTCAGCACAGTTTTCTTCGGTTCTTCTATGTAGTTCTGCAAAATATGGCAAGAATCTTAATTTCAAGAAGCTGTTTTTGTGTGTGCAAAATTTTGCATTTTAGTACAGTGCTTATGCTGGTCCACGCTGGTCTAAATTATCTGTGCACTTACTAAAAATAGCTCTAAATAGGTTTGAAATTGGTATGTTGCTGCTCATGTTTAAAGTGGTTTACCTGTATTTTATTCAACTCTTATTTTCCTTTTATCTTCCTCACCTAAGGTGGCACGCATTCTTCAAAGTCCAAGAGGGCAAAGGGCGCCCCCCATAAACAGAAGGTGGTTGTCACGCTCTACAACAAAGTGTGTGATATAGTCAGCAACCTCTCTGAGCTCCTGGAGATCCAGCTGCTAACTGACATCACTATTCTCCAGGTGAGACTCTTTATCTGGTGGTACGTCATCTAGATTCATGACCATGTTTAACTTTTGACCCTTGAATTCTAACATTCCTGACTGCTTTTGTGCCTGACTCTTAGGTGTCCACCTTGGGTATTACACCTTTTTTCGTGGAGAATGTCAGTGAGCTGCAGTTATGTGCCATCTCACTAGTGACAGCAGTAAGTTGTGCAAAAAATTGGCATGCAATTTACACATTATTTTATAATTTGTTTTAAGGTATGCTCCTGCACAGCGTCTTTATAATGTTTTGATTAAGCCCTTTGCTTTTAACTTTCCTTCAGGTTTTCTCTCGTTACGAGAAGCACAGGCAGCTCATTCTTGAAGAGATCTTCACCTCCCTGGCCAGACTGCCTACTAATAAACGCAGCCTCAGGAACTTTTGGTAGCTACATATTATGGAAATATTTGCTTATTAAAATTACACAAATGAAATCCGCAGCATCACGCAGTAAACCACACCGTCCTCCTCCAAAAAACGGCCGAATAGGTTGTTTGTGCAAGCAGCTTATTACGACCTCTTTACATGAACTGCTAGGCAGGGACCTCCAGTTGTCATAGTAACTGTGATGGGAGCAAAGGAGGAAGTCAGGTGACAATGTCTGCACAGGGACGAGGTCGGGGTGGATGGATGGGTCAAACAAGTACAGGACTTTTACCCAGGAGACTGCTGTTCCTGTCCGGAGTTAAACCAGAAATCAAATTTTGGCATGCAATACCTCTATCTATAAAGCAATACCTCTATCTATAAAGCTTTTAACAATGGCAGATAAAGCCAGAACTAGATTGGATTATGACGATTTGCTGATTTGCATTTTTATAGAGGTATTTTTAGGGTATGATGTTTTCTGTTTATTTATCTTTTTGTGTTTCCTTTTGCTATGTTGCGTATAATGTTGATTTGTCCATGTAATATGTTGTTTGCTGTATTTCTGTGGCACTCTGGGTGTAGGGCCCAAGACAACATTCCCACTCTGTATATAGTATAATAGTTAAGTTAATACCAGTTACTGGATGTAACTCCAGTTCTCTAAGTGCTTGCACCTGTTGCTGGCACCCTTCAACAGTCATATACTGTCTGTCATTTTGAGAATCACTGGCAAACAACCTATTCTGCAGTTTAGGTACAAGGATATGTTGCAGTAAACCTGACAACACTTATGTCTTATACTCCCCAGGCTAAACAGTAGTGATTCGGATGAAGAGCCCGTGTATATCCAGATGGTGACGGCACTGGTGCTTCAGCTCATCCAGTGTGTGGTACACCTTCCCTCAGATAGGGACCCAGAGGATGAACATAACAAGAAGGTAATTACAAGGATGTAACCAATTTAAAACGTACTTATCCGAAAAGATGTTTGGATTCAGAAATTTGGGTACTTTTTTTAGGTGGATAAAGATACCTTCATCACAAACTCTTACGGAACTGCCATGAGGACAGCACAGAACTTCCTGTCAGTGTTTCTCAAGAAGTAAGTCACTGGTGTGTAGACTGCTTAAAGGGACTTTTACACTTGAGTGTCCTGAGAGAGTACACCGTCTTCTGCTGTGGAACAGGCTGTAATATTAACTAAATTAATGTTCGAATACATATGATAATGAAATATTGTATTTTGTATATTTCAGGTGTGGTAGTAAGCAGGGAGAGGAAGACTACAGACCTCTGTTTGAGAACTTTGTTCATGACCTGCTGTCTACAGTCAACAGGCCCGAGTGGCCTGCAGCTGAACTGCTGCTCAGTTTACTGGGCCGGCTGTTGGTTAGTAGCATCACTCACTTCAAAGGTGCCATCACAAAACATCTGTCCAGAAGAAACAGCTGCTCATGTGTTTGCTTTTGTTGTGCCATTTGTCCTCCACTTGTTGTGCTCCAGGTGCACCAGTTCAGTAACAAGCAGACAGAAATGGCACTCAGGGTGGCATCACTGGACTACCTCGGCACCGTCGCTTCTCGTCTGCGTAAAGACGCTGTCTCTAGCAACATGGACCAAAAGGCTGTCGATCGCATCCTCAGAAAGGTAGACTAGATAATTATTTTAACACATATAAACACATGTAAATGAATAGTGATGTTGAGCTGCTTCTGAGATGCTCCTGGCTTATTGATCTCCTCACAGACTCAGCGAAGTGATGATGAGATCCAGCAACTCCAGAGGGCCTTGCTGGACTACCTCGATGAGAACGCTGAGAAAGATCCATCTCTAGTGGTGAGCACTTAATTTCCAGATACGAAGCTGTGTATTTACAGAAATCATTATGGTCACATTTATGGGTCCCTAAGGAGTGGATGCTCAGTGTTTACATGCGGTAATATGCAGCCATAGTGCTCCTGTTACTTGAAGCTTTCATAGGGCTTGACAGAGGGATATTGCTGGTAGGCAAAGGCACTGGTTTAACTGGGTACCTTGGTGTCAAAGTGGTATTATACTGAATAGTATGCTTTTAAATGTTCAGCAATTTTCATAACAAACGTATGCATTTTTTTCATATAGTTTGCCAGGAAGTTTTACATTGCCCAGTGGTTCAGGGACTCCATAAGTGAAGCAGAGAAAGCGATGAAGTCTCAAGATGATGAGGACTTGAAAGGTCGACATCATTCCATGGACGTTGACTCAACTGAGGAGATTGTGCAGAGGGCCGATAGCCGAAAGAAATTTCTCCGCAAGGTCATCAAGACATCACAGTCCAGTTCTCTGGGGTAAATACTACTTCACTCTGGATCAGTGCACCGATTTGTTACGCTGTTTGACTCGTTCACCAATCCTGGTATTAAAACGATCCTCATTTTTCTTTCAGGATAAACTCTGACACAGTAGACTATGAGGACTCGTGTCTGATTGTCAGATATCTGGCCTCCATGAGGCCGTTTGCACAGAGCTTTGATATCTATTTATCACAGGTAAGAGGATTCAGTCAAAGAAAATGTGAAACATTATATTGTGTTGGCTGTCGCTAACTTTTTCCTCTTGCTGTCTCTCTTGTATAGATTCTGAGAGTGCTGGGTGAAAGTGCCATCGCAGTCAGAACTAAAGCCATGAAGTGTCTGTCTGAAGTAGTTGCTGTGGATCCGAGTATCCTTGCTCGGGTAAGTCATCCTGTATTGGCTGCTGCACGTCTTAAACCAGTGGAATGAAAACGCTAACACTATTTTTTCTTTTTTTTTTTTAGAAGATCTTGTTACAGCCTGTGTGCTAGGGTGGTGTTGTGGCATTACTAGGCAATTAGGCCAGTTTACCACAGTCACAACAGCAGCCATAACATTTAGTAATGTTCATCTGTGCTTGACTAATCTCCCCTATTTGCCTTGCAGCTGGATATGCAGCGAGGGGTTCACTGTCGCCTCATGGACAACTCTACCAGCGTGCGAGAAGCAGCTGTGGAGCTCCTCGGCCGTTTTGTGCTTAGTCGACCGGAGCTCATTGAGCAGTACTACGACATGCTCATTGAAAGGATACTGGTAATTTCTTAAGCTTCCCTCTTTACGTCTTTTTTCAAAAAAATTAACAATTTTTTATTCACAGGGTTAAAGTTAAAATTGATTCGGTCCCATCAAGTGCCCTCTGAGCAGTTTGTGGAGAGGAACAGGCTACTCTAAATTAAGACAAACTCAAGTGGAACTTCACCTTTGACTTTAGTAAACCCTGACCAAAAAGGTCATTTAAAGTGCAGAAGTTCAGCTGAGGTTAATTCATCTTTTCCCCCACACTGCCACCTAAAGACCAAATGAAGAACTGCAACCAGTTGAAAGTTGAAATTGCCATTGAGAAATGTCCTCCTCTTTATATTGAGCTGTACTTGTACCTTTTTTTCCAACAGGATACAGGAATTAGCGTGAGAAAGAGGGTCATCAAGATCTTGAGGGATATTTGCCTGGAGCAGCCGGATTTCCACAAGATCACTGAAATGTGTGTCAAGATGATCCGGAGGGTCAACGATGAAGAGGGGATCAAGGTTGGTGTTTATTTGTGTGTGTGTGTGTGTGTGTGTGTGTGTGTGTGTGTGTGTGTGTGTGTGTGTGTGTGTGTGTGTGAATGCTGCTTACAAGTACGACACATAAATATCTTTTCCCATACAGAAACTTGTGAATGAGACATTCCAGAAAATCTGGTTCACCCCCACACCCAGTCACGACAAAGACGCCATGACCAGGAAGATCCTGAACATCACAGATGTGGTGCGTACTACCTTGGGTTGTGACAAATCTTTTGGCACCATCATCATTCAAATCAGAAACACACAATGTTTCATCTTGTCCTAATCTATCTCGTGCGATGTTTTCATTCCATCCCAGGTGTCGGCATGCAAAGATTCAGGCTACGACTGGTTTGAGCAGCTTCTCCAAAATGTGAGTTGTTTAACTTGTGTGTCTTTATGATAGCTGGCATGTGCATATTTTGTCAGGCATCTTATTTAACTTCTGCATGGCATCTGTTTAGCTGCTGAAGTCAGAAGAGCAAGCTTCGTACAAACCTGCCAAGAAGGCCTGCGTTCAGTTGGTGGACAATCTAGTGGAACACATACTGAAATATGAGGAGTCTCTCGCAGGTAATAAGAATAAAGGTAATCGTACGTTTGCTGTAATAATTCTTATTACATTATTATTGTGTTAAACTTAACCGTGCTATGTGTTTGCATTCCAGACTGTGAGGACAAAGGGGTCAACTCAGGTCGTCTGGTAGCATGCATCACCACTCTCTACCTGTTCAGCAAGATCCGAGCACAGTTAATGGTCAAACATGCCATGACTATGCAACCCTACTTGACCACCAAGTGCAATGTAAGTACAAAGCAGTTTTGTTCTGTCTAAGTCTATATTATTTTTTACCTGTCTGAAAGAATGGGAGTAGGAAATCATCTGATGTGTCTGGTGCAGAATTGAATACCAACTTTTATGTTGTGTTATAGGGCCATCTAGTGGCAGCTAAATGAAATCACACAGGGTCCATCCATCTGTCAGACAGCTGTCAACTCATTACACTCTGTTTCCATATTCAGGCTGACATTGCATCCACTGTAACTGATTTCTGTGGGGGGGGGGATTCGATTTTCCCTAACCAATCACTAGACAACCACATATCTGCTATGTGGTTGTCTAATGATGTAATTTTAGGTCCACACTGACACATAGCCATGCTAACATACCTGTTTTACTGGGGTTTCAACAGTGGAGAGGAGCAAAGTAAAACAAACTACGATGTTGATGTTATTGTTGATTTAGAACAGCCTCAATAGCAGCGTCTATCTAGTCTGTAATGCTCGCAGTTGTTGTTAATAATCCTCAAGAGCTCCAGCGCACCACTCGACAAGGCTTGACTTCAGCTTGACAGCGTTAGTCCCGCACTGATTGCTAATTGAGTCCTCCTGCAGCACTCATAGTTTGTTTTTTACTTTAACCGAGAAACTGCTGTTTTGTTTTACAATGTCACACGAATCAGTTAACTCAAACTTGGTGGAGTGGGCAGATTCAAAGGTCTGGACGCAGACAAGGTCCATCCCAATACCCACACTCTCTTTTTTTGTGAGTAGTCAAGTGCCTACTTGTGTGACATATCAAGACCACAAACATGTAGAGGTTTATTGGAGCTCACTGGGACACACTTCCAAACACTGTACATGTCACAATTTAAGCTCAGATGTTTTTATTGGAACAAATGAGTAAGATCAACCACACAATTTTACGGTTACATTCAGATGATCTTATAGAAATATACACATTCAGGAGCTGAGAGGAGGAGTATAATTAATAAAGCAGTAGTCGTTAATAGTGGTTCATAAGCCATTTTCCAGCTCAGCTTTTGACTGTGCAGCTGTCTCTGTATTGTAATTTCAGACTCAGAATGACTTCATGGTGATCTGTAACGTGGCAAAGATCCTGGAGCTGGTTGTGCCTCTGATGGAGCAGCCAAGTGAGACTTTCCTCACCACCATAGAAGAAGACCTGATGAAGCTCATCATCAAATATGGCATGACGGTGAGTGTCATTTACAGCTTAGTGCTCACAGATACCTAAAATAACAGCAACCCACCAACAGCGTGAAAGTGAAACTCCTGCTCTGAGCGTACAGATTCGATTTGAGCGTGATGTGATTTGTTTTGTCTGTTTCTCAGGTTGTACAGCACTGTGTGAGCTGTCTCGGTGCTGTTGTCAACAAGGTCACACACAACTACAAGTTTGTTTGGGCTTGTTTCAATCGCTACTATGGTAAGGCTTATGTTGTACATACATTTTTACATAAAGATACATTTTCTTATACCAGAGTTTTTATGTATCTTAATATGAAAAAGGCTAAATCTAAAATACACCAATATTTTAAGCACATGTACACGAAGGGTTTGTAATTGTTAACCTGTTCTTTCGCCTTCAAATTAAAAGTTAAATTATGCTCTTGCTGAACACACACCAAATATTGTTTTATTGTCCTGATTCTTTGATAGTTCACCGTCTAACAAGAAGAGCAAAAGTTAATTTTCATTGCCCCGTGTATCATTCTACAGGAGCTCTTGCAAAACTGAAGACCCAGCACCAAGAGGACCCCAACAGCTCCACTCTAGCTGCTAACAAACCCACTCTGCTGCGCTCACTGTTCACTGTGGGGGCTCTCTGTCGACACTTTGATTTTGACCAGGAGGAGTTCAAGGGTACCAACAAGGTAAACACCAGCAGTCTGCTTAAACTGTGTGTGCAGGACTACTGTACAATAGTGTTGTCACGGTACCAAAATTGGGACCCACGGTCCGATACCAGTGAAAGTATCACAGTTCTGAGTAGTATCACGATACCACAGCAAAAAGTAGGCAGATGTGCCTTTTGGGCTCGTTTCTCCTCTGACACGTCACATACCTGTGTGCCGCCACGGCTCGGCTGTTCAGGTACTTCTGGGCAGTCATGACACCGAAGAGGAAATTATTGGACCTGGAGCTGTGACCCGCATTCAACCCACAACCGGCAGGATTCGCCTTTCATTTCTGCTGCTGGTTGAAATCTGTACTCGCACAGCCTGCTCCTGAATGATTTCTTTTGCTCGCACAAAACTATTTTTAGTCGCAAATGCGAGTAAAATGCTCCCACCGTAGAGCTCTGTTTATTTAACACTTTATTTAACACTTAAATACATAGGAAAACAAGTCACTGTAGCATATATAAACAAATCTAGCCTACAAGTAAAAAGAAATAAATAATAACTTTCACCGCTTAAAGATACTCAATAGCTCAGCTAATACCTGAAATGTCACTGGAAAACAAACCACTGCAGCAGCATATTGAGTGCCAGGTGGACAGCACGCGCCGTTATTGGATGCCGCATGGACACTCACCCTCTTGCGATTGGACTTTGAACTTATCCCACAGTGGTGGTACCGTGAGGCACCATAGTACTACGGTACTCCAACATTATGGTGTCATATGTACCGTGGTGTTTTAGTACCGCGGTCTACCGTTGTTACCAGTATATCGTGCAACACTACTGTACAAACTGTTCTGATGCTTGACTCACTGTCTCTCTCCGTGTCTCTTAGATCGTCATCAAGGACAAAGTGTTGGACCTTCTGCTGTACTTCACCACTCACGAGGAAGAGGAGGTCCAGATCAAGGCCATCATTGGTCTAGGTATGTTGCACCTCATCTCAGACTAACATAAAATGCAATCACTGTATTTGAACCGGCATTTCTTCAGATCTTTTTATTTGCCTGTGTTTGACATGTGTATTTAAACAATTTCCATTGTGTCAAGGCTTCCAGTTCATCATGCACCCAGAGCTCATGTTCGTGCAGGACGTGAAGGTTCTGTATAACAATACCCTGTCAGATGAAAACAGTTCAGTCAGCCTGAAGATCCAAGTGCTAAAAAACCTGCAGACATATCTGCAAGAGGAGGACTCTCGAATGCAGGAAGCCGATCGCGAATGTGAGTTTGACAAATTTGCCTCATGTGTTGTGTTACTGCCTCAAATAGTTGCTGTATATTCAGCAGCCAGTCGTGTAGAACATTCGTAGACTGATCAACGTGATGTCATTTTCTTACACAGGGAAGAACCAATCCAAGCAGGAGGATCTGAAAGAAATGGGAGACATCTCCTCAGGCATGAGCAGCTCCATAATGCAGATTTACCTGAAGCAGGTGCTGGAGTCCTTCTTCCACTCGCAGTCCACTGTTCGACACTTTGCCCTGAACGTCATTTCACTGACTCTCAACCAGGGCCTCATCCATCCTGTACAGGTATGTTCACTGTGTCACTCCAGCATAGCAACAGCAAGATACGCAGTACGTTTTATCTCATAGCGACGAGATTCTTTACTGTCTTGAATGCACCATGAGCTGTTCACAGATTTAGAGCCATTTTTTTGTTTTGTTTTGTTTTTTAGTGTGTGCCCTTCTTGATCGCCATGGGAACAGACCCTGAGCCAACCATGAAGAACAAGGCCGATCAACAGCTGGTGGAGATCGACAAGAAATACTCAGGCTTCATCCATGTGAGTGGCTTGTGGGTTTACAATCGCCGGCCTAGGTGTGAAAGTGTTGCTTTGAATGCATCTGTGGGCACTGGTGTTATATATTTTGACACAGCGGGCCCTTCTAAACACTGAATGCTATGAGGAGGGAAAATTTGCTTTTTCACTCACACAGAAGCCCCAAAGTTACACAAAAATGTATTTCTTTATTTTTATTTGTTGTGACAAACAAAACAACTGCTGTACTGTCATTTAACTTTTGACCCTACACTTTGTAGGTCTGATAAAAAATAAAATATAGGCTTCAAGTCTTACTTATCAAAAAGATTTCAACCATCATCATTTTTTGAATTCGCAGATGAAGGCCGTAGCAGGGTTGAAGATGTCTCACCAGGTGCAGCAGGCTATAAACGGATCCAAAAGCGCAGTGATCCGAGGTTTCCGTCACGACGACTCGGACTCTGCTCTCTGCTCTCATCTCTACACTCTGGTCCGAGGGAACCGACAACATAGACGTGCTTTCCTCATTTCGCTGCTCAACCTGTTTGATGACAGCTGCGTAAGTTCACCTCTCTCCCTCTCTGTGTGTTGTTTTGCAGGTTTGTGTATGTCTAACCACTCGCTGCTCAAGCTTCACTGCTGGTCATGAACAGCTGATTAGAGCTGTGATGTTTTACACTTTGTCCCCCTGCAGAAAACAGAGGTGAACATGCTGTTGTTCATAGCAGACAACTTGGCCTGCTTCCCCTACCAGACCCAGGAGGAACCTCTTTTCATCATGCATCATGTAGATATTGCTCTGTCTGTCTCTGGAAGCAACCTGCTCCAGTCTTTCAAGGAGGTGAGGAAATTTGTTTGATTCTATGTGTGACTTTTTGCTCTTAGATGTTATTTTTTATCATGAGATGAAAATCAAAGTTTGTGTAAAATATGCATTAGGAGTATATGAAAACATTTCGATAATATTTATAAGCCATATTGCCCAGTCCTAGTATCTGATGTATATTTGCTCTACGTTTAAATGGTTTTGTTCTCTATGCAGTCTTTACAGAAACAGACCGTACAGCAGGAAAAGAAGACCAAGACCGAAAAGGAGACGAAAACGGAAAAGAAGTCAAAGACAAAAAAGAAAAAGAAGAAGAAGAAGAAGAAGAAGAAGAAGCCACAGAGGAGAAAATACAGCTCAGATGATGACGAGGACGGTGACGATGAGGATGAAGAAGAGGAATCTGAGCAGAGCAGTAGCACTTCCAGCAGCAGCGATGAGGAAGAGGAGGTGGTCCACAGGCAAAAGAAAGCCACTGCTTCTGAATCCGACTCCGAAGATGAGGATGCACTAATGGACCGCCTACCCGAAAACCCTAACCCTCTGCTGGACTTCGCCAGTGCTTCACAGGCTATCCTGCTGCTGCTGATGCTGAAGCAACATCTGAAGAATCTCTATGGCTTCTCAGACAGGTAGGCCACATCACAAATACCAGTCAACAGATCTTTCCTTAATTCTTTCTTTATAGTACAGTTATTTACGTGACAAAAACGTAACTGAACTTTCTGTTTGTATCGCAGCAAAATCCAGAAATATTCCCCGACGGAGTCTGCCAAAGTATACGACAAGGCAGTGAACAGGAAATCTAAGGTGCACTTCAACCCGCGTCAGACACTGGATTACCTGAAGAACAACCTCGCCAACATGGAGCTAAGCCATGAGACAAAGAGGCATATTGTGAAACAGTATTTGGACGTAAGCATTCAGCACTGTGCTTTGAGTTTATTTTGTGTTATTTCAGTCTCAGGAATATGAGGATTATGTCTGTGTTTTTTTGTTTTCTTTTGTTTTTAATATATTTTCTTTTTATTTGAGTACAAAGTCAACGGGTACAAAGCATCTCACATTATACACTTAAGTTTTTTAATCAAAATAAACAAAAAGAGAACAAAGAGGAAAGAAAGGGGAAGTGTTTGTGTGTAGCGTAGATGGGGAAATCTGTTTTATATAGCCTGATAGACTCAATCTATCCATTCTAGCATTTATCAAACATATCTGTCTTGAGTCTCAAAGCAAATGTTAATTTTTTTATTACAAATATTTCATGCATCACATTAAACCAGTCTGCTAATGTGACTGAAGCTGTTGTGGCATCCTACCCAGGTACAAGACCTGAAAACAAAACTTGATCTGAATTTTTATAATTGAGGTTTTTATTGGTTTGAAAGGCTCAGTACATGGCATACATATTTTATTTTCTAGGCAAGAGTACAAGTCATGTAGCTTTTATAATATGGAGGTGGACTCCAGTACATGAAGAAAAATTAACAAATAAGTCTGGAGGGATAGAGAAGAAAACAAACTAACAACATGTCACACATATGTCCGCATACATCACTCCACAGGGTCACATAATCACAGAGCAAGTTCATAATTATGTAGGCTTATCTTCCATTTTGATATGAGTCCATAATGGCTCCCAAGGAGATACTCCTTTCTCCTGATCGTCATTTATTCTACTGAGCATACATTCATAAGATGCTATTTCCACCATTGCATTAACTCATTCTTTCAATGCCTGGGCCTTTGTTGTCTTCCAGTGTCTTAGAATAACTTGACAGACAGTCATTAGACCCACAATAATAACAGAAAATGCACACTTGGATACATTTAGTATTTGCGATCGGCCCCCAGTAAACACAACTTCTGACTTATAGGGATTTCTAAACATGCTGTCTCTGATTGTCTTCGGAACATGTCTGCTTGTATCTCTTAGTTCAAGGTACTGATGGAGCACTTGGATCGTGACGAAGAGGACGAGGAGGGTGAAGCGAGTGCCAACGCCAGAAACAAAGCCATTACTTCACTGCTGAAAGGCCCGAAACCTTTGAACCACAACCACAATAATCATGCTGCTCCAGTGGAGACAGATGAGGAGGAGAGTGAGGAGGAAGATTCCCCTGCGGTAGGAATTAAAATCCTCAGAGTAGTGATTACGCATAGACTTTCTAGAGAGTTATTTAGGGTTCACAAGTAAGAGAAGAGAAGATGACTTACCCTCTTTAATATAAATTAATATACTGTAAAGCTATACAGGATGTCAGTATGAAATTATATGACCTTCTAATGCCTCTCACCTCCACAAACATCATAATGGTTTTCATGGGTTTTAAGTTTCAGAGAGAGCTGCTGTTCGCACATCATTGCAACATGGAGAATGTCTGGAAGATTTCTGTGCAGTGCTTCCTGTATAAAAAGTTTGTTCATGTCTGTCACGCTGTGCTTCTTCTAGCCACAGCGGAAACCAAGGAAAGGCAGGGAGCCCCCGGAGGATACAGGTCACTTGAACGAGAGAGTGAAGGCCATGGACGTCATCGCCATCTGCTGTCCCAAATACAAGGACAGACCACAGATTGCCAGGGTCATCCAGAGGATCAAAACTGGCTACAGTATACACTGGATGACTGGATCTTACTCTGGGCCCTGGGCCGAGGTAAAGAAACGGGACGGTCGCAAAAAGGTGCCTTGGGTTGACACTATCAAGGAGTCAGACATTATTTACAAGAAAATATCTTTGACAAGTGGAAACAAGCTGACGAACAAAGTGGCACAGACGTTACGGGCGCTATACGCCGCCAAGGACGGGGACTAAGAGTTAACCGACATTACTCAGACAGAAACCCCTCACAGCCCAAATCTATGTGGAACCAATATGTTACAGAGAGAAAACAAAACCTCTTTAGATTAAAGGACCAGATGGAGGAAAAGTATTGTGAACACTGATCTGTTTGACCACAGACATGTTTAAGTTAAACACAAGAAAAACATAAGAAGGAAATGTTTGGGAAAACATTGTGTGGGAGTTCCTTCGCTGTTGTGCAGCAACTTCGTTGTTTGATTTTTACTCCCACTGTATCATAGTTTAACTAAACACATGTTTATATCTGAACATAATTCTGTAAAAAAAATAAACTGAATGTTGGAAATTAGTGTATTGATGATGTTCTTAATAAAGTGTTTTTGGAGTTTAAACTAGCACCAGATGGATTTATTCACTTGACCTGAGCTCCAACAAGTTTTAACTTTACTTTTTTTTTTTCTTGTTTTGTTTATCATTTTGTTGTTTACCCACACTGTGTAATGGAGTATCTTTGATATGATTTATTTATGTTAAGAGCAGTGCAGTATCTGTGCCTATATGCAGGGGAAGTTATATTGTTTTTAATATAGATTTTGATGTTATAGAACACAGAGCAAGAAAAAAGTGATCCCCCGCTCTTCTGGTGGAACAAATACTGCAATAAAATTTTCTTACGTCTTCTTTACTTGTTTGCGCTTTTTTTCCTCACCTCAGAATATTTAGCATGTCATTTTCACAATCATCAGGCTCATCTTTTTTTTTTTTTTCCTTTTGGCTGTACTGTGATTCACCTGTGTGACAGAGATCAGGGATTGAAGCAATTTTTGCCAGTTCTGTCTGGATAGCAGAAGAAATAATACCAGATATTTTCCTGTCACTTACTTTAAGTCTCTCCTGACTACACGACATTTGCTGGAACAAATAAACCCCAAGGATTATCTTGCCATTGTAATTATAGTTGTGAGGATGTGCACTTTATAAAATATCTCGGACCTCACCCCACACTGATGGTTGATGTGTACAATTTCTCTCTTCGCCTAAAGATTTGTTGCATTTTGGTGGAAATGGTAAATTTAAATACATGCTGTTTAAGCTGCAAGCACGTGTCCTGTACTATCTGTTCCTGTGTGAAACCAAGCCGACCCGCATTCGTTTCATCAAGAATGCCCCTTGTGGTGGTTGGTCACATGTCACATGCTTTTTGAAGTACAGGAATGCATCAAGTGTTTGATAGTATCAAATAGATAAAAAATGATTTCAAATCATGCGCATTTACCATAACATATCAAAGTATTGCAAAATACCATAGGTCTTGCATATGTCTTGTTAAGGGAATCATATTTTTCTTCTTTAGCTGCTACAATGATAAAAAAAAAATTAATTGAAAATAAAGACATATATTCTATTGGATAATCTAAGAATGAAAAGACAATATCTTTTCATTGCATACTAAGGCAACCAGTCCAGTAAAATGTATTTTTGGTTGTTTTATTTATTTCATTGTTTATTTCATTCATTTATTTTTTTATTCAGCTTAATTGAACAAGGTAAATGTTACAGTGTCAAACGTAGAAACCGCATATTATCAAAGTCGAGATAGATTAAGATTGAACAATAAGGACAAAAGAAATAAAAACGAAAAACAGAGACAGCATTTTAAACCAAACAAACCACCAAACAGCTGGTTATAAATATGTATGGTGGATATGCTTTTCTTACTGTTCAAATGTTCCAGAGACTAAAAAAAAAAAAAAAAAAAAAAATAAATAAATTAAAGAAAATAAAAAGGGAGGTGATTTGGTATAGGTTTTAAAAAAAAAACCTATACCAAATCGTCATTTTAAAAGTAAAAATACTTTTAACATCCTTTTTTTTTTTTTTTTTTTTAAATTGTATTAGTTTGTGTGGTGACTGTTTCAGACAGTATTACATTGGCCGGTGGGTGGCAGCACAGCGTTTCACTTGGCAGTGTCTGCCGGAAAAAAAGGAGACGAAGAAGAAGATGATTCACCGGAAAAAAACCTTTCACCTCTGCCGTTGTGCATGAGGTTGGCGGGCTGCTGTTCTATGTGTCTTGGATATATTTCTTTAAATTTTGCTGCATAACTCGTAAAGGAAACTTCGTAGCCAAATCACTCAGTACCACGCGGAATCTTTTCAGTCGGGTAAAGCAACGAGCTCACAGTGAAACACTTTATTTCACACTCAGCTAGCATTTAGCTTGCATGCTAAATAATAAGAGTTTATGCTAGCAGTCGGCTAACTAACCGGCGTTCTTCTACTAGCTCGCTAGCATTAGGGAGCAATGAATATTTAACTCGTGAAGTTGGCAGTATATATGTCAGTTTACGTATGACATATCGTCTGACTTTGCTTATGTTTTTGTTTAATTCTGGTTTAATCTGTAGGTAAGTTAACGGTGGTAGCTCAGCCATGCCGTCCAGCGCTGGACCTAGCAGCCCCGCCGCTGCACTCGCCGAAGCGCTGGAAAACTCTTCCCGGCTGATTGACAGACACCTGCAGGATGATCGCTGCTTTCCTGACCTGTCGGAGCTGCTCAGCGTCCCCTCTCACAGTAAGTCAGTTATGTAGGGAGGTGGAGAGACAGACCTAACAGTAAGTTAGCTATCAAACTCGAGTGTTTCTGTTTACACTTAAAGGCTGCCCTGCCAAAGATCAAATGGTGGGATAAAATAGGCGGCTGGACTATGCTGATAAAAGCAAATATGGCAGTTCAATCACAACTTTGATACCGACAAAGGAAGTCACTGTTAGTGCTTTCAGTGATTGTTTACACAGACATAAGCACAACTCAAGAAAGGCTCGAGGAATGATCTTGTGTTATTGAATATAATGACGAAAAAGGTAGCTGTAACATTAAGTTGTGATCCATCAAAAGGAAAACTTGTCATTAAGATTAAATATTGTGATATTGGTTAAAGGAAAAGTAGTTTGCAAGCTTTATTCAGAGTATTATATACATATTTTCCACTTATCAGTACATAACAAGACACTAGTATGTCAGTTCTTCACTCAGTTGTCAAAGCAGGAAACCAAATACCAACCAGATTTATTTCAGAAATTAGGTGTCTGCTGTTTTACATCTGTGCCATGTTTTGTTTATATCCGTCAGTATCTGTTTTCCTCTTGAACATACCAGTTTTATGGCCCATAGGTGATAGGGTTAGAAACGTATGTTGACATGAAGTTAATGCTGGGGCTGTCAAAATATCCCTTCTTTTATAATAATCCATCCATCAAAGGGTTGCAGGGGAGGCTGGAGGCGATCCCAGCTGACATTGAGCGAGAGGTGGTCTACACCCCAGACAGGTTACCAGACTAGCAGAGGGCTGACACATGGAGACTGACAATCAGTCACGCTCACATTCACACCTACGAGCACTTTAGGGTCAACAATAATCTAACCAGCATGTTTTTGGACTGTGCGACGGAGCTAGAGAAAACAAAATGAAAACATAGGAAGGTCAAGCAAACTCTTCACAGTAAGGCCCAAGCTGCTAAGTGGGTTCAAACCCTGCTGCTGGGAGGCAACAATGCTATCCACTGTGACACTATGCTGCCCTCATCGAAGACAGACTATGATAAAAATGGGTCATAAGTGTATTCATGGCATATATAGTGGGAGAATGAAGATGGTTAACTGGCGCCCTGACTTCTTTTCTACACTGTTTGCTTTATGAGAAAATAAGTTTGTATACAAGAGAAATGTATTATGACTACGATGACAAATTTGGTCTGGATGTCGTGCACAGACTTTAACTTTGTTGTTGTGTTGACAGATATGCCGTCCCTCTCTGGAGTGTCAGACATGGACTACCCCCTCCAGGGACCGGGTTTACTCAGTGTGCCAAATCTCCCAGAGCTCAGTGCAGTCCGCCGGGTCCCTCTGCCGCCTGAGCTGGTGGAGCAGTTCAGCCGTATCCTTTTGGTCATTCAGGAAATACTAATCAAATGCTCTCACTTTCACGATACAGAGGTTTCCACTAGCTATGTTGCAAAAATGTTAGGTTGGTTGCTTTTGTTTTCAGTTGAATTTGAGTTTTCAACTTAACAGTTCTACAGATATGCAATGTAACTGCATGATGGGAGTTTTTCCAGAGATCTGTCGAGCATGGCTTACTATTGACAACGACATTTTCATGTGGAGTTATGAAGATGGGTGAGTAAATTTACCTTATTTGGGACTGAGTGACAACATTCATGATGAGTATTACATGAAACCAAAAGTGTTCATGCACTGCACTTAAAAGCATTATTTGTATTCACTTTTTATTGTGAACTGTCATTTATGATAAATCCAAAGTGAAGACAATTATTAACTTGTTGTCTGATATTGTTTTTTGCAGAGGAGATGTTGCCTATTTTGATGGCCTTATTGAAACCATTCTGGCAGTGGGCCTTGTTAAACCCAAAAAAGGTATGTGTGAACACTTAAACGCAGCATTAATTGAAACATTTTTTCAGGGTTCCCACTGTCATGGAAAACCTGGAAAAGTCATGGCATTTCACAATCACGTTTTAGGCCTGGAAAAGTCATGGAATTAGTAAAATCATTAAAAGTTTTGGAAAATTTTGTTGTGTGTAATGAATTAATATGAGATCTTTTTTGAATAGAGTTTGAGTCTGATATGTTTGAAAAATGCTAGGCAAGTTGTGTACGGGTCCTTAAAAAGTCATGAAAAAGTTTAGAAATTTTCTCAATGAAAATGTGTGGGAACCCTGTTTTTATCTTGAGTAATGTTAATGAGATGTGTTTTTCTTCTCAGGGATTTTACAGCCACACATTCACTACCTCTTAGTATTGGCTACGTCTGTGGATGTAGTGATCCTGGGGCTGAGTTTCCCCAAGAGCCAGGCTGGTGAGTCCCTCCTACAACTCCTATCACAGTGGCTACATTTACATGCACACTGCTATTTCACAATTATTCTGACTATTATTCCAAAAATGTCAATATTCTAAATTTGATGTGGGTCATGTAAATATCATATTCTGCTTAGATATTCTAAATTAAGCCTTTTTTTCTGAATTTAATATTGTCTGATTAAGACATGCAGGATATGCTACTTTTATTCAGGTTTTAGGAGAATTATTTTGGCATGTGTACGGTGCATTTGGAATATGTGTCTCAGTTGTTTTGTTTTAATGCAGTTTGCTACACACGGTTTCTTGTCTGTTTATCGTCATCTGTTTCATTTTTATTGGAGCGTTGTACACAAACCAATGCCCAAGCAGTTTACAAGATTGGGTCAAAGATGCATCCCCCAAAAGAAAGGCTCACATTTCTGGTCAGAAGGAGAGACGCATCTACATTTAAACATTTTTAAAAACTTGGACAACAGGGTTTTATCTCAACGATGACCTTTTCAAGAAGGTTGCTGAAGGAATGAAAGGGGGAGGCTGTGATTGCACGGTTCAACAAGTCTGCCACTGGTGGAAAACTTCATAATCTTATTTCTGTGCGAAGAAGCAAAATGGCATAAGTGGCTTCAGCTCTAAACGATACAATAGCGCATGTTAATTGGAATATACACGGCTGCATGTAAACAGGCATATTAGTGGGATATTCACATTTTTATTAGTCATGTAAGCAGCTTAGTAGGAAGATTGTATTTTTTGGAATAAGGGCAAAAACTGAAATATTTTGTGCATGTAAACATAGTTAGTGACACAGCATTTGAGTTTTTCCCTGTAGAAAGTAATTATGTAGATTGACATTTTTTTTTAACTTTGAGAGTTTAACCTCTTATCATGAGTCCTCTGGGGTTTAACAAGATAATCGTATCACGCTGCAGTACAATAAACGATGTCCAACTGCTTTAGAACTGCAAAGAACTTGAGAGAACTTGTGGCTAGATATGTTGCCACTGACGCTGTCAAATATGTGCAAGCAAGTGCCAGATATTCATAAGCTAGGGAAATGGGCAAGATAAGGACAGTTGCTGTGCCACAACACTGTTCCATTGTATCTTGCTTAATACACACACACACACACACACACACACACACACACACACACTGTTAAAAAAAAATCAGACCATAGCTAATGCTGTGTTTGATTGATATGGTACTTGTATAAACTTCAGGGTGTCATATGGAGAGAACTCAAGTGTCATGTCCCACATTCTTGCTGTGTTTTACTTGCAACAATGCTATTAATATCCTCACGTACCTCGATTTGTTTATCTGGGTCATCTTTGTGTCTCTCTTTCTTTTTTTTGTAGGGTTGAATGACAGCATGTCTGGCGGGATGCAGCTGCTACCAGACCCCCTCTTCTCAATCCCCACAGACAACACCTACATCCTATCCATCACCTCCACAAACCTGGGACGCATCTTTATGGCAGGAAAGGACGGCTGCCTCTATGAGATAGCTTACCAGGCCGAGGCAGGATGGCTGAGTCAGCGCTGCAGAAAAATCAACCACTCCAAAAGCTCCCTGTCCTTCCTCGTCCCCTCTGTGCTCCAGTTCTCCTTCTCTGAAGACGGTGAGGAGCGGGACACAGTTCTTTATAGAAAGATGTCCTTGATTTAATTCAACTTAACTTTAACCTTTTGTTGTCCTTGTGTTCCGCAGACCCCATTGTGCAGATTGCTATTGACAACTCCCGCAACACACTATTCACACGCTCGGAGAAAGGTGTCCTGCAGGTATGACGTTCAGTCAATCTCATGTCAATTTTTCACGTATGTGGCTGTTTCTGATTAGCTGAGAAACTAACAACTCTGTGTTAATTGTCAGAGTGGTGAAATTATTAACAATTTGTTTGGGTTTTTTTTTTTTTTAGGTGTATGACCTGGGGGCTGATGGGCAGGGTATGAGTCGTGTGGCAACCATGTCCCAGAACACCATTGTTGCAGCTGCTGGAAACATTGCCAGGTATGTTGACCTTCAAATATGTTTCTTTTACATCTGTCATCTAATTCTCCTTACAGGGAAATAAGAATTTATTTTCTCTCTCTGAAACTCTCCTTCCTTTGCAGGACAATCGATCGTTCTGTCTTCAAACCTATTGTCCAGATCTCTGTGATTGACCGATCCGAGTCCTCAGACTGTCACCTGCTCGCCGTCACTCATGCAGGTCAAGATTAATGAAGATGAGCCAAAACTGTAGGGTAATATGAAATATTTTTACTTCATGTGTGCTTGTACGTATTCTGTTTCTGTAGGTGTGCGTCTCTACTTCAGCACCACACCTTTTGCCCTTCCACACCAGAGGCATGTGGCAGTTCGACCTAGCCTGCTAGCTTTGGTCCACGTCCGTCTGCCACCAGGGTTTTCTGCATCCTCTACCCTGCAGAAACCTGCAAAGGTTCATAAAGCACTACATAGCAAAGGTAAAACTATTTGTCTGTTTAGTTTACCATAAAGACCTAATGGGATATAACATTGTTGTGGCAAGAATCTACCTGTAATACCATTTTGTTTTTTCTTTGTTTAACTCTTGCAGGCGTTCTGTTAATGGCTGCTTCTGAGACAGAGGACAGCGACATTCTGTGGTGCATCAACCATGACTCCTTCCCCTTCAAGAAACCCCTGATGGAGACTCAGGTTAGAACATAAGAAACGTACAATAAAATGATTATAATGTTTGATATCAGTTTAAGATATCTCACTACCAGTGGTTGCTGCTCTGCAGTGCAGCTTGTGTATCCATGTGCTTTTTGGTCAAAAATAATCTAACAGACTCTTGGCTGTTTTTGTCTGATAACAGCTTGTTTAACAACCTAGAAACCATACAATATGGATTTCTTTCGTTTGCAGATGATGTCGAATGTAGATGGACACTCTTGGGCTCTTTGTGCCCTTAACGAGGAGAGGCCATCCAAGATTTTCACTCCCCTGAACAAGGACCAGATTCCCATCACAGATTCACCTGTGGTGGTCCAGCAGCACAACATTCCTCCGCAGAAGTTTGTCCTTCTTTCTGCAAAGGTTAAAACTGCTTTCATGACTCCCCATGTTGCACAAATGCTCAATCTAGTGTGACAAAATAATGCTTTGATTTTATACACTAAGTGTAGACTCCTTACTGTCCTGTAGGGGAGTCATATCTTCCAAAAACTGCGGCCGGTAGACCAGCTCCGTCACCTGCTGGTGAGCTGCGCTGGAGGAGAGAGTGAAGAAATTGAGCGTTTCTTCAAGCTGCACAGGGTACAGAGCTATTCATTGTCTAATATTTTATTATCCCCCTTTCATTGTTTTTAGCCGGACACCTGTGTATGACACGCATGATTTTAGGTTGCACACTGCAAGCTGGCATAACACACAAAACACCTTCTCACACACACACACACACACACATACACACAGTATATATTTGAGGTGTTTATCTGTTCTGTACAGGAGGAGCAGGCTTGTGCCACAGCATTGATCCTGGCCTGTTCCAGCGCTGCTAGTGACAGAGAGGTTTCACAGTGGGCCACCAGAGCTTTCTTCAGGTCAGATTAACATTGTTTATACATGCTCAGATTTACACTCAGTCAACAAAAACACATACGAAAAACAGTTCCTCTGTTGTTGCTGTAATCAGATATGGAGGAGAAGCACAGATGAGATTCCCAGCAGCCATGACATCTCCCAGTAATGTCGGACCTGTGATGAGCTCTCCAGCACCAGGTAAATAAGAAAATACTGTCGTCCTGGCCTGGAGGGAAGTAAATGCATAAAGACCAAACATGGCAGCTTAAATTTCTTTAAAATTAAGTTAAGCCGCATACACAGACATTATGATTATTATGTTACAAGTATGTGACCATTCAGATAATAATAACAACTTTGTGTATATATAGCACCTTCAAAACAGAGTTTACAAAGTGCTTTGACAGACAAACAAGAGCGAAACAGGATACTCAGAAGGAGGTAATATAACAACAGAAAGTCAAATGGTTCTACCAAACATAAGCAAGATAAAATAACGGTGAAGTTCAGTTAAGGTTAACAAGAAGACAAAAAATGCAGGACACAAAATGTTGGTATAAATGAACACAGATATAAAGAATAAAAGCGATAAAGATGGCATCACATTAAAACAAGTCTATAAAGATTGGTTTGTATTCTGGGAGCCTTATCTCCTCAAGCAGGTCGTTCGAGCTTTAAAAGTGATCAGTAAAATCTTAAAATCGATTCCAAAATGTACAGGGTGCCAATAAAGAGTCACCAGGATTTGAGTGATGTTATGTGATGTCGTCTGTTAAAACCATGGAGAAGCCCACCTGCAGCATTTTGAACTAGTTGGAGGTGGAAGAGTGACTTTTGGTTGATGCCAGAAAGGATGTATGACTGACTTTTCCAAGTCGTAGCATGAGAGTTCTTCTATGCAGGAAGCAGAACTGGACAACTTTTTGATTTGTAGTTGGAAGCATAGATCTGAATCAAATATTACTCCACATTTCTGGCAGCAGGCTTCACATTAGCAGACGAGGGACCAAGGCCACTCTCAAAAGTGTCATGTTAAAACTTTTCAAACATCACATATCTTTTAACACATGTTTAAACTTTAATAATTTTTGTTACTCTCTTCTTTAGGCATCGTGCCCCCGGCTTTGGCCACACCTTTTGCACCAATGCACTCCGGGTCTGCCCCCATCACACCCATGTCAGCTGGCCCGGAGGTGATTTTCTCAGGGAAACACAACGGCATCTGCATCTACTTTGCTCGAATACTTGGGTGAGAAAATCCTGTCATCACTTGTTACATTTTGAATCTGCTTTCTGGGTGAGAGCCTAAATATGTGTCTCATTAGTCAGAGGTGTGGATGCTGATGTGTGATGATGGTGTCAATAATGAGCAACATGTCTTTCTCTCCCGTTCCCTGCTGACCTCACTGCAACAGAAATATTTGGGATGGCAGTCTTGCTGTTGAGAAAACCATCAGCAAAGGAAATCAGACCGTCAGTATTGTAAGTACACCAGGCACTTATTTAACAATTTCATAGTGATTGTAAGTTTTTAGAATGATGCTAGTAGTGGATAATTAACACTAACTGTTATCTGTTGTCTCCACAGTTGGAAAGCAGCGTTAGTTCGTTTGATCTGGAGTCAGTGCTTATGGAGCTCTGTGGTCTGCGGGAGTTCCTTGATAAAAACTCTCAGTTCAGTCCGTCCGCTCTTGGTGCTGCAAGGTAAGAGCTCCTTCTTTGCTTCCTTAGTCTTACACTGAACTATTGTGAGTTCTTAAACACATTACCACACAGTTTCCTCCAGGTGTCATCATGTGACATACAGGACTTAGCTCATGTGACAACAGATGGTTTTGTTTGGGCATTCACGGATTACATTACTTACCCTCTACCCACTTCACCATTTTGCTTCTTTTAAATCAATACAAGTTGGACAATCAATGCTAAAATTATGAGCTGAAAGTGTCTGCTCCATACAGCAGCAGAGAGAAGCAGGAGTTGAAATCAAAGCTGTATTTTAATGTTGAAGGCCTCGTCAAACTTTAAATGACTGATGATGTGGCTAACATGGAACATAGAATATTTTCTTGTTTAATTTTGTGTTTATTTTTCACTGTTAGTACTTCCTACATGAAAGTGAAATCTGCAAAACAGGATCCAGATCTGCAAAACCTCTACTGTAACCAAGTCTTGTTTCCCATCCCCCATGAATAACATCTGTTCTGCTCCCTGTTAGCTTCAGCTCCCCTGCCAACCTGCAGCAAAGGCTGCTGGGATTTATGCGCCCTGACGGAGCCAGCTCTCAGCAGGTCCAACAGGAACTCCAGAGGAAATATCACAGTGAGTTATGAGAGCAGGTTTCCACTTTTTTCTGAGAATTGTCCCGAGAATCAGTATCTCAAATATCAATGGTATTATGAATCAACGTGAAGAGAGTAAATGTGGAACTTTGATGTCTCAGCAAAGAGGAAAAAATTATTTACTTTGCGTTTCACTCTCATCACTGATGTCTTTATTCTTTCAAATCCCAGCAACTCTTGTCTCTGTGTGTTTTCATCTCTGTATCCAGCAAAGGCTCAGGTCTATGAGAAAGTATCCCTGCAGGGCATCCAGCAGTTAGTCCATCGCTCCTATCAGACTCTGGCCCTTTTGAAGCTTCTCTGTGATCATCAGTTCAGCCTCATTATGTCTGAGCTGCCAAAGGTACATGTGTGCACAAACACTTCTCCTGTACACAACTGCAGATGCTCATATATCATCTCTGTGGTATTCATACATATGCTGTCCTCAGTGCAGTACCTTTTGTTTTCAGCCAAAAACCCAGTGTACAGTGTGAGCTTGCCATTGTTCCTGAAGCACTCATTGCTCACTGTGCCTTGTTTATTCTGTGTTCGTAGGAGTTTCAAGAGCAGATGAAGGGAGCAAGTTTTAAGGATATAGTGATCAGGGGCAAGGAGCTGTCTGGAGCACTCATCACAGCACTCATTAATGTCTACATCAAAGATAATGCCTCTGTGGAGGCCATCAGCAATCACCTGCGGGACATCTGCCCCCTGCTGTACAGCAGCGATGACAGCGTGTGCTCCAAGGTACATACACACAAACGTATGCAGGGCTCAAACTAACTTTTAAAAGTAGTTGCCAGGCTCGCAAAACTGAAACTGAAAATATGGTTGCCATTTGTAATAACCTTAGGTTTTGTGTAATTAAGGGGTTATGCGGTTATCGACAGCTGAATGTTTTAAAGCCCTATTACAGTAACTTAACAAAGTTCTTTGTTGTTTGTGTTTCCTTATCTATTTGTTCATGTTCATCTTGTTCAGTTGAATACATTTGCACGATAATTTGTGATGGTGACAAGTCAGTCAAAGTTTTTGCTAACAACCTGATTAGCTTTACCATTGTTTCTGAAACAGATGCATGTACTCACTCGAGTAACGCACCAACACACATGCAGCGTTGATGGGCTCCAGTTCTGGCTGTAACAGCAGTATTTAATCATAACTAATGCAACAAATATTTACAATGAATCTATTTTGGGGTACCTATTTGCTGTTTGCTGTCCCTGCTTTTTGTATGTAAAAATGTGGCTGACACTGATGGCAACTAAAGGCCAAGAATTGGTGGCAACTGTAGCTGTCAAGCCCTGACATGGTGTACTGGGTCATTGAAGGTTTTTCAGATATTCTGAGCTGAATTTTTTAAACATTTAAGGCTACTAGATATAGTTTAATGTCTCACTCTTGCAGCTTCAGCAGTCTGCAATTTTAGTTTTATCGATGTCTTGCACAAACTCTTTAACATTTCTTGCCGTCTTCAGGATAATTTGGGGGGCATCAGAGTCGTTACGAGGGATTGATTTAACCACATTGATTCATGTGTCTTAATACTGAATTTGTTGCTTTTGTCTCCCACTCAGGCTAATGAGTTGCTGCAGAGCTCCAAGCAGATTCAGAATAAAGCAGATAAAGAGCGAACACTGAGGGAGTCTCTGCGGCTCTATCAGCAAATCAGCCAACACACAGACCTGCCGCTGGTCTGCTCCCAGTACAGACAAGGTATGAGACACACACTTTATGCATTTGTGTAGAAACACCGGGACCGTCTGGATGTGATAGTCCATGCTGCGGTACTCGTCTCGCCGGCACAGACAAGGCGAGTGGGGTGGGGGGTGTTGGAGGTGTTGGAGAGCAGAGGTAGAGGGAGGAGTGTGTCATGACACACTTTGTTTTGCTCTACAGGCAGTGCACAACAGCGAACCTAGCAGTGAAACGATTTCGNGGAGGTGTTGGAGAGCAGAGGTAGAGGGAGGAGTGTCTCATGACACACTTTGTTTTGCTCTACAGGCAGTGCACAACAGCGAACCTAGCGGTGAAACGATTGGCAGTGCACAACAGCGAACCTAGCGGTGAAACGATTTCGCTTATTGCCCCTTTAAATAATGCTGTTATTTATTTTTTGTGACACTTAAACTTATGCAATTGAATTGTCTTAGTGCGTTTCTACGAGGGAGTCCTTGAGCTTTGCCTCACAGCAGCAGACAAGAAGGATCCACAGAGACTTGGGCCCCACTTCTACAAGAACGGAGAGCCTGAAGAGGACGGAGTAGGACAGCAGGCCTTCCTGGAAAGGTAACACAAGAAAGCAGTAGTACACGAATCAGCTCCACTGATGACTATTTTAGCCGTCTTTCACCAACAATTTTCACCCCTCCTCTCTCTGCGTTAGACTTTGTTGTTATAAGTGCATCACAGACACCATGCAGGAGCTGGTGAACCAGAGCAAAGCTGCCCCTCAGTCCCCCAGCGTTCCGAAGCAGCCTGGTCCTCCTGTCATGACCTCTGACCCAAACATGCTCAGCAACGAAGAAGCTACAGCTCATGTGAGTAAAAAGGGAAAGGTTGATGCTCGTTTTTTGCCACAGAAGTGTACATGAGCTGCATTATTAATGAAAATATGTTCCCTTGTAGTTTGAGCAGATCCTCGGTCTGGCCCAGAGGTCTCAGGATGAGCTGTTTCACATCGCTCTGTACAACTGGCTGATCCAGGCCGACCTGACTGACAAGCTGCTTGAGGTAGTGTGTCTGTTCGTGTGTGTTTTCGGTTTTTAGTTAAAACCTTTTTTAGCTGCAACCAGCAACTAAAAAACGATCAGTCCAAAAAAAATTCCCCATCCTTTGGCAGCCACAATTTTGCCATAGCATGCTGAGTGTGTCAAGAGTGTGTGTTTAAACGTGTGCGGGTTTGTGTTCATGCCAAGTGAAAGTGGCCAGTAACTTATAAACAAATTCACCTAACATGACTAAACTTCATAGAAAGACACATACACACGCACCATTTTGCCACGTCTCCTTTCGTAACTTATCACCTGGTTGTTGTAGGGAGGAGGGTTGGGTTCTGAACTCATAACGTTTAAGGGCACAGACCAAATTTTATGTTATATCAGTACTGCAGAGTATGGATTCACGTTAAATGAGTGCCAAATTTCAGTATCTGAGAGTACATTTGGGTGAGAACGCTGGGTTCAGACAGGAGGTGGAAGCACCGCAGAGCATCCTGAAGGTGAACCAGCTTCCCAGCAAGCCGACATTATCTCTGCAGCACCGATAGCATCTGGTCTTTTATCTTTTCAATTTTAGTTTAAAAATAGCGTAGTATTATTATACTGTTTATGACTGTTTTTGTCTTTAGAAATTACATACTTGCGCCACATATTTGACAGTGGTGTCTAAACAGAGAGCCAGGGAGATGAGCAGATACACACACACACACACACACACACACAAACAAGCAGACTGACAGAGACAGAAGATGAGCTCTACGTGTGATTAGAAAAGCGCAGAGAAAGAAAGAGACTACGTCACATCATTGTACGTCATTGCATTATTGTACTATTGACAAGTGTTTGTTAGGTTGTGTTTGTGTGTGCATGTGTGTGGATGCATACACGTAAGCGGTAGCAGCTATTGTGAATTTGCACTTGTTTTTGCATATGTCTATAGCCCTATTTACATCCAGTGTAAGCATGTGTCTGCCAGCACTGTTAGTGTGATTGTGATTACACACCATCTGTCTGACAGCTTCCCTTTTTACCCCCTTTTATCTGTTGTCCAGGTGAATTCTCCGTACCTTGAGGAACATCTGATGCATATGATCAAGCAGGACCAGAGTAAGGTGCACAACATGGACCTGTTGTGGCGCTACTACGAGAAGAACCGTAACTTTGGCAAGGCAGCTCACGTATTGGCCCGTCTCGCTGACATGCACAGGTTTGGACACACACTAACTAGATACTGTTTTTTTATTCTGGTTGATTTTTATTACTTAACATATCTTCACCATAAAAGCGTGAACAACCACTACTGACTCTTGTGCAAACTCCACAAATGCCGTATATACACTACAGGGACTCTTTCTAATTGTACCGTGTTGTTCGTTCTCTTATCATGCAGCACGGAGATCTCATTGAAACAGCGTTTGGAGTACATTGCCCGAGCCATCCTGTCTGCTAAGAGTTCCTCCTGCATCTCAGCCCAGGCATCTGATGGAGAGTTCCTTCACGAGCTGGAGGAAAAGATGGAGGTATGTATGCAGTGGTGATCGCAGTGAAAGAAATCCAGGCGTTATCCAACACTGTAGCCATAAAGTTTCTGTGTTTGGTTCCCCTTCCCAGCTGGTGCGTATCCAAGTACAGATCCAGGAGTCCCTGATCAGACAGTACTCCCATCATCCCTCAGTGAAAAACGTCATCTCTCAGTTGGACTCGGAGCTCATGGACATCACCAAGGTAACAGCAGCAATATGCAGCAGCAGAACAATGACACAGAGTTTGGGATTATGAAGAATTTTTATTACAGTGAAGGGAAAATGTTTATAAATGCTGAATCGATGTTCTCTGCTGTAGCTCTACGGGGAGTTTGCTGACCATTTTAAATTGTCCGAGTGCAAGCTGGCCATCATTCACTGTGCCGGACACTCTGACCCCATCCTGGTGCACTCACTGTGGCAGGAAATCATGGAGAAAGGCAAGTGAAGTGTCAACAGCTCACAAAAATGTACTTCTGCCAGACATCTTACAAAGTGTCCTTCCTGTGCCACATGTGATGTAACCGTCAGTGATTGTTTTGTCTCGTCTAGAACTGGGAGACACCGTGGCTATGAGTCCAGCAGACAGGATGAGGTCTCTCAGTTTGAAACTGGTATCACTGGGGAAGATTTACGCCGGAACACCGAGATATTTCCCTCTGGGTAAGCACTCATACCTTCCTGTAATTATGTTCATTTTTCCTCTCGTTAGAATTTTCCAGCTCGCTGTTTACTGTTTTGTTACCAGTAATATAATTAGACTTCCCCTTTGCATCATTTATGTCAGCACGTCTCTGTGGTACAGTACTGCAGGGTCATGCTGGTGCTCTAGGTGATTGCTTCATTATCCTCTCATTACAATTAGCCTGTTCAAACTTGTCTTCGCTGTGGAGACATTGATTCACTTTATATACGTCTTAGAACCAACTATGTCAGACACAAAGCATTTTCCCCACAGTAATGAACAAGTTGCTGAGAATACAATGCTAACAAGTGCCAATATGTCCTGTGATTGTAGAGTTCCTAGTGAAGTTTCTAGAGCAGGAGGTGTGTCGACTGAACTGGGACGTGGGCTTCGTCACCTCGACCATGCAGGAGATTGGAGTACAGCTGCCGCGTCTCCTGGAGGTCTATGACCAACTCTTCAAAACTCGAGTACGTGCTTCAGATAAAACTTTTACAGCTAAGCTAAAGTTGATGCTCATGTTTATAAGCAGCAGTTGCGGCTTTTGTGGATTGGGGATTAAATTGTCTTTTACTTAATCCACCAATCTGCCTCTTGCCTGCAGGATCCCTGTTGGCAGCGGCTGAAGAAACCTCTCCACTTGGTGGAGTGTATCCACGTGCTTCTGTCGGGATATGTGGATGATCCCAGCAGAGTGCCAACCTATGACAGGTAATCACTAGCTGAGTAGCTGTTCAGCTGCTGGCCTGTGGTGGGTGCTGTAGTGTTGGCCTTGTGTTTGCAGAGACGTTAACCTGAGCATACTGTGTGGTCCCTGGTTAAAACTGTGACAAGAATTTCCTATTTTTTGCTCACTTTACTGCAGAGCTGCAACGATTAATCACTAAATTGTCAGCTTATAAATTACAGGCCAACTAATTTGGCTGTTGATTAATCAGTTTGAGTAATTTTTCAAGGAAAAAAACTCATATTCCAGCTTCTTAAATGTGAATATTTTCTGCTTTCTTCGCTCCTCTATGACAGTAAACTGAAAGTCTTTGGGTTGTGGACAAAACAAGACATTTAAGGATGGTATCTTGGCCCTTGTGAAACACTGATGCACATTTTTCACTATTTTCTGACTTTATAGACCAAACAACCAATCACTAAAGCAAAAATAATTTTCAGTTGCAGCCCTATTTTATCATAAGCGGCTCTAGTTAGAGCCATAAACTGTAGCTGTAAATTGTGGTGCTGGATTAAACCTTTCACTGTCTACACAGCTTTAAAAAACATTAATTACTTTGATGAGGAACATTTTGAATAACAGCATCTCCACTGAGAGCAACAAAATTATAACCATTGGGAAAACCGCTTTCATCCTGATCACACTCGGTCGTTTTTTGCAACGAGAGGCATTTTTGCTGTTTCTAGGCAACACATCATGTCTTGACAGTCAGTTGTGTACCCCCAGCGGCAGCTACATTCAGTCAGTCAAACACACCTTAACTCCATATGCCCACTAATGTTTGTTCGAGCTTGATGCTTATTGTTTATGTCATGATGAAATCTCTGTGAGGTGGGATAGATTTGTGTCAGAAGTGCTCAGTGCAGGGGGGTCTTATCTAAAGGATAGGTTCATATGTATTCAAATCTGTCTTAAAACAATTACTCACATGCCTTACTTGATTTCGCCAACTCAGACTGCTGAAGCCTCATATTAGCTTCAGCAAAGTGTCTAGTGTTTTACTTCAGCTTCATTTACCAGCTTGTTATCCCTCTATTTCAGACGCCGATTCACTAACGTGTGTCTCGACAACATCTGTGGATACCTTGTGGAGCTGCAGTCTCTGAGCCCAAACTCGGCCCTTCAACAAACCATCGGCAACTTCAAGTCACTGCAGGCGAAACTGGAGAAGCTCCACTGACGTTCCTTATAATGAGGTTCTTCACAGGACAAGGGACAGGTGACCTCTGGGTTGTGCACTGTAGGCCTTAATTAAACAGCTGATTTAAAAGTGTGATCAGCACACACAACATGATGTTTGTATTCCACAGTAGAGTTTGCTTCTTTTTCTCTTCAGTCTGATGTGTTACAGCTTAACAAGTGCTTGTTGTTGATGGACAGTGGGAGCACATGACGGTAAAGTCTTCTGATAAAGACGAGGGAGACAGAAGAGACAAGTTTTATAACTTATTTAATACATTTTGTTATAAGTCTAAACATGCTGGGATACAACTTTGGAAAGCAAGGCGCTGTTGGTTATTTGCATTGTGTGCAAGTAAC